>NW_027507685.1:246478246-246645746 GCF_037356315.1 Lithobates pipiens
CATGGCTTTATGATGCCGGTGGCTTGTAGTCATGCTGAAACAAAAAAAAGAGCCTTCACCAAACTGTTAAGACAAAGTTAGAGGAGCACAATTATCTAAAATGTCTTTGCATGCATTAGTATTAACAGCATGTTTCCTTGGAAACACCTGAACTCAATAATTTGGAGATGTGGCCACTTAGTCTTATGGTGTCGCTTTGATTTACAGCCCAAAATAAAGTTCACTTCGTGGTCATACGAGGCCCATACATTATCCCCATGGCTCCCCTTCTAAATAGATAAGCTCCATCAACAACGCTGGAAATCCTAATAATCATCTTCCTGCTATCTCTACAGCAAAAATAAATATGGAAACTGGTTTAAAGGGAAAAAAAAAGAAGAAAAGTGTAATTTATGTTGTGCCTCTCGGCAGGCATCTTTCTTAATGAATGTGTTTTTGCAAAGATCGTCTCTGCAGGAAGAACTTGTACGTCTCTGTTCCAGCTAACCCGGAGCACACATTTATTTTTTATTTTTCTTAAAGAAAAAAAACTTTCAAGTTTAACTCGTAAATCATTTTACTTAACCATTTAGTCACTGTAGGCGTTGACAAGCTGCCATGGCAAGACTTTTAATTGCTGAAAGTTTTCTAGTTGGCTCTATGATAAACACATCAATTATTTTTGGCCCATGTAGTCTGTCATTTATTGATCAGAGGATAAATAAAACATTTTTTTTTCCCTCTCTATCTCGCCGGTTCGCACCAGAGCAGTAATGGCATTTATAACTGAACCTGACTCAATCAAGCCACCGGGGTGGGTAATATTAGTCACCGCACCAATTATGAGTCTCCGCTGGAGCTAACCAGTACTGAAAGGCCTACCCCGGAGCATGCTGGGTAGACCAGGTGCTAATACCAATACTTCAATGTTGAAATAAGGACAACAGTTTAACAGTGCTGGTATACAGACTAGCCGGAATTGTCTCATTAATGATGAACAGCAGCAGATCTGGTGAGTCCCTGCTAGTGTACATCGATATAGGGACCACACATCATATGCCTGTAAAAAACTGAAGTCAATTGGAAGATATTATTTAAACATAATACATAGGAGTCCTCATTACAGTTCCTCCTTTTATCAGAATCATCAGGTTCGCCATCAAAGTCCAGCCTTAAAGTAGAGGTCCAATCTAAGCTTAAACCGGTTGGGATTCAAACCAGTGACTCTTTGAACTGCTAGGTGAGAGTGCACCACTGTGCTGCCCAGATGCAGTTGGTCTTGTAAACTAGCGTTCATAATGGAGAATTAATATTCGTGACGTGGCAAGCCTTAAAGTAGAGGTCCAATCTAAGCTTAAACCGGCTCCCGCCCCCATTCTAAGCTCTATAATAACTAATCTGTAATGGAAAGATGTGTATACTTAGCTCATCTAAAGCCCCGTGCACGATCAGATTTTTCAGACGGGAAATGTTCAATGACAGGCTGTTGGCGGAAAATCCGATCGGACATTTGTTGTCGGACTTTCCGCTAACAAATGTTGGCTAGCATGTCTTCAAATTTTCCGCCAACAAATGTGTGTGATTTTACGAGCGCGTGTACACAGGTCTGTCGGACAAAAGAACAAAGTACAAACACGCATGCTCTGGAGCAAAGTTACATAGTAAGGTTGAATAAGAGGCCGCCGTACATTTTAATAAAGTGTCGCGTATGTAAACCAAAGTGGCTCAATTAATTAATAAAAATAACGTATCTGCGCTCAATTTGTAGAACTTTTTCTTCTTCTCTTACCCTTTATATTGTGATAAAAATATTAAATCTAGAGATGGCAGAGACCCCATGTTACAGTGCTCAACTCATAGTTTCATAGTTTCTAAGGTTAAATAAAGACACCAGTCCATCCAGGTCAACCTGAGTGAGTGTCTACAATTGTCCCTATCCCTGTACATTGCACACTCACATCGGTCCCTACCCTCAAGGAGCCCACAATCCAAGGTCCCCATTCATATACTAGGGGCCAATTTTGGACAGGAGCCAATTAACCTACCTGCATGTCTTTGGAGCGTGGGAGGAAACCGGAGTACCTGGAGGAAACCCACGCAGGCACAGGGAGAACATGCAAACTCCAGGCAGGTAGTGTCATGATTGGGATTCAAACCAGTGACCCTTTTTACTGCTAGGTGAGAGTGCTAACCACTACACCACTGTGCCCACCCAGAAGCAGTTGGTCTTGTAAATTAGCGTTTGTAATGGAGAATTAACATTCGTGACGTGGCAAATTGTGAAATCTCCAAATGCAGCGCACAATTCTCTTCTTTTTTAATGGGATAATAATGAAGCTGCTTTGCTGGTGATACTGATGGAGTTATTGCAAACTAATTTTAAAAGGCTTTTTTTTTCTAGTGATATCAAGAATAATATTATTATTATTATTATTTTAATTTTTTTTATTATTTTGGCAAGTTACCACAACACCATTATCCCGTAGTTTTTAAGATCAAATATACAACTATGTTGGTGTCCCTTGTTAATTTTACATTTACATTATTTTTTTAAACTGCCTACTCCCAAACTGTCATTTGAAGTAAAACACATACTCAAGTATTATTCTCCACAATTTTTTTTATTGTGCATTAAAAAATAAAATAAAATTAGACATGCTATCTGCCAATAGAACTTAACCAAAAAATACATGCAATGCATCCAAAAATATAGAAAACATAATGAATCAGATCATTATTCAACCAAAAAAAATGTCAAAGCAATAACTCCAATAACGCCAATAATAAATAACACTTTATCTCCTCCGATTCCGCAACATGCCTGGTTGACGAACGGCCGTTCAGAAATGAACTGAAAAGCACAAAATGAAAAGCGCAAATCAACACTCACCAAACTTCTACTAACATGAAAATTAACAGAAGGAGCCCAAAGGGTGGCGCCAAAGAGCTGAAAAAACACGTAGTACATCTAGTACGTCACAACGTTCCTAATTTTTGGCTAACATTTGTGTGACCGTGTGTATGTAAGACAAGTTTGAGCTAACACCCTTCAGATAAAATTCCATGGTTTTGTTGGTGCCCCCAGTGCTGATTGAGAGGGGCAAACAAGGATGCTGTGATGGAGCCCAAATCCTTCATATCAACCGATAATGTCATTGGTTGTTAGGATACCGAAGGCTGAAAAGTTGTGACGGTGCACAATGAAAACCTGTGGCTTTGATTAACTAAAAGGCAGGCTTCATCCACCCACTGGCTGCTATACAGTTTTTGGGCATTTTTTAGGCATTTTGCCAGGGCATCCCTGAAGAAACCTAAAGGCATCCCAAGGTGCCTGGGAACCCCGGTTGAAAATGGCTGCTATGGGGCATCCTTTGTCCAGTATCCCTCCTCTCCCCTGAAACCAGTGCTGATTGCGGATCATGTGACTGGACTGAAGCGCCCTTAGATTAGGTAAGTATACAGCAGGTTTAAGCTTAGATAGGTATAGACTTGACTTCTACTTTAAATCAAAGCATCCATCAGAGTCTTCCCTTACGTTAAGGTCCTCATCAGAGCCACCTTTACATCAGAAGTGGAGACTAAAGGCAATCTCTGCTGACCTTAATTCTTAATCACCACACATTGAGAATATGCCACTGATCCTAGCTGCGGACCGGGTAAAATCTTGTAGCGGGCCTGATGTGGTCCATAGGTCATAGTTTGGAGACCCCTGTGCTACACCAATACTCCAACTGCTTTAATATGCTCATCGTTGTGTCACGTTTAATCATACGTAGACATTGGAAGGTAGAAGAACATGTTGGCCTATGAATGCTATTAGTTTAGAGGAGTAAGGATGATTCTCTACGCGTTTCACAGGTAAAACTCAACCTGCTTCATCAGGAGGGCATCAGAGGTTTAACAATCAGTTACAGGCCAGTTGCATCCTAGGTGCCTGACAATGACACGTGCAGCAATATCAAGTAAAAACGTGTGTCCACCTGTACTACTTCATTGACTTAAAAAAAAAAAAAGTACTATATCTTTGTGGAGAGCAGTCAGCTAATCCAACAGGGGGCCAGATCTGTATTCCAAAATTTCACCCAGTATGTTCCACAGAACATTTCTTAATATTAATGGAGATGTTACCAATTAGGAAATTTGATGTGGTCCAAAGTTTCCCAGAAACAGGCGGCATACTGTATTTACAAACCCCTGAAGCAGCAGTAGCTTGCCAATACAAATTGGGCAAGGCTCAGTGGAACAGCTGTGACCAATACAATATACTATTATCTTGTATCTCTCTTTAAACTGGGGGAAGTTTTGGAACAATTTTTGAAACTGTTTATGCACATTCGACCTACTACCGGATTTGCTGCTTAAAACTACTGGCAAGAAATAGTACTGTGGATCTATATACTCTAATGCCGCATGCACATGATCGGGATTTCGGCCAGCAAAAGACCAATGAGAGCTTTTCATAGGAAAATGCGACCACGTGTATGCTCCACCAGAATTTAGCTGGCCAAATTCCCGCCAGCAGAAATTTGAGAGCAGGTTCTCAATTCTCCCGACGGAAAAACTTTCTATTGGAAATTCTGATCGTGTGTATGCAATTCTGACACGCAAAAACTCACGCATGCTCAGATTTAACTACGAGATGGAAGCTATTGGCTACTGGGTCTTGAACTTCCTTTTTCTAGTCCCATCGTACGTGTTGTACGTCACCGCATTCTTGAATGTCGGAATTTGGTGTGACCGTGTGTAGGCAAGACAGCTTGAGCGAAATCCCGTCGGAATTCCGTCGGGAAAACCATCAGAGTTTTTTCCGACTAAAATTCCGACCGTGTGTACGAGGCATAATACTAGACAGAGTGGCTATACTTGTCTAGTGGCACTAGTCGGTCTGTCTTTTTAACCGGTACCCCTGTTCTTGCCATCATGAGGCTCCTTAAAGAGGAAGTAAAGGCTATTTTTTTTTTTAATGCAACCTTCAAGGCAAAGGCATAATGAGCATAGCATACTAGCTCATTATGAATAACTTACCTGAGAACGAAGCCCCCAAAGCGGTCCTCCTCCTTTATCTTCGCCGCTGCCATGTATCCCGGAGTGACTTCCGGGTCTCGCTGCTCCGGCGCTGTGATTCGCTAGAGCCTCGAAGACGTCACTCCCGCACATGCTCACGGGAGCCGACACGAGAGGCATATCGCCGTGATCTGCGGCGTGCTCAGTGCGCCTGCACGCCGCTGTCTATGGTGCATGCTCCGTAGACAGCGGTGGCTGTCTTTTTGTAAATAGCTCCTAAACCGTATAGGTTTAGGAGATATTTCTTGAACCTACAGGTAAGCCTTAATCTAGGCTTACCTGTAGGTCAAAGTGGTTTGTAAGGGTTTACAACCACTTTAAGGTTCCATCTGAGATGCAACCAGCTAATAACTGCCCATTATACCTCTGATGCGCTCCTGCTGGAGATAGCCGACATTCACCTTTATTCTCCTGAGCTTCCAGGATTCCTATAACAATATTTACTTCTACCTTCCAATGCCTACTGATAACTAAATATGATAGAATGATGAATACATTAACTTAGCTGATCAGTGGAATAAGAGTGTAGCATATGGAGGTTGATAATATATGTAGTGATGTACAATATGTCAAATGTATTTTTATTATATGCATTTAGGCATTAATGTGTGTCATCATTAAAGCCTGACCTTTCAATTGGATATGAGAAGTTGCAAGCACATGAAACCACAATAAAAACACGTTAGCAGATTACTGTTTTATAACATTGATCGATCTTATTTGCAAGCTTGTTTGATAATATAGTGTATGATTGGTGCTAATGGCCTTTATTTTAAATTCATTCAGCATTACATCATTCTGCAAATGAAAACTTACATCTGGCATGGCTATGTGTATATAGCTCAAAACAGTGGGGGAGATTTACTAAAACCGGAGTATGCAAAATCTGCTGCAGCTCTGCAAAGAAACCAATCAGCTTCTAACTTCCGCTTGTTCAATTAAGCCTTGACAATAAAACCTGGAAGCTGATTGGTTTCTATGCAGAGCTGTACCAGATTTTGCCTGCTCCAGTTTTAGTAAATTTCCCCCCAATGTTTGAACGCTGTATAATTCTGTTTTAGCCAAACATAGAGTAGATTGAACCACACACAAACCCTAAAAGTAAATACCTGGTCCATCTGCAGTGCTGGTCAACAGAGTCTGATCCCAAGCCCAGCTGGCTTTTGGCCCTTCTTCTAATGCCGCATACACACAACCGGACTTTCCGGCAGACTAGGTCCAACGGTCTTCCCGATGGAATCTCGGGGGAGTTCCAATGGACTTTACGAATGAACGTACTTGGCCACACGCAAGCGGACTAAGTCCCTTCAAAAGTCTGCTCGTTTTGAACGTGATGACGTAAACGGGACTAAACAAGGAAGTTCAATAGGAAGTTCAATAGCCAGTAGCCAATAGCTTCCCTTGCGTCATATTTGGTCCGTCGAACCAGCACGCAGATGAACGGTTTTCCCGATTTTAGTGTGGCGGAATTGAGTCAGTCGATAGATTTGAAACATGTTCTATTTCATGGTCCGTCTGATTTTTTTATTTATTTTTTGGGGAAAATGAACCCGGCTAGCCACGATCGGATTGTCTGATGGACTAATCCCTTCGGAACTAGTCGGCCGGAAAGTCCGGTCGTGTGTATGCGGCATAAGATGCTCCTCCAGCTGCAAAAGGCCTGCAGATTAGCTTAGAGCAGTAATGGCGAACCTTGGCACCCCAAATGTTTTTCAACTACCTTTGCCATGATGCTCAACTACGCTGCAGCATGCATGAGCATCATGGGAAAGGTAGTTCCAAAACATCTGGGGTGCCATTTTTCCCCATCACTGGCTAAGAGTATGATCACTAACCCATCCAACCCTCAGTAATAAAATGCTCCAACTTTTTCAATTGATCCTTTGAAAAAGCCAGTGCAACTGGTGATATGTCTGGTCAACTATGCTTTGATAATATCCTTAATACCACTTTTTAATAGTCTCTACGTTGGGTTAATCTTAAGTTAGAAGGACACTACATTTCTGGCAAATGTAACAGGCATGTTTTGTACTTTACTTGCAAGAAGTGTACTTGGCTTGAAAAATTTAAATTAAAGTAATTCTAAAGGAAATAATAAATAAAAAAAATGACGGTAGCATGTTCTACTTACCTTCTCTGTGCAACTGTTTTGCACAAAGTAGCCCCAATCCTCTTCTTTTTGGGTCCTCCCTAAGTGGCCCAGGCCCCTCCCCCCTGTCAAGTGCCCCCCAATAGGAAGCCTCTTGCTACGGGGGGGGCACTTGAGCAGGCGTGCTCCCAAGATGTGCTTGTGTGTCCATTCACACACATACAGCATGGCTAAGGCTGCAGATAGAGGGGTTTATGCCTTACCAGTCCCTGGCCCCATTGGGTCAGCAGGAGGGCCCTTCCCTCTATTTGAACATTCCTCCATGATCAATTGGTAGTGGAGGGTATGGAGACGTAAAGCTTTTGTGGACAATGAAGTGGTGGCTGAATAGTGGAGATATGAAGACCTGCTACGACTGGCTGGGACGAGAGAGCCATCTTGTTTTTTTTTTCAGGTGCAAGAGGTGGGCAGAGGAGATTGGGGAGCGGGCTGGAGAAGTGGAAGATTAACGTGTGTTGGCAGTGGGATCCGTAGCATAGCGCCTGCTAGAGAGTGGTACTATTTTCCATAGCAGAATTAGGGCCTTGTCAGGTAGGCTGTATAGGACCCTTTGTTTTTTAATGGTGGCCCAGCACAGATTAAAAGTTCAAAAAGAGGAGAAAAAAAAATGTAGGAGCTCTGAACCATTGCTTATTGCAGTTCCAACATGTTCACCGGGTACCTGACGAAGAACAAAGCCTCAAATATTGTGTACTGCACTGAGCTTTCGTTGTAAACTGGTTAAAGTTAACAATGACAGGTCAAAGCCCCAGAACTGTTTTGAACTGCGGAGGTCAACTGGGGTAACCAAGTTTGGATCCAGCGCTGGCGGAGGCCATTCTCATTTATCCCAGCCGAAAAGAAAAAAAGAGAAATCGACATTTGCTCACTATGCCAGAAGTTCTCAGTTATTATCTGTTCATGAGCAGGTCACATACCTAAGCAGAACAGGACAATTGATTGTTACATGTTGTCATTTACAAGCTCTACAAGCTATTTTTATTGCTCTATGGCTCATATTTTGGCCTTACTCTCCGAGTGGCGTGCCAATTTCCGACTACCAGCAGTTAAGTTGCCCCTTGTCAGTAATCCAGATGAATGTAGGGGTCACCTCGCTGCTCATGTCTTGCTGGCCGCTGATTGCGTTACGAGATTGTCCAGCACGTCCGTCACCATCATCTTCGTGCTGCTAAATGAGAGATTATTATTAACAGTAACATTACTAACGAACTTGAGGCCGTGCGCGCATAACAAAGGAGCATTTTTGGTTATCAAATTATTGGCTGCAAGTGTTGTGGACAAAAGTGTACAGTAAATCATGCTTATTTTCAATTTATGATCTACTTATCCGCTTTGTGTCTTGCAGTCTTTGATGCCTTCACAGCAAGAGTGTTTCAGGTCAAAATAAATTTAAAAATATTTTTAAAGCTGTAACTGTAGGCAGATTTTAAAGACGCAAATCATTGCAGTTCGGTGATCATAACTGCATCACTAAATGCCTTTTTTTTTAATACACAGTGTGTAAGGACCTACATCTGACCTGGTATCACCCTCTTGCAGCCTCTGTAAAACGGGGCTGGAGAGTAATGCCCTGTACACACGGTCAGAATTTCAGACGGAAAATGTGCGATCGGATCGTGTTGTCGGAAAATCCAATCGTGTGGGCGCTCCATTGGACTTTTTCTGTCGGAATTTCTGGCACGCAAAGTTTGAGAGCAGGATCTAAAATTTTCCGACAACAAAATCCGATCACGTCAATTTCCGATCGTGTGTAGCCTAGTCCGACGCACAAAATGCCATGCATGCTCAGAATAAATTCTGGCCCATTTATAGTCCCATCGTACATGTTGTCACCTCATTAAGAACGATCGGATTTTCTGACAACTTTGTCCGACCGTGTGTATGCAAGACGAGTTTGGCACAAAATCCGTCGGAAATAATCCGATTGAATTTTGTTGTCAGAATGTCTGACCGTGTGTACAGGGCATGAGAGGGAGAAACTGCACACAAAGCCAGTTAGTTTCTGCGCTGACAAAAAGCATTCTGATAGGAGGAGAGAACAGAGTGACATTTTAGTTTATCACTGTGCTGCTTCGACACAGGTTGGGGGCTCGTCCGGGATGACTTAGGCTTGGAAGAAATTAGATGAGCGCTGTAGGATATTAGACTGAAGACATCTAGCAGCAGAAAAAAAAATGACTGCAGGGGAAATCACTGCATTGAAGATGAATGCTGGTTTCGTAATAAAAAAAAAGTGGAAATGGGGCATTTTCCAGAACCCCAACTGTTGGCATCTGTGAGTTGGCAGCCAGCTGTTCAAGCATGGATCATTGTTGGTTAGAGATGAAATAATGATCTCTATAGAACCTTTGGTGAATCGATGTTTGAAAGTCATAATTGTATTTTCCTGGTTGTGAAGGCAGAGTTCTCCAGTACCGGGAAAGTGGGCAAGGCAAAAGAGAAGTGTTGCTTCGTTGAAAGAATTTCAAAACATTACCGATGAGGGGGTGAGTTTTATGGAGGCTGGGAGATTAAAGCAAAAGTATTAGCCATCAACATCAACATCCCTAGAAATATCCTTATTTTTTGCACAGGGATAAACTCCTGTGCAAGAAATAAAGATATTCCTAGGGATGTTGGAGTTGCCGGCTACTACTTCTGCTTTATGCAGAATTTTGGTGTATTGAGGACACTATAAAGAGGCAGAGCACCTGTCTTGGATTCTATGTGCAATTCATGGATCTCTTCCGCAATTTTGAGCGCTGCACTTGTTCCTCATTTCCTGGAGGCCGGGAGATTGTTCTGACATCAGGGCAAGGAAGCCAACAAGATACCAGAGGTTGCCTGCTCTGTCGCTACTCATTCTTGAAATGGACATGGTGGCACCAGTCAATTACTCAGGTGATAGGCCACCTGGGAAAGGTATCCAAAAGTACAATGCCCCTATGGGTCTATGGGTCTTTGGTAGACTCAAAACCTTGTGTTTTGCCGTGTGCACACGGTTGTATATTCCGACAGGAAATGTTGGATGTGAGCTTGTTGTCAGAATGTCTGACCGTGTGTATCCTCCATCAAACATTTGCTGTAGGACTTTCCGTTAGGCTTGTGCAATTCGTTTCGTAACAAATCAAAATTCACCCGAATTTTGCATCTTTCGGACATTCGGATGCATCCGAATGTCCGAATAAACAAATAACTAATAACAACGAATACGAAAGAAATATAACGAATTAATTCGACATGATTTGGTAATTCTTTAAAGATCTAATGAAACAAAAGGTCAGCTAAAAGTAAATCCTATAGTCCAATCAGCTAATTAATTTTGTGCCGGAGGATGGATTACTGGCAAAGTGCATTCCTGAGAACTGAGTGAGAAGGGTGTTGTATTGTATTTGAGCCGAGGAGAAGAGACGTTGTCATTGTGTGTGTTAAAAGATTCAATAAACAAACGACTTTCCAAACTACGAATCATTATCACGAATGTCTATACATACATAAATAGCGAATTTCAACAAATACGAACGAATGAATTCGACACTCTACGAATAATAACGAATCATCCAAAAACACATCAACTTAATATAACAGAACGAAATGATGTATTTTACGAATGACGAAACTAAACGAAATTTTCTGTTGTGCACAAGTCTACTTTCTGCCAACAAATGTTTGCTAGCAGGTTGTAAAATTTTCCACCAACAAAACGCTGTTGTTGGAAAGTCCGATCGTGTGTACACAATTCTGACGCACAAAAGTTCACGCATGCTCGGAATCAAGCAGAAGGAGCGGCACTGGCTATTGAACTTCCTTTTTCTTGGCTCGTCGTTGTAAGCCTTGTACGTACGTCTTGTATGTCTTCACCTTCGCCTACATCACCGCGCTCCCACGTTCGGAATTACTGCCCAACATTTGTGTGGCCGTGTGTATGCAAGACAAGTTTGTGCCAACAACCTTCCAACAAAAATCCACGGTTTTGTTGGCGGAAAGTCCGATCGTGTACGGGGCATTTGAGTTTCAGTAGCTTGGAGAAGTAGGACAGCACAACAAAAACTTTTCAAGGGCTGTAATCTATCCAAAACTAAAATAAAACGAAACCGAGTCTGAGGATTATCAGCGTGTCGCGCGGCGCCCATATTGGGTGGCTCGCATTGTGCTTTTTATCGTCTCTCTATAAAACACATGTCCAGACGTGCCAACAAGTGAACGAATCAAGGTCCTCAATTTGTAGCCTGCAAATGTATTTTTCGCATCAGCAGATCTATTTGACTTATAAATGTTTTAGCAGCATCAGATGCGTGGCGAATGCTCCCCCCCCCCCCCCCCTCACATGTTCTGGTGGCAGAGCCTTATTCAGCAATACATCAAAATGATAAATACATAAATGTAATACTGAGACATTAGCAATTCATGTTTATGGTAAAAGACAGCAGGCTTTTGGGAGTTGAATAGTTTTTCCTCCATACACGGGGGAGGGGGGGGGGGTTATGAAAGATTCACATTCTGTCATCCAGTGTCGTGCATGACAAGACCTTTACATTTAAAGGGACACACCACGTTAAGTGGTGGAAGGGAAGGGGGTCACAGAAGAAGCAGATCCACCCAAAATGTGGATCAGGTAGCATTTACGTTCCAGCAACAAAATGATCATTTAAAGCTGAATTCCAGGTATCCAGGTATGGATTTTATTGTATAGTTACATTGGTCCAGCTTGAACTACATGTATGTACAGCCTGGGGCTGGGGTACCCAATCTAGGAGAAATCACACACACACAATCCGGAAAGTTATATAATAACATGCACAGTATTGCAGCAGCATATTGTATATTACTCCGTAATGCAAAGTAATGTATTACTCGGCAAACGCACAGTATTGCAGCGGTATACAGTGGCGTCTCAATGGGGGAGGGGGGTGGCATACATTGGGAGGCGTCAAACAGCCCCCCCCCAAGTGAAGTGGTGACAGCGGGGCGTCGGGCTCAAGCAGTGGCGCTGTGTTAGCCAGGGCAGGGAGAGGCGTGCTGTGACAGGGTGCCCGGGCATGGACCATACCCGGATGACTGACACCCAGGGTCGGCCGCCGGATTCAATTAACCAGCAGGTGATTGGTTGCTAGGTGGTCCTAGCAACCAATCATTAGCTTGCTAGTATGCAAAATTAACTCCAGCAGTTCCAGCCCTCTGTTCAGCGCTCCTGTGTCTCCAGCTCTGCATGTATGCCCCAGTAAGGCAGGAAGGGGCAATGTGTAATGTGCAGATGTCCCGAGCTAGGGGGGGGCAATGTTTAATGTGCAGGGGTCCAGAGCTGGGGGGGCAATCTGTAATGTGGAGGGGTCCAGAGGTGGGGGGGCAATGTTTACTGTGCAGGGGTCCAGAGCTGGGGGGGCAATGTTTACTGTGCAGGGGTCCAGAGCTGGGGGGCAATGTTTACTGTGCAGGGGTCCAGAGCTGGGCTGGCAATGTTTAATGTACAGAGGTCCCGAGCTGGGGAGGGGCAATGTGAAATGTGCAGGGGTCCAGAGCTGGGGGGGGGGGAATGTGTAACGTGCAGGGGTTCAGAGCTGGGGGGGGGCAATGTGTAATGTGCAGGGGTCCAGAGCTGGGGGGGGGCAATTTTTACTGTGCAGGGGTCCAGAGCTTGGGGGTAAATGTGTAATGTGCAGTGGTTCAGAGCTGGGGGGGCAATGTTTAATGTGCAGGGGTCCTGAGCTGGGGGGGCAATGTGCAATGTGCAGGGGTCTAGAGCTGGGGGAGGAAATGTGTAACGTGCAGGGGTCCAGAGCTGGGGGGGAATTGTGTAATGTGCAGTGGTTCAGAGCTGGGGGGGACGTGTAACGTGTAGGGGTTTAGAGCTGGGGGGGAATGTGTAATGTGCAGGGGTCCAGAGCTGGGGGGGATGTGTAATGTGCAGGGGTCCAGAGCTGGGGGGATGTGTAATGTGCAGGGGTTCAGAACTGGGGGGATGTGTAATGTGCAGGGGCCCAGAGCTGGGGGGGGCTGTGTAATGTGCAGTGGTCCAGAGCTGGGGTGGGGGGGGCTGTGCTGGCAATGTTTAATGTACAGAGGTCCCGAGCTGGGGGGGGCAATGTACAATGTGCAGGGGTCCAGAGCTGGGGGGGGAAATGTGTAATGTGCAGGGGTTCAGACCTGGGGGGGGATATGTGTAGCGTGCAGGGGTTCAGAGCTGGGGGGCAATGTGTAATTTGCAGGGGTCCAGAGCTTGGGGGGCAATGTTTAATGTGCAGGGGTCCTGAGCTGGGGGGGCAATGTGCAGGGGTCTAGAGCTGGGGAGGGGGAAATGTGTAACGTGCAGGGGTCCAGAGCTGGGGGGGAAATGTGTAATGTGCAGTGGTTCAGAGCTGGGAGGGGGACGTGTAACATGTAGGGGTTCAGAGCTGGGGGGGCAATGTGTAATGTGCAGGGGTCCAGAGCTGGGGGGGACGTGTAACGTGTAGGGGTTCAGAGCTGGGGGGATGTGTAATGTGCAGGGGTCCAGAGCTGGGGGGATGTGTAATGTGCAGGGGTCCAGAACTGGGGAGATGTGTAATGTGCAGGGGTCCAGAGCTGTGGGGGGGGGGGCTGTGTAATGTGTACTAACAGACATATCTGTATGGATGTCACACCACTTCCTCAAACTCAACTTGTCCAAAACCGAACCTCTTCCCCTGACTTATCTTATAAGAGCAATGGCGCAACCATCCACCCATCCCCACATGTCAGGGTGCTAGGTGTTATCCTGGACTCTGAACTCTCCTTTCGGCCCCACATCCAATCGTTTTCCAAAGCTTTCTGCCTGCTCTGTACAGGGTGATTAGGGTGTGACCTAGCACACCCCCCAGGCATGCCGGGGGGGGGGGGGGGTTACGCAGGACAGTCTGCAGGCAAATACAGCCCACCCAAGAACACCCACTCCTCCATACTGACACCCACCTATCAGGGCATTTTGATATGTACATATCTCCTCCCAGGAGCCAGACCACTCTTTGCAGTAGGGCTGAGGGCTCTTAGGAGGAGTACTGAAGCCGGGTGCTGTGATGTCTTCAGGAAGGTATGTTGGTCCTTCCCACCGGCCATGATCTGCCTGCATTGCATGGAGATGCACAGTGAAGCATTGTTGACACCTTTAGGTGTATGCAATAAAAATGTTGTAGTTACAAATGCAATTAACATGTTGATGATGAGGGGGGAGTGGAGGAACCAGGGAAGATGAAATATAAGCCGATTAAACGCTAATATGTTAAACAACATTGGAGATTATGGAGATTGAGTTTACACCTACTTTATGAATTAATAAAAGTTGCTTTATCTCGGCTGTCTCTAATGCGTCAATCTGCATTAATGCATCGCTATAGATCATCCTCGGATATGTGTCCGTTTGTTGCACCAGCCACCATATTATTCCATGTTCATACATGTTAGCTTGATCTCTCCCATCTCCGCTGCAATTATACGGCTTCGTTTGAACCGATGCTAACCTTGTCAGCTTATAAATCTTGCATCAAATGTTTTATGCCGAGGAAAAAAAAAAAAGAAAGAAAGAAGAATTCTGCTTTTCGTGCTGTAAGTGATAAGTAATAACACAGAGGAAGATTTCTATGGCATTAATGAAGCCGTCTGAAAGCCTGATGTGTGTCCCCATGGCCTTTATTAACAATAGGTGAATCGATAATGAAGAGTTCTCACGTCCCTTCCAAAAAACCCATCAACTAATCACAATTTACATGTTGCCGCTCGACCAAAAGATTTTTAAATTATTTATTTATTTATTCATGTTTGGTAAATTATGTTCCTTTCCTCTCGGTCCTGTCGCTGATTTTTTTTAACAGAAAGTGGGTATTTAGATCAACGATGTCAAGGGAGGATAATGCATTTGTAGAAATTGTTCAAATGTAAAAGGCCAGCCAAAGCTATTTTTCTGTATTGTCCATTGAGGGACACAGCTTGGTAAAATGAAACCTAAGATTATACTGCCGCCTACAGGAGAAGTGGGACACTAGCCATGTAGAAAACAGAAGGCCAACCCCCTGGAACAGCGTTTATCAGCCCTGGGATGCCACAAGCAGGGGACCCAGTTTGCCGAGGTTTAGCATAATGAGTTTCCATGATGTGGGTGGCTGGCCTCCAGAGGCATAAAAAGACAGTGATGCTGTAGGGACAGGACATACAACATTGTTCGTTGCTATGGTGATGGGGCCAGCTCGCCCACACCATGGCAACATGTAATTCTAATCCAGGGAAGTCGGCATGCAAGGCTGCACCCTGCATTTCGGAGAAGATGGAAGTCTGCCTCCTCCAGACCTCCTCCACCTCCCTTTCTCTGTTGCACTGCTGGAGTCAATAGTCAAGGCTTTGATGTGAAGATCAGATGGCTGTGTGATAGGAGGTCTCTGTGATAGGTGGATCGTGTTTAATTGGGTGCTCTGTGATGGGGGTTGCCTGCGGGGCTCTGTGATGGTAGTGACCCATATTACTGGGGGGTTTGGAAAGGAGGTGGCATATGTAACCGGGGGCTCTGCGATGGGGGTGGCCCATGTGATTGGGAGATTTGTAATGGGGGTGGACAATGTGACTGGGGGTTATATGATGGGGGTGGCCCATGTGAATGGGGGCTCCTTGCTTGGGGAACTTTGTGGTGATGGGAGAGCGCTGATGTGATGGCAGTACTCTGTCATGTAGAAAGGGACTCTGATGTGTAGGGGCAATGCCGATGTGAAGAGGGGCTCTGATGTGTCTTGGAAAGCCACCAACTAGTTTAGAGTCCGGTGAGACATCGACTAGTCTAGGGTCTTGGGAAACCACCAACTGGTCTAGGGTCTTGGGAAGCCACCAACTGGTCTAGGGTCTTGGGAAGCCACCATCTAGTCTAGGGTCTTGAAAAGCCACCATCTAGTCTAGGGTCTTGAAAAGCCATCATCTAGTCTAGGGTCTTGAAAAGCCACCATCTAGTCTAGGGTCTTGGGATGCCACCAACTGGTCTAGGGTCTTGGGATGCCACCAACTGGTATAGGGTCTTGAGAAGCAACCAACTAGTCTAGGGTCTTGGAAATCATCAAGTAGTCTAGGATCTTGTAAGTCAACAACTAGTCTAGGGTCTTGGGAAAACATCAACTAGTCTAGGGTCTGGGAAATCAAGTAGTCTAGGATCTTGTAAGCCAATGACTAGTCTAGGATCTTGTAAGCCAACGACTAGTCTAGGGTCTTGGGAAGCCACCAACCAGTCTAGAGTCTTAGGAAGACATCAACAAGTCTAGGGTCTTTGGAAGCCACCAACTAGTCTAGGATCTTGTGAAGCCACCAACTCAACTCCTCCATTATCATGTCAGTCAGATGAAAACAGGCCTCTATATCCACTATTATGGGAAAGCGAGAACAATGGTTAGCTTCCATGGACATCATCTTTACTTTAGCAAAGGTCTCTGCTGGTTGCCACAGGGTGCCATAGCCGATGCACTCTGTGCCGTTCGTGGAAAAAGTACCTTGTCATAATACATTTTGCCTGATGGTTCCTTTTAAGTGCTGTTATATTTAATAGTCTGAGCAAATATAAAGTCTAACAGAGTTCAGCATGTAAAATCATTAAATCTACATTCATTGTGGGTTCTTGTAACATAAATAAGATACAGAAAATTGGTACTTCTTCCATAAGCTCAAATAAAGTTCTATGTCTGATAATTATTTCATTTTATAACTGAAATTAATAAAGTCTGTTTTATATTATATTTGTGTTATATGAGAATCAATCAGTGTAGACATTATGGTTCCTCTCTGTGGGATGAGTCTAGTCCATTAGGTTTTATACTTGTATAAATTTTTTCTATTAAGTTAAAAAGCCAACATAGCGAGAGCCATGGATCTTATCTGCACACAAGTAAGGAATGATGATTTGCAGATGGTCAGAATTGAGTAATTTGCCTACTAACAGTTATGTAAAAGAAATACTTTAGGAGGAAGGGTTGGGCTAGCCTTTCCCAGCCTTTTTATCATGGAAGAAGCCTTCAAATATCTTTAAGGAGCCTCAGGTAACCTTTATCTGCCACTATATTCGACACCAAGAGCAGTATTATCTTCACTGACGATAATAAAATGAAACCAATTATAATGGTAGCCATAACATAAATACAAACTTTGTATTGTTCCTTCACATTGGTGGTCAGTGGAACATTCCCCTTTATTGTGGTGACCAGTGAAGATCTCCCTTACGCTGGTGATCAGCAAAATGCTCTTTTACGTTGGTCAGTGAAAGAGGGGCCCCATTACATTGCTGGTCAGTGGGAAGAATGCTTTTTACATTGGTGATGAGTGGGAAAAATGCTCCTTAACCACTTTCAGACCGGACCATTTTGCTGGTCAATGACCAGAGGTCTTTTTACAATTTGGCACTGCGCTGCTTTAACTGGTAATTGCGCGGTCATGCAATGTTGTACCCAAACAAAATTTGCGTACTTTTTTTCCCACAAATAGAGCTTTCTTTTAAAGGTATTTGACTGACTCTGCGATTTTTATTTTTTGCGATATAAACGTAAAAAGACCGCAAATTTTGAAAAAAAATGATATTTTCTACTTTTTGTTATTAGAAAAATCCAATAAACTCAATTTTAGTCATACATTTAGGCCAAAATGTATTCAGCCACATGTCTTTGGTAAAAAAAAAGTCAATAACTGTATATTTATTGGTTTGCGCAAAAGTTGTCACATCTACAAACTAAGGTACGTTTTCTGGAATTTACGCAGCTTTTAGTTTACGACTGCCTATCTCATTTCTTGAGGTGCTAAAATGGCAGGGCAGTACAAAACCCCCCCAAATGACCCCATTTTGGAAAGTAGACCCCCTAAGGAAATTGATAAGAGGCATGTTGAGCCCATTGAATATTTTATTTTTTTTGCCTCAAGCGATTGAATAATGACAAAAAAAATATATATATTTTTTTTTTACACAAAGTTGTCACTAAATGATATATTGCTCACACATGCTATGGGCATATGTGAAATGACACCCCAAAATAAATTCTGCTGCTTCTCCTGAGTATGGGAATACCACATATGTGGGACTTTTTGTGAGCCTAGCCGCGTACGGGGCCCCGAAAACCAAGCACCGCCTTCAGGCTTTCTAAGGGCGTAAATTTTTGATTTCACTTCTCACTACCTATTACAGTTTTGAAGGCCATAAAATGCCAAGATGGCACAAAACCCCCACAAATGACCCCATTTTAGAAAGTAGACACCCCAAGCTATTTGCTGAGAGGCATGTTGAGTCCATGGAATATTTTATATTTTGCCACAAGTTGCGGGAAAATTACAAACTTTTTTTTTTTTCACAAAGTTGTCACTAAATGATATATTGCTCACGCATGCCATGGGCATATGTGAAATGACACCACAAAATAAATTCTGCTGCTTCTCCTGAGTACGGAGATACCACATATGTGGGACTTTTTGGGAGCCTAGCCGCGTACGGGGCCCTGAAAACCAAGCACCGCCTTCAGGCTTTCTAAGGGCGTTACAGTTTTGAAGGCCATAAAATGCCAAGATGGCACAAACCCCCCCCAAATGACCCCATTTTGGAAAGTAGACACCCCTAAATTTAGGGGTACACTAGTGAGACTAGGTAATAAATGGCGCGTGCCCTGAAACTATAAAAAAATAACTAACCAACCAGCGTCACCTGTAACAGTTATATGGTGATCACCGGTGAAAGGGTTAACTAGGGGGCAATCAGGGGGCTTTATGCGGTAGTATATGGGGGTCCCTGGCGCTATAAAAAGCTGCGGCGAACCTAAATACCTACCTGCCTAACTAGCGTCACCTGTGACACTAATACAGCGATCAGAAAAACGATCGCTTATTAGGCTGGGTTCACACTGGAGCGATGCAGGAACGCCACGAATCCGCGGCGGGTTCCCGCATCACATGCCTCCCGGCGGCAGTTCACACTGCCCTATGCGGACTGCTGGGAGTGTCAGTAAAATGTTAATGACACCCCCAGATCAGTTCGCATATCGCAGTGCGATCTGCAAACTCGGATCGCATGGTGTGAACACCCATGCGATCCGATTCTGCTGCGGACCAAAAAAAGGGTCCCGTGCGAATTTGCGGCGGGTGCGGCGCGAATTCAGCCATACTATCTGTATGGCTGAACTCGAATCGCACAGAGATCGGATGTGATTTGCACTGCAGTGCGGTGCGAATCACATCCGTTCTCATAAACCGCTGCAATGTGAACCCAGCCTTAGTGACACTGGCAACGGGGGGTGATCACGGGGTTAAACCTTTATTGGGGGGGTTAGGGGGGTACATTAGAACTAAAGGGGGCTAACCCTAACTGCCCTAACAGTTATTACAGTCACAAATGACACCAATGCAAAAAAAAATAAAAAAAATGCAATTGGTGTCACTGTGACTGGGGGGGCAGGGGTAATTGCGGGGTGATCGGGGGGTGAAGGGGGGGTGTAAGTGTGCCTGGCATGTTCTACTGTGTTGTGTAGTGTTGGTGCAACTCACCGATCCTCTCTCCTCGGTGCCGGAACGAAAAATACCGACACGGAGGAGAGATTACATCACTTCCTCTGCCTGTGTTTACATTACAGGAGAGGAAGTGATGTCACGGAGCATTTCCATTCGTCGGGAGCGATCGCGAGGGGGTGGCCATGAATGAATGGCCGCCCCCTCATCCCGGATCGCTCCCGAACGAATACCGACCGCCGCAGGCACCGGGGGGGGGCCCGATCGGGCCCCCCACCCGCGGGAAGGCAGGGACGTACAGGTACGCCCATATGCCTGCCCGTGCCATTCTGTCGACGTATATCGTCGTGCGGCGGTCGGCAAGTGGTTAAAATGGTGGTCAGTGGGAAGAATATTCCTTACATTGGTGGTCAGTGCGAAGAATGCTCCTTAATTGGTGGTCAGTGGGAAGAATGCTCCTTACATTGGTTGTTGGTGGGAAGAATGCTTCTTATGCCGTGTACACACGATCGGACTTCCCGTCGGAAAAAGCTCTGATGGTTTTCCTGACGGAATTCCGATGGAATTCTGCTCAAACTGTCTTTGCCTACACACGGTCACACCAAATTCTGACTGCCAAGAACGCGGTGACGTACAACACGTACAACTGGACTAGAAAAAGGAAGTTCAATACCCAGTAGCCAGTAGCTTCCGTCTCATAGTTGAATCTGAACATGCGTGATTTTTTGCGCGTCGGAATTGCATACACATGATCGGAATTTCCGATAGAAAAAGTTTTTCCGTTGGATCAAATTTTTGCTGGTGGGAATTCGGCCAGCTAAATTCCGATGGAGCATACACACGGTCTCATTTACCGATGAAAAGCTCTCATCGGTCTTTTTCTGTCTGAAATTCTGATCGTGTGTATGCGGCATCACATTGGTGTTCTGTGGGAAGAATGGGCCTTACATTGGTGATCAGTGGGAAGAATGTTCCTTACATTGGTGGTCAGTGAGAAGAATGTTCCTTATATTGGTGGTCAGTGAGAAGAATGTTCCTTATATTGGTGATCAGTGAGAAGAATGTTCCTTATATTGGTGGTCAGTGGGAAGAATGTTCCTTACATTGGTGGTCAGTGAGAAGAATGCTCCTTACATTGGTGGTCAGTGAGAAGAATGCTCCTTACATTGGTGGTCAGTGGGAAGAATGCTCCTTACATTGGTGGTCAGTGGGAAGAATGTTCCTTACATTGGTGGTCAGTGGGAAGAATGCTCCTTACATTGGTGGTCAGTGAGAAGAATGTTCCTTACATTGGTGATCAGTGGGAAGAATGTTCCTTACATTGGTGATCAGTGGGAAGAATGCTCCTTACATTGGTGGTCAGTGGGAAGAATGCTCCTTACATTGGTGGTCAGTGGGAAGAATGCTCCTTACATTGGTGATCAGTGGGAAGAATGCTCCTTACATTGGTGGTCAGTGGGAAGAATGCTCCTTACATTGGTGGTCAGTGGGAAGAATGTCCCTTATTTTGGTGTTCTGTGGGAAGAATGGGCCTTACATTGGTGGTCAGTGGGAAGAATGCTCCTTACATTGGTGGTCAGTGAGAAGAATGTTCCTTACATTGGTGATCAGTGAGAAGAATGTTCCTTACATTGGTGATCAGTGGGAAGAATGCTCCTTACATTGGTGGTCAGTGGGAAGAATGCTCCTTACATTGGTGGTCAGTGGGAAGAATGCTCCTTACATTGGTGATCAGTGGGAAGAATGCTCCTTACATTGGTGGTCAGTGGGAAGAATGCTCCTTACATTGGTGGTCAGTGGGAAGAATGTCCCTTATTTTGGTGTTCTGTGGGAAGAATGGGCCTTACATTGGTGATCAGTGGGAAGAATGCTCCTTATATTAGTGGTCAGTGAGAAGAATGTTCCTTATATTGGTGGTCAGTGGGAAGAATGAGCCTTACATTGGTGATCAGTGAGAAGAATGCTCCTTACATTGGTGATCAGTGGGAAGAATGCTCCTTATATTGGAGATCAGTGAGAAGAATGCTCCTTACATTGGTGATCAGTGGGAAGAATGTTCCTTACATTGGTGATCAGTGGGAAGAATGCTCCTTACATTGGTGGTCAGTGAGAAGAATGCTCCTTACATTGGTGATCAGTGGGAAGAATGCTCTTTACATTGGTGGTCAGTGGGAAGAATGCTCCTTACATTGGTGATCAGTGGGAAGAATGCTCCTTATATTGGAGATCAGTGAGAAGAATGCTCCTTACATTGGTGATCAGTGGGAAGAATGTTCCTTACATTGGTGATCAGTGGGAAGAATGCTCCTTACATTGGTGATCAGTGAGAAGAATGTTCCTTACATTGGTGATCAGTGGGAAGAATGCTCCTTACATTGGTGGTCAGTGAGAAGAATGCTCCTTACATTGGTGGTCAGTGAGAAGAATGTTCCTTACATTGGTGATCAGTGAGAAGAATGCTCCTTACATTGGTGATCAGTGGGAAGAATGCTCCTTATATTGGAGATCAGTGAGAAGAATGCTCCTTACATTGGTGATCAGTGGGAAGAATGTTCCTTACATTGGTGATCAGTGGGAAGAATGCTCCTTACATTGGTGGTCAGTGAGAAGAATGTTCCTTACATTGGTGATCAGTGGGAAGAATGCTCTTTACATTGGTGATCAGTGAGAAGAATGTTCCTTACATTGGTGATCAGTGGGAAGAATGCTCTTTACATTGGTGGTCAGTGGGAAGAATGTTCCTTACATTGGTGGTCAGTGAGAAGAATGCTCCTTACATTGGTGGTTAGTGGGAAGGATGTATCCCCATTGGAGGATTTCCCTTCGATTCCTGTTCTGGGCTTTTGGCAACAGCTCATAACTCAAAAAATTGGGATTTTCTTTCCAGCTTTACCAAAGTTCCTTTAAATTGATTGTAAAGGCTTGTTTTTTATTTATTTTTTAAATAACAAGCATATAATACTTTAAAACACCCCTCGAATGCCTATGCAAATTATACAATGGACAGCACACAGTCCTGTTCACAATATCAAAACACGAAGCATTAGTGTGGCTTAAAAATGTACACCTCGTGTCAAGTCAGGAAGTGTATGAAGCCTTTCAATGCCTCCTATTGAAGTCTATGGTAACACTTTGCGAAACGCTCTGGCAGGCAGTTGCTGGCGTTAAAATCAATTCATTAACTGTAGTGGAATACACGTTTGTGGAACGGTTTTAACACTTAATGCTCATCAAACGCTTCAAAACTGCCCATAGGGCATTTGGGGCGCATTTTCAACTCGTCATTAAGTCTTGTAAAATGCCAGTCTAACGCCCATACTAAAGATCAATAAAGCAAGTCTAATGCCCATACTAACACTATAGGAGCGTTTGTTAAGTGTTAGAACAAGCCCCAAGTCATAAGGAGTACAATGCTTTTTTTTTTTTAAAGAATCTTGCTTATTCCATAAATAATATACTGTGCATAGCCAAATTGTTGCATTCATTCAAATTTAAATAAGAAAAGAAATCATGTGTCCTCAGATTCCAAACAATAGCCATCTGCCACATTAACCATTACACAAATAATAGGAGATATGAATGATTTTCTTCTTTTTTTTTATTATTTGGCACTTTCTGTAGATTAATAGCCTTGAAACTGTGGTGCGGATTTTTCTGACTAACGAGTGCACAGAACTTACTGTAGCAAGTTAATTAAATTCGATGCACATTCAGATGCAATTAATAAAAGCAGGCTTTGTGCAGAAACGTCTTCTTGATACTTGATTCACGGAGTGAACAAAATCATAGTTTACCGAGCAACTAATGATGATACATTTGATACACTCCAGAGTCTGCGCACCGCTGACCCTTCACTTCCCAGAACAAAGTCCTAATTACTAAGGATTAAAATCTTCCTCTGTACCCAACACCAGATTACAAATCATAATGCTTCTTTTTCTTTTCTCCATCTCTGTCTTTTCCCTTCTATCATTTCTTCCTTCCTTCTTATACTTCTCCTATCTCTCCTTGTCTTTCTTTTGTCACTATTTTATTTTTCTTTCTTTCTTTCTTTCTTTCTTTCTTTCTTTCTTTCTTTCTTTCTATTTCTCTTTCCATCTTTCTTTATCTCTCTCCCCTCTCTTTCTTTCTTTATTTCGTTCTTTCTTACTTTCTTTCTTACTTTCTCTTTCTTTTTTTTTCTTTTCTTTCTCTTTTTTTCTCTTTCTTACCTTCTCTTTTTTTCTCTCTCTCTCCCTCTCTTTCTTTCTCTCTCTCTCTTTTTTTCTCTTTCTTTCTCTCTATCTCTTTTTTCTTTCTTTCTATCTCTCTTTCCATCTTTCTTTATCTCTCTCCCCTCTCTCTTTCTTTCTCTTCTTTTTTTTCTTTTCTTTCTCTTTTTTTCTATTTTACCTTCTCTTTTTTTCTCTCTCTCTCTCTCCCTCTCTTTCTTTTTTTTCTTTCTTTCACTCTTTTTTTCTTTCTTTCTATCTCTTTCCATCTTTCTCTCTCTCCATCTATCCCTCTCTCTTTCTTTCTTTCTCTCTCCATCTATCCCTCTCTCTCTCCATCTATCCCCCTCTCTCTCTCCCTTTCTTTATCTCTCTCTCTCCCTTTCTTTATCTCTCTCTCTCCCTTTCTTTCTCTCTCTCCCTTTCTTTCTCTCTCTCCCTTTCTTTCTCTCTCTCTCTCCCTTTCTTTCTCTCTCTCTCTCCCTTTCTTTCTCTCTCTCTCTCTCTCTCTCTCTCCCTCTCTCCCTCCCTTTCTTTCTCTCCCTTTCTCTCTCTCCCTTTCTCTCCCTACAATTTCTCTCTCTCCCTTTCTCTCTCTCCCTTGCTCTCTCTCCCTTGCTCTCTCCCTTTCTTTCTTTCTCTCACTACCTTGCTCTCTCCCTTGCTCTCTCCCTTTCTCTTTCTCTCTCTCTCCCTTTCTCACTCTCTCCCTTTCTCTCTCTCTCCCTTTCTCTCTTCCTTTCTCTCTTCCTTTCTCTCTTCCTTCCTTCCTTCCTTCCTTCCTTCCTTCCTTCCTTCCTTCCTTCCTTCCTTCCTTCCTTCTTTTCTTTCTTTCTTTCTTAGCTCCAGAAAAGGATTTTAGAAGTATAGGCCCCAGAGATGTGCCTCAGCTGAGACCTTGATGAGCATGCAACTAACTCCAAAAATCTGCCCAGAGGGGCTGAGGAGGAGGCTGGGGACTCCTGCTGCAGGCCTAGACTCAAATCTTAGAACCACTGCTTACCAAACTCCGGCTACTCCAGGCATCAGACGATGTATGTGCTTTTAAGCCACCTACTGGGCACGCCTGCCCAGGGATTGGCTAAAGTCCCATAAACATTCAGACTGCTTAGTTGACTTTCCAAGCCACTATGATTCTACAACCTTCTAGTATTCAGGGGGAAACAATCAAACCTACAGCCCGTTGAACATAGAACAGGCCAAAGCAATCAACAACTGCTCCACTGATTACAGAAGAACAAAATTTGCCTAACATCCTAGCAACCTAACTAGGAGGGTGCTACATGCAATGTACCATTGGAAGTCTTTGCAGGGATTCTGCATGTAACATTGGAAGTCCTGGCAAGGATTCAGAAAGTATGAATTCTGAGAGCACCGTAACATGGTCGCTGGTTCAAATCTCAACCATGACACTACCTGCCTGGAGTTTGCATGTTCTCCCTGTGCCTGTGTGGGTTTCCTCCGGGTACTCCGGTTTCCTCCCACAATCCAAAGACATGCAGGTAGGTTAATTGGCTTCTGTCCAAAATTGACCCTAGTATATGAATGGGGACTTTGGATTGTGGGCTCCCAGAGGGTAGGGACCGATGTGAGTGTGCAATGTA
This sequence comes from Lithobates pipiens, assembly GCF_037356315.1. Taxonomy (NCBI): domain Eukaryota; kingdom Metazoa; phylum Chordata; class Amphibia; order Anura; family Ranidae; genus Lithobates; species Lithobates pipiens. The sequence continues at coordinate 246,503,689 of NW_027507685.1, forward strand.
CAGGGATAGGGGCAATTGTAGACACTCACTCAGGTTGAACTGGATGGACTGGTGTCTTTATTCAACCTTAGAAACTATGAAACTATGGGGTGCGCACTCTAACATGGCGTGAGCACTGTAACATGGGGTAAGCGCTGTGTAACATGGGGTGAGCACTGTAACATGGGGTCTCTGCCATCTCTAGATTTAATATTTTTATTACACTATAAAGGGTAAGAGAAGAAGAAAAAGTTCTACAAATTGAGCGCAGATACCTTATTTTTATTAATTGATTTGCGGCACTTTGGTTTACATACGCAACACTTTAATAAAATGTAGGGCGGCCTCTTAGAACGTAAACTTTTTACGTCTTTGAAGCTGAACATATTTCAGAAACAGGTGGCTCTTTCCTTAAGCAGTTTCCTCCCCAACCATTAAACTTCCTCTGTACATTTTCTCTTTGATCTAATTAGACTCGTAATTACACCAGCTAAACTCCACGAGCTTCTAATTTCTCTTCCAATGAATCTCAGATAATTAGTCCACCTTGGGTCACTTTAAGTCGGCTGAGTGAAGTCACCTGCCCGCCACGTCCCTCTCTTAATATCCCTCTCAGCCTCTTTTGTAAATACCTCTTCCTGGGCCATGAGGAAGATTTAATCACCGCGGCCATTTAAAAGGTGCACTCTGTGCTCCGGCTGTCAACACTGTTGCAATTAGTGTCAGCAATAATGGAGCATGTTGCTAATTTGGGTCCTTCAGCGCAAGGTGTGAGACACAGCATTTCAACAAAGCTGCCAACTGTCCCCACGGTTCTTGCAGGCGCTAGAAAATTTTACTTATTTTTTTTTTTTTTTTCATCGTCCTATGTTACATGCCGCAAGAGAAAACAAAGATCTCTGAATGTTAAAAGTCAATTATTAAAAAAAAGAAAAACAATTTTATAGAGAGATGTGATTTATTTTTTTATTTTTTTTAAGATTCATATTTAGTTAAAGTTTTAGCAATAATGATAAACTTCGAGAAACAAATATCCCAAATGCTTTCCATAAATAAAATATTGTCTGCTAAATTCTGATACATTTAAAGTGGAACAGTAACCATTTTAACCACTTCCATACCGGGCCTATTCTAGCACCCCTCTCCTACTGTAAAAAATCGTCATTTTTTTGCTTGAAATTTACTCAGAGCCCCTAACATTATATATATATATATATATATATATACACACACATGTATGTATATATATAAAATATGTTAGGGGCTCTGAGTAAATTTATATATATATATATATATTTATTATATAATATAAATAAATGAATATATATATATATATATATATATATATATATATATATATATTTTTTTTTTATTTTTTTTTTTCTTAGCAGGCACCCTAGGGAATAAAATGGTGGTCATTGCTTTTTATCTCGCACCTTATTTGTGCAACAATTTTTCAAACGCGCTTTTTTTGGAAGAAAAACTGTTTCATGGATTAAAAATTAACAAACGGTAAAGTTAGTCCAATTTTTTTGTATAATGTGAAAGATGATGTTACGGCAAGTAAATACGGTAGATGCCCAACGTGTCACGCTTTAAAATTGCGCACACTCCTTGAATGGCGCCAAACTTCGGTACGTAAAAATCTCCATAGGCGACGCTTTACCAGTTACCAGTTTATAATTACAGAGCAGATCTAGTGCTAGAATTGTTGCACGCGCTCTAACAATACCTCACATGTGTGGTTTGAATGGCGTTTACATATATGGGTGGGACATACGTGTGCCTTCGCTTATGAGCGTGAGCTAATGGGGACAGGGTCATTTAAAAAACATTTTTTTTTGTTTGTTTTTTTACACTTTTACACTTTTTTACATTTTTTAAAATCAATTTTATTCCTATTACAAGGAATGTAAACATCCCTTGTAATAGGAATGGTGCGTGACGGGTCCTCTTTATAGAGAGATGCAGGGTCAATAAGACCCCACATCTCTCCTCCAGGCTGGAAAGCATGAGATCAAAAAATAAATAAATTCACGATCTCATTGCTTACCAGCTGCGGCTTTGTTTACAATTGCGACCCGGACGTGACGTCATAGCACCGCGCCCAGGCCTCCGATGGTCATAGAGATGACTGGTGACATCTGGTCACCGCAAATCTCTATGGTTATAATCCGGTGGCAGAAGATTCTTTCTCTGGGTCCCCAATGACATGGGAGAGCCCGAAGAAGCATTGGATGGAGGCGGGAGGGGGGGTGTCCCCTACAGTCGCCTGTAAGGATGATCGAGTGGTGGAACTGCCACTATGATTGTTCTTATGGCGCACAGAATCGGCGGCTGAAAACATGAATATCTGAATGATGCCTGTAGCTGCAGGCATCATTTAGATATTCCCACTAAAAGTCAAGGACGTCATATGACGCCCTTGGGCTGGAAGTGGTTATTTTTAGTTTTGGATAGAATAGGGAAGTGATAGAACCTCTAGCTACATTTATTGCTGCTCCAAGTTTGAGAAATGCTTCCCCGCTACTTCTCTCGTTCACAATTATCACCAGGACATCTAGGAGAGACAACCAGGTTCTATCACCAACAAGGACACAAAAATAAAAAGTTGACTTGCAGGTCAACTTTTTGGCCTAAAAGACCATAGCCTCCTCCCCCAAATGGACATACCCATATGTCCTTGGGTTTCAATTGCTGCTGCAGTCATGACCTTGGTATTTTTTTTTTTTTTTTTTTTTTTTAGCGCTGGCGATACTCTAAAATGTAAAAGTGATCTGAGCGGCTATACAGCCTCCCAGATAGATTTTACATGTAGTGGAATGTGTTCCCCCCCCACCCCCTGTCTCCTTACGCTGGCTTCTGGGGCTCTCACATTCCACTGGGGAGACTGGGACTGAAACAAGCAGGGCATAGAGATGAAGAAAGAACTCTTCATCTCTATGGTCTATGACAGTGGCCTCCAAACTGCAGCCTGGGGGCCAGATGTGTCCCTTTGCTTGCTTTTATGTGGCCCTTGAGACACTTTTTCATCCACTAATACCAGCAATGGGGGAAAACTTACCCCCACTGAGACCAGTGAAAGGGCACAATTCCTCCCAATGACACCAACGATGGGGTACAATTCCTCCCAATGATACCAACAATTGGGCACAATGACAGGGCACAATTCCTCCCAAAGATACCAACAATAGGGTCCAATGACCCCAATGATGGGGCACAATTCCTCCTACTGACACCAAAGATGGGGCATTGTTTTTTTTCCCAGCTGATGTCGGGACCTTCTCTACTGTCAATGCCCAGGATCCTGTCCCTCCAAAGCTCTGAAGGACAGTAAACTGGCCCCCTGTTTAGAAAGATTTGAGAACCCTGGTCTATGAAACTGGAAGCCAAAGACGGAGCATTGTTTTTTTCCCACTTATGTTGGGACCTTCTCTACTGCCAATGCCCAGGATCAACCCCCCCTAAAGTCCAAAGGACAGGAAATTGGCCCCCTGTTTAGAAAGTTTGGAGACTCCTAGTCTATGAAACCGGAAGACAAAAATGGGGCATTGTTCTTTCTACGCTGATGTTGGGACCTTCTCTACTGCCAATGCCCAGGATCCAGCCCCCCTGAAGTCCAAAAGACAGTAAACTGGCCCCCTGTTTAGAAAGTTTTGAGACCCCTGGTCTATGAAACCGAAAGCCAAAGATGGGGCATTGTTTTTTCCAGCTGATGTTGGGACCTTCTCTACTGCCAATGCCCAGGTTCCAGCCCCCCCCCCCCCCCAAGTCCAAAAGACAGTAAACTGGCCCCCTGTTTAGAAAGTTTGGAGACCCCTGGTCTATGAAACCTGAAGCCAAAGACAGGACAATGTTTTTTTCCCGCTGAAGTTGGGACCTTCTCTACTGTCAATGCTCAGGATCCAGCCCCCCCTGAAGTCCAAAGGACAATAAACTGGCCCCCTGTTTGGAAAGTTTGGAGACCCCTGGTCTATGAAACCAGAAGCCAAAGATGGGGTATTTTTTTTTCCAGCTGATGTCGGGACCTTCTCTACTGCTAATGCCTAGGATCCAGCCCCCCTAAAGTCCAAAGGACAGTAAACTGGCCCCCTGTTTGGAAAGTTTGGAGACCCCTGGTTTATGAAACTTGAAGCCAAAGATGGGGCGTTGTTTTTTTCCCGCTGATGTCGGGCCCTTCTCTACTGCCAATGCCCAGGATCCAGCCCCCTCTAAAGTCCAAAGGACGGTAAACTGCCCCCCCGTTTAAAAAGTCTGGGGACCCCTGGTCTATGAAAGTAGAAGCCACAAGATTTTTAGTCATTTCCGGTTTTGGTTTGTTGTTTGCAAGCCTTTACTGGCTTGTAAAGCATCTGATCAAACCAATCTCGGTTTGATCAGATGATTTTGAGGGCAGAGGAGAGACCTGGGATCTAATAGACCTCAGATCTCTTAGTAAAGTTTACCTGTTACCAGGGCCGTCTTTAATATTGATTGGACCCTGGGCAAAAATTTTCTTAGGGCCCCCCTCCCCCCATGCAATTTCGCTCTCCACCTTCTCTGAGACATACAATAAATAGCAGCTAGACTTAAAATCAGTTTACTGTATCAGATCAGGCAGAGATTGCGATTGGTTGCCAGAGGTTACAGCATATCATTACTGCTTACTGACTGGTTGCTAGAGGTTACAGCACTCCGTAAGGCTCGCTGATTAGTTGCTAAAGGTTACAGCACATTTATGCTTGTTGATTGGCTGCTAGAGATTGCTGTACAGTAATACTGCTCACTGGTTGCTATAGGTTACAGCACATCTTCTCCTCACTGCAGGGGGGCATGATATACCTATGAATGCTGCCTTTATTTACATATCAATGCAGTTGGCCTCAGCTATTTACATATGCATGTCACTTCTATTTACATATGAATGCCAGTATTTACATATAAACACAGGGTCTGCAGGCGAGTCATCTGTACACAACAATAGGGCAGAGCTGAGCAGCATTAGTAGCAGCACTTCACACTGAGATATCAGGACACAGCACAGGACTAAAACTTCAAGGGACAAGGGAATGTAAACTGGGATAGTTGGCAAGTATGAGGCAGCTGCTTTGGGCCCCACAACAATGACAGGGCCCAGGGCAGCTGCCCCTTTTACCCTGCCTTAAAGACGGCCCAGCCTGTTACTACCACAGCTATCACAAGGTATGTTAGTCATCCCTTTTGCCTCGCTCGAGTCAACATACCAAAAAAAAAAAAATCAATTTTAGCCGCTGTTCTGCTTGTAAATTGTAAAGCTATCACCGATCTGGACAGTTCATACTAAACATATATCGGCTAATCATTTGAGTGACAATCGCATGTCCATGGAAGGTGTTCAAAATAATTAAATACATGAGAAGTTTTTACACCTATGGAGAGTCATTATTCTGTATCTGGGCTTTCAAGTAATTAATGTCTAACGTAATGAGTTTTGACATACTTGACTAATTTTCAGATCTGCCCCTTCAGAGTTATTTAAAACCTAACTTGTATTTTTTATTTAAAAACAACACTAAAGAAAAAAAGTATTTTTCTATTTTGTGTCCCATTTGTATGTTATATTAGATTTGAAATCCACCCACATCTCTATTAGGGAAACTGTGCCAATTAGGGGTTATATTTTATTACTCTTCCTTTTCTGGAATCTACTATAACTTTTCTATCTCTTTTTTATATTTACACTTTTTTTTTCATAAAAAAGCTCCTATACGTTTAATTCTGATGTCTTTATTCCTTTCTCATTCTTGACTTCTCTTCTAAAGCTCCCCCATACTGCAGAATGGTTTTGCTGCTTTTACACGAGGCTTCCAAAGCCCGTTCTGATCCCCCAAAAGGCTTTCAAGCCCTTTTGGGGGATCAGAATGAACTGCACAAATCTGGACAGCTGCACTCCTCTGAATTATTTTGAAGTCAGGTACTGATGTTGGATGAGAAAACCTGGCTCACAGCTGGTGTTTCTAGGGCTTTTTTTTCAGCGGGAACGTGGAGGAACGCAGTTCCGGCACCTCCAGGACTGAATGTATGTGTAACAGCAAGGTGTGCTGGAGGATCCAAGGCTGCAGAGGGAGGTATTGTTCCTGAATAAGATCTATTTTTGCCTGGCAACCTATTGTTGCTGGGAGGTCTATTACTGTTGCTGGTGGGGGATCTATTGTTGCTGGGGGAGGGGTCTTATGTTGGTTAGGGGTAGGGATGAGCTCGGTGTTCGACTCGAACATCGGCCATTTGTCTGTTCGCCAAATTCAGAACTTTGTGGACCGTTCACACCAAATTTGTGTGGCACGAACGGAATGCACTACGCCATCGCAGTGCATTGCTGGCTCATGATTGGCCAAGCATGCACTGTGACCCCACATGCTTGGCCAATCACAGCGCCGGCAGCGAGGAGAGCCATAATTGGCCACAGAAAGGATGGATTTGGCCAATCATAGCTCAAAGGGTTTAGTACATCCCCCCCCCCCCCACACTATATAAGGCCGCCAGCGCAGCGGCCTTGTGTAGTGTGTTCTGGCATGCAGGAAAAGAGCAAGATAGGCAGGGACAGTGTATTCTTTTCTCAGGCATCTGCAGGAGTTAGTGGGTGTTGTGTGCCTGCAGTACAGCACAGTATACACCTGTATCTACCCTTTTTTGCTGGTGTTCTCTAATACAGGCATCTGCAGGAGGTAGTGGGTGTTGTGTGCCTCCAGCACAGTATACACCTGAAGATACCCCTTATTGCTGGTGTTGTCTGTTGCATATCTTGCTTATTAGCCTTTAAAATTAGTACTTTTGATTTCGAACGTTCGAGTCCCATAGACTTTAATAGGGTTCTAAAGTTCGTACAAATTTTCGGTCCGTTCAAAGGTTCTGGTGCGAACCGAACCGGGGGGGTGTTCGGCTCATCCCTATGAGTGGTCAATTGTTGGTGGAAGAGATCTACTGTTGAGGGAGGGGTCTTTTGTTGCTGTCTGCTGGGGGGACCTATTGTTGCTGAGGGGACATCTATTTTTGCATGGCAGTCTATTGATACTGGAGAGGTCTGTTGTTGCTGGGGAGGAATCTATTGTTGCTGGTTGGGCTTGTGTTGCCAATAGGGCTGGGTCAAGGGGCGGGCAGTAGGGGTGACTGTGGTATCGTGTGAGGTGAGGTGCACCACAATGAGACTGGAGGGAGGGGGTTTGTGTTTGGAGGAGGAATTTGGGGGCGGCAGGCTGTAATAATGGTTCTAGGAGAGGTTATTTTGCGGATCTGTGTTGGGAGGATTTGTAGGGTTGTACTAGAAAAGGTTATATGACAGAAAGGGGAAGTGATTTGTGCTAGGAAGGGAATTATTTTTTTGTTGTTGGGGGGGGGGGGGAGTTGTGTTAGTAGGGATGATGGGGGGGGGGGTTTGGGCTAGGATGGGAAATTGGGGGAGAGGGGAATTTGTGCTTGGGGATTTGGAGTGGTGGTGGGGGGGGACTTTTGCTCAGAGAGGACATTTAAGGGGTAGGGGATTTGTGCTAGGATGGGGACATTTTTTTTTTGGGGGAAGTATTTATGCTGGGGGCATATGAGGAGAGAGAGAATTTGCGCTGGGGAGAATGGCAGAAGGGCAAAGATTTGTGCTGGGAAGGAGGGGGTTTTCAGTAGGGGGGTGGATTTGTACTGTGGGCAGGGGGGTTTTATGCTTAGGGGATAAGCATGCTTGGTTTTTTTGGGGGGGGGGGGGGGGGAATTTTCATAAATCCTATAGGGGAGTGAAATTTGGCATGTTCACAACGCCTCTAGGTGACCTTTCACACTGGTTGCTGCGGGGTCAATTGTTGCTGGAAGGGATCTGTTGAGGGAGGGGTCTATTGTTGCTGGCTACCGGGGAGTCTATTGATGCTGGGCTGGCTTCTGGGAAATCTGTTATTGCTTCCAGGGTCTATTGTTTTTGGGGTCCATTGTTGCTGGGGGAAAATATTGTTGCTGGGAAGGGTCTATTGCTGCTGCCTGTGGGGGGGATCTACTTAACTGCTTTTCTTGTTGTTATTAGCAAATGCCATACAAATGACTTATTGCCACAAAATGATACTTGGTTCTGTATTCTCCAAAAGGGGCAGTGCTGGGGGTGGGTAGGGGGTGGAACCAAGGAATGGTGCTCAGAGGTGGGTAGGGGGCGGAGACAAGAATTGACACAGATGGGGGAGTTCCTGCCCCTACTGCCCTGGGTGTTCCAATATTCATCCCAAAGGTGTTCGGTGGGGTTGAGGTCAGGGCTAATCAAGCTCATCAACATGGAAATTATTAAGCCAGGTCTTTATGGAGCTTTATGGAGAAATTTTCTTCCAAGATCATCTCCTCCAACAATTACGGAGGTAATGGATGAACATTGCTGCCCTCTTCAAATAGGAGGGATGCTTTATATAAATAAGCCAGAACAAAAATAAATAGAGGGTCTACCTGCCCTGTGCATTACTGAAAACCAATATCTTGTCTTTTCCTGAACGTGACGTCATCATACGACATAGCCCCCCCCCGCGTGTTTTGTCCCATGACTTCCTTAGGAGACTATGATTGGAAGAGTCATCCGTCACTATCCCGTTCAATTCAATGGGCACCGCTTTGTTGTATACAAACCCCCATATCACAATCTTAACATAGTTCTGTTCCCGGCATTTCAAGGGCAGAACCCCCTTTCATCAGAGGCTCCGATGAGGAGGGTTCTGCCTTTGAAACGCGTAAGCCTCACTCCTAGCTATTGGGCATTGCTACATTTTTGCCATTGGATCGGGCATTGAATTTATTGATGCGCCTATCTATACTTACTCTTGTAAATATATTGGAATTTTTCTTATTATACAATAAATAGTTTTTTGGCAGTGCGCCCCTTTTTTTTTTTTTGCTGTTTTAGCTTCCACAGAACCCTGGGTTGAGAAAGACTGGCCTTCAAATTGTATTGGCTGTTGTAACATTAACAGTGCCCTTTATTGGAGACACCCTAAGCGCAATCCTTTAAAGGGGATTCACATACTTTTGCCCATAGGTGCTAATTGTTGTTGTCGCAAACAAGAACAGCCACTAGAGGGCGATCCTGAAAGTCTGCATATAAAATATAATAACGAACATACGGAACAGCAAACTAATAACAATGAGATTGCCACATCAACGTTTCCATAACCCCTCCAGAAGGGGCGCATGCAGAAAATGCGGCATGGCTTCCCTTTTGAAGCGTATATATTTTCCTGATGGCTGCATACGGCCCCCACTATTAATAACCTGAAATCAGACTACTATCTATATAAAGAACTTTTTTGCAGCTCAGACGCACCAGTTAATTGAATTCATTCACATATGCTAACGATTCTCTTTATAACAATAATCGCTAATTAGCATAGAGTTCTTCCTCTTGTGTTGTCAGGAACAAGCTGTTGATACACATTTCTGTAAGTAAAAAAAAAGTGTATAATTGTTCTGTTGAAATATCACAGGCAGGTTGAGGTTGATGATTATGTAACATATAGAGAGACCTGATCAACATTCCATACAAGGGAAGCACAAAGAAACTGTGCGAGTCTTTACTAGACCTCAGTGCCCTTGGGGTACCATTCCTCCCCCTGACACTGACGATGGGGCACTATTCCTCCCACTGACACTGACGATGGGGCACTATTCCTCCCACTGACACTGACGATGGGGCACTATTCCTCCGTCTGACACAATGATGGGGTACTATTCCTCCCACTGACACAATGATGGGGCACTATTCCTCCCACTGACACCGATAATGGGGCACTATTCCTCCCACTGACACCGACGATGGGGCACTATTCCTCCCCCTGACACCGACGATGGGGCACTATTCCTCCCACTGACACCAATAATGGGGCACTATGCCTCCCACTGACAGCGACGATGTCGTACTATTCCTTCCACTCACACCAATAATGGGGCACTATTCCTCCCCCTGACACTGATGATGGGGCACTATTCCTTCCACTGACACCAATGATGGGGCACTATTCCTCCCACTGACACCAATGATGGGGCACTATTCCTCCCACTGACACCAATGATGGGGCACTATTCTTCCCACTGACACCAATGATGGGGCGCTATTCCTCCCACTGACACCAATGATGGGGCACTATTCTTCCCACTTATACCAATGATGGGGCACTATTCCTCCCACTGACACCAATGATTGGGTACTATTTCTCCAACTGATACCAATGATGGGGCACTATTCCTCCCACTGACACCAATGATGGGGCACTATTCTTCCCACTTATACCAATGATGGGGCACTATTCCTCCCACTGACACCAATGATTGGGTACTATTTCTCCAACTGACACCAATGATGGGGCACTATTCCTCCCACTGACACCAATTATGGGGCACTATTCCTCCCACTGACACCAATGATGGGGCACTATTCCTCCCACTGACACCAATGATGGGGCACAATCCCTCCCACTGACACCAATGATGGGGCACTATTCCTCCCACTGACACCAATGATGGGGCACTATTCCTCCCACTGACACCAATGATGGGGCACTATTCCTCCCACTGACACCAATGATGGGGCACTATTCCTCCCACTGACACCAATGATGGGGCACTATTCCTCCCACTGATACCAATGATTGGGTACTATTTCTCCAACTGACACCAGAGATGGGGCACTATTCTCCCCACTGATACCAATGATGGGGCACTATTCCTCCCACTGACACCAATAGTGTATTTTTTTTTTTTTTTTTTTACTCCCACTGACCACCAAGCCTACTGGCCCTTTATTTAAAAAGTTTGGAAACGCCTGTTCTAAGACCTGAATAGGACCAGACAATACACAGATGAAATGCATATAAGGGAGCTGATTTACCTGCCGAAGGAGTTGCATTTCTGTCCATCTGTCCATCCAGTCCTGCACTTCAGTAACACTTGCAGGTCTTGCCCCCCCCCTCAGCTTGTGACTGGACAGTGAAAGGATAAGCAGCAAGCTGATCACCCTGTCACTCTGCTCTCTCCTCCCATCAGCATGTTCCTCATCAGCACATGTCCCAATTGGGTCCTTGAGTTGCTTCTCCTTTCTTTACTTGAGCTCTGCTGAACAGGAGATTGAACGAGGCTGATGTCAAGTTAAACACTTACACTGCTTGTGTTACAAAATGACGTATTAATTAACCCCCCTTGCCAACCCCATGCCAATTCTGGCACTTCTCTCCTACATGTAAAAATCATATTTTTTTAAATTTTTTTTTGCTTGAAAATTACTCGGAGCCCCCAAACATTATATATATATATATATTTTTTTTTTTTTTAGCAGAGACCCCAGGGCATGGATGCTCGATCTAACCTTCATGGCGATACCTCACATGTGGGGTTTGAACACAACGTTTACATATGCGGGCGTGACCTACATATGCGTTCGCTTCTGAAAGCGAGCGCAAGGGGATGGGGCGCTTGAAATTATTATATATATATTTTTTTTTATTATTGTTTATTTTATTTTTACACTTACCCTTTAATTTTTATTTTTTTTTTTCTTTACAAACTTTTTATTGAAAAGAGTTATTGTTTTAGATGAAACATAAGTCATAAGTTTTATTCCTATTACATGGAATACATCCGACCAGCCGAGCGACGATGTACGTTGGCACAATGGCATGGCTGGGCAAACAGGCGTACAGGTACGTTCCCTTTGAATCGCGGCATAGTGGGCACGCGCGTGTGCCCGCCGCCTACTCCATGAACGTGCCCGCTGGTCACGGGGACTCGATGCCCACCGGGTTGCCCACGATCGTGTCACGGGGAGATGCCTCTGTCAACAAGGCATTTCCCCGTTCTGCCTAGTGACATGACAGAGATCACCGCTCCCTGTCATCGAGAGGGGTGATCGATGTCATGTGGGTAGTGGCCCATCCCCCCCACAGTTAGAACACCTCCCTAGGACACACTTAACCCCTTGATTGCCAGTGTTTAACCCCCTTTCCTGCCAGTGTCATTTACACAGTGGTTGGCAAATGGCCGTACCTGTACATACCCTTTAATTGGCGGGGCTGGCAGGCGCACGCTGCGTGACCGCAAGACCGTCGGACTCGATGTCCTCCAGTATCCCGGCGATTGTGTCCCGGAGACGCAGAACGCAGAGATGCCTTTTGTAAACAAGGCATTTCCCCGTTTTGCCTAGTGATATGACATTGTGAGCGGTGATCGCTGTCATGTGACTGGAAGCCCATCCCCCCCACAGTTAGAATCACTCCCTAGGACATACTTAACCCCTTGATCGCCCCCTGGTGTTTAACTCCTTCCCTGCCAGTGTCATTTACACAGTAATCAGTGCATTTTTACAGCATAAATGACAATTTGTATGAATGACAATGGTTCCAAAATAATGTCAAAAGTGTCTGATGTGTCCGCCATAATCTCGCAGTCATGCTAAAAATTGCATATCGCCGACATTACTAATAATAAAAAAAAAATAATAATAAAAATGCCATAAATCTATCCCCTATTTTGTAGACGTGATAACTTTTGTGCAAACCAATCGATTTTTATTTTTTATTTTTTTTACCAAAAATATGTAGAAGAATACATATCGACCTAAACTGATGAAGAAATTTGTTTTCTTATATATTTTCTGCGGATATTTATTATAGCAAAAAGTAAAAAATATAACTTTTTTTTTTTTTTCAAAATTGTCGCTCTTTTTTTGTTTATAGCGCAAAAAAATAAAAACCATAGAGGTGATCAAATACCACCAAAAGAAAGCTCTATTTGTCAGGGGAAAAATTGACGTCAATTTTGTTTGGGTGCAACGTCGCACGACCGCGCAATTGTCAGTTAAAGCGGCGCAGCGCTGAATCGCAAAAAGTGGTCTGGTCAGGAAGGGGGTAAAATCCTTCCGGGGCTGAAGGTGGTAAACATATAATGTAATCTCTTCTCTCTAGGCTGAAAAGCCTGAGATAAAAAAAAATAAAAAAAAAATATATATATATATATATATATATATATATATATATATATATATATTAAAATATAGTCTTTCCAGCTAAAAAAAAAAAAAGTCAGTGTTTACATCTGGCCACTGAAAAACCTGAGATAAACAAAAAAAATAAAAAATAAAATATATATATATAAAATTATGGTCTTTCCAGCAAAAAAAAAAAAAACCGAAAAAAAACCCCATATATATATATATATATATATATATATATATATATATATAAATATAGTATTTCCAGCTAAAAAACAAAACAAAAAAAAGCTATATATATATATAGCTGCTATGATAGCTTTTACATTGTAGGGAATCACTGGCTGACGAAAAGCTGTCTGGATGATGGCTGTAGCTGTACCCTTCGTTCAGATATGTCCAAGTCTTCAAGTCCCTGACATCATATTGATAGTCCAACTTGACTACGAGTGGGCCAATTCAATGAAAGCAATGCACCTATTGTGTGCCTGATATCTAATCTCAGCAACTGCTAATCTCAGCAGCTGGGTGGTTGAATGAGGCTAAAGCAAGCAAAACACCAAGCTCCCTCTAGTGGCCATTCTACATATTTCTATATTTAGTACAGTAATAAAAATATGGAAGAGCAAGTATATGAAAAAATAAAAGATTTCTTAAGACACAAACACACAAAAAAAAAGCTAGCATAGGGTGGTCCTAACAGAGAGGTCTGGCTTAGGGTACCAGACGTTGCGTGCATGCAGCCCCCCTAGTGATTGAACTCCAAACCTTGAATACAAAACTTTCTAAAGCATCCAGACTCTGCCGTATCACCTGTCGCATTAAACATTTAAAGTACGCCAGAACTTTCTGCAAACTTCTTGCGTACAAAGTTTTTTTTTCTCCGGCTGCAGGACAGGAACACAACACAGAATTCTTGACTAGCTGGCAGCGCTGTGACTGTAGAGATCCTCTGTTGTCGGATATTACCAATTCTTTTTATGAAGCCCGGGCTTCCAGGGAAGAGGAGCGTGGGGAGTGACCTTCCTTATCCTGATAAATATCAACAGTTCCCGACACTTTCCGGGGGTTTCCTGTGTGTGCATGGCGGGCTGGAGGTGACCTTCTTTTCATCTAACGCTTGGCTCTTCAAGGCCCCTTTGGGGGTACTTACCTGCTCGAGCCGGTGGCAAGTTGCTACTGGGATCCGACTACATAACAACCTTGTGCTGAGCTTATTTGTATCCCTACACATAAATTATTCTTTATTTTGTTTTTTTATTATTTTCTTATTTTTACTCATGCACATGTTGCCTGTGTAAAGTTGAACAGCATTGAATTGAGCTACAGAAAATTCTTGTTTGACATTTTCCTTATTTTTTCTTTTTTTTTTCACTAGCCAAAAAAAAAAATTAAAGCTATTTTATTTAATTGAAAGCAATTATATTATTCATATAATTATTATGTATATCACAACAACAATATTATGTTAAGATAATAATATGAATATGATGAAGGGGGGAGGATGAGGGGGTGGGGTGGGAATATGGGGAGCTGAGACTAGGTAGCGAAGCCTGGTAACCCCTAGATTTTTTTGGGGGGGAACACCTGCCGGAGTTTTTTCATTTTTAAGGTGGGGTGTCTCCTCCTCTCACGTTACCTCTTGCCTTCTCTCTGGGGATGAATTTCAAAAAATGTGGTAATTATAATAAGGCTTTAGGAGACGCACCTTTTTATATATGTTTGTTATTGTACTTTTAACGCCCTTTGTAATTTATGGTGTATACTATGGAGATGTATTGTGTTTTGTAACTCTCTTTGTTAAATGAATAAAAATAATTTAAAGAATAATAATAAAAAGAATAATAATCTTTAATATTATTATTATTATTATTATTATTATTATTATTATTATTATTAATAATAATAATAGTTAATATTGAATTTTGTATAGCAATACTGTTATTGTATTGTTATTTCAATTATTATTATTTTCTTAATAATATTATAGAATAATAATAAATAATACTAACATCAATAATAATAATGCTAATAACAGAAACAAAACAATACAAATATATCCTTTATAATAGTATGTATTATTATGAATATAATAATAATAATAATAATAATAATAATAATAGTAATAGTATGAATATGAATATGAATATGAATAATAATATGAGTAATAATGAAATTAATAAAAAATAATAAATAATATCATATATATAACAATCCATAATATTAAAAAAAATATATATTATTTATAATACATAATACATGTTATTATAAAGAATATATTTTATTGTTGTTATATTTTTAAATGTAATATTATACATTATTAGTAATATTGCAAAATATTAAGAATATATAATATTTCTATGTTATAAATTTGTAATATTACTAATAAATATTGTATGGAAATATTGTTTAAAAATATATTAACAACAACAACAAAAAA
The DNA here is from genome assembly GCF_037356315.1 of Lithobates pipiens. Lineage (NCBI taxonomy): Eukaryota > Metazoa > Chordata > Amphibia > Anura > Ranidae > Lithobates > Lithobates pipiens. The sequence goes on from NW_027507685.1 coordinate 246,519,057, forward strand.
GTATTCTTAATAATATGATGTATTATTCTAAAAAATAATATATTCTTAATATTATTTTATTATTAATATATGATTATTATTATTATGATTCAGGATTTATATAACGCCAACAGTTTGCACAGTGCTTTACAACATGATATATATATATATATATATATATATATATATATATATATATATAAATAATGGTATTATTAATATTATTATTACTATTAGTATTATTTAAAAATGTGCTAGATATGCATTTTAGTGCAAATCTAGCAGACAGATCTAAATCAGCGAGGCAAGACCTCAGGTTATGTACACAACAGCTGAATAATTCATAGGAGGGCCCCTTCTTCTCCTGTAGAGGAGATGTTCTCTAGTCCTCATCCATGTCTTTATGGGCCTTTTTTTGTGCACCGGTGTGCAGTTATGTTGGAACAGGAAGGGGCCATCCCCAAACTGTCACTCACCGTGCGGGGTAGTCTGACCCCGCATGGCCCCCGAGTTCCTAGCCAACCCCAGGCCTTGGGACTTGGGGCTAATAATTTAAACTCACCAACACCAGACCTGTGGCTTTTTGGGGGCCCACTCAGGGCCATAGCCCCAGTTAGCCCCCCGCTTCCAACGCTACAGCACACAAGTACCTGCAGGCTGCAGCACTCCCTCTTTGAGAGCATGCCACCAGACCGGAGAAGCGGAGGAGGTGGGTGGAGCTAAGCACTCGATGTAAAGGAGGAGGAAGTTGAGTCCTCCTCCGCTGTGAATGCTGGGGCCTCCTCTGCCTCACTCTGTGTCTGTGTGCCTGACGGCTCTGGTTCTAGGCGGCAGATGGCTAGCAACCACTTTGGGAATCGGGCAATATAGCTGATAGGGCGCACCCTACACAATAAAAAAAAGTGTTTTAATTGGGGGGGGGGGGGGCACATTATAATGTTGAGGGGGCCACGGCCCCCTCTGCCCCCCTCCCTAGTGACGCCACTGAAGTTCATGTGCGTATAAAGGCAGGCATCTCAATACTTTTGGTAATACAGTGTATGTTAGCTGTAAGAGGGACTGGTGGATGTCTTTAAAAGGCATACTATTCTGTAATATTTATCACACTTGATCATTTCCTATTTGCCACCAAATCCCGACGTCTTCACGTGTCAGCAAGTCTTCCTTAACACTTTTTGAATGGTGCAAAGTGCAAATTGGATGAACACATAATTCTCATCGCTTCCAGCTATGCTCACATTAAATATTATAGTTCGATTTCCTTCCCTGAAAACCAGTTGATGTATTTGTATGTTTATCTAAAACTGACATGTTTTTCTTAGGTTTGGATAGAGTTGGAAAAAGTTTGAAATTCTGTCTAATTTTTATTGTTGCCTGTGTCCCTGTGGAGATCATGAATTGTGTGTGTTATTTATTAACCCTTTCACTGCCATGGGTTCGCGTTGAATATTTTTTTATCTTGTCCCTTCCATTTTTAATTTTTTTTTTCTTCTGATCACTTTTATTGCTATCATGAGGAATGTAAACATCTCTTATGACAGTAAAAGGCAGTGACAAGCACTCTTTATTCTTTATGGAGAGATATGGGGTATATAAGTAAGAGAGTAGTGCAGTGATCACTGTCATGTCAGTGATAGCCCTCCCCCCCACACACACACAGTTAGAATCACTCCCTAGAACACACTTAACCCCTTGATCGCTCCCTAGTGTTTAACCCCTTCCCTGCCAGTGTCCTTTACACAGGAATCAGTGCATTTTTATACCACTTATCGCTGTATAAATGACAATGGTCCCAAAATAGTGTCAAAAGTGTCCGATGTGTCCGCCATAATGTCGCATTCACTATAAAAATCGCAGATTACTAATAAAAAATGAATAATAAAAATCCCATAAATCTTTCCCCTATTTTGTAGACACTATAACTTTTGCGCAAACCAATAAATACACGCTTATTGTAATTTTTTTTACCAAAAATATGAAGAAGAATACATATCGGCCTAAACTGAGGGGAAAAAAAATGTTTTTTAATATATTTTTGAGGGATATTTATTATAACAAAAAGAAAAATATATTGCTTTTTTTTTTTCCAAAATGTACTTTTTTTTGTGTTTATATCGCAAAAAAAAAAAAAAAAAAAAAAGAAAACGCAGAGGGGATCAATTACCACCAAAAGAAAGCTCTATTTTGTGGGTAAAATTTCCTGTCAATGGTCATAATGTTATAAGGGAGCGGTGTAACTTCAGAAGCTCTAGGAGAAGGAGTTGCAAAGAGATGAAAGTTTATGGCTTATAATTAACAATTTAAACAGTTCCCCTTTTTAAACTAGTGACTTCGTTTTTCAGTAAAGCAGAGGCCTTTTTTTTTTCTTAAATTTGGATATCTATATATATCCATATATATATATATATATATATATATATATATATATATATATATATATATATATATATATATCTATATCTATATATATATATATCTATATATATATATATATCTATATAAATATATATATAGATATATATATATAGATAGATATATCTATCTATATATATATATATATATATATATATATATATATACGGCGTCAGAGGCATTCAATGGGTAATATAAATGCAAAATCGTCCAGTGAGTTGATGGTAGCATGAAATCAATTAATCTCTCAGCTCGTTGTGGGTGAGATTTTCCCTCTGCACTTTTTTCTAAAAATTTATTTGGGGAAGATTCTCTTATCTCCAGCACAGCGGAGACGTTTGTAAATGTTATGCATTTATGTAGCCTAAGGTTTGATAAGCAGGAAATAGCCAATCAATGCGTTTTTATTTATTTTTTTGAGAATTGGACAGTCACTCGCCTTGTGACTAGAAAAAAGGAAAATAAAATAATAAAAAGGAAAGAAGCTACATTCTCAACATTACCATGAATTGGCACCCTTCAATTCTCAATATAGAGGAGGCCTTATACAGGAAGTGCAAAGGCATGGCTATAATAGGAAGTGCATGGGAAGAGCAAAGCATTTAAAGCGGAGGTCCACCCTAAAGTGGAACTTCCGCTCATCGGAACCCTCCCCCCCTCCGGCGCCACAATTGGCACCTTTCAGGGGGGAGGGGGGTGCAGATACCTGTACAGTACAGGTATTCTGCATCCACTTCCGGGATAGCTCTCTGCGGAAAGGGGCGTAGATTACGCCCCTTTCCGCAAGTGCCCGCCCCTTTCCGCAAGTGCCCCGCTGCCTGCTGGGAAACACACAGATCCCAGAGGCAGCGGGGACCGTCCTTATTGCGCAGCGCGATTCGCGCATGCGCAGTAGGGAACCGGGAAATGAAGCCGAAAGGCTCCATTTCCTGATTCCCATACCCAAGATGGCGGCGGCAGCACCCGACATACGATCTAGAGATCGGCTTCGGGTGCCGACATCGCGGGGGCGCTGGACAGGTAAGTGTCACTATTTTAAAAGTCAGCAGCTGCAGTATTTGTAGCTGCTGGCTTTTAAAAAAAAAAAAAAAAACGCGGAGTCCCGGCGAACTACCGCTTTAAGGTTCACCAGAAATAAGATTGTCCAAGGAATTGTCCAGGGAGCTGTCCAGCATTTCAGAAAGAAGAGATATTGCCAGAGACAGCAGAAGTTGCAGTTTCAGATCCCGGTCCTGACAGTGGAAGGAAACCCACACAAGCAAAGGGGGGACATGCAAACTCCATTCAGATAGTTTCCTTACTAGGAGTCAAACCAAGGCAGAGCTGCTACCTACTAAACCACTGTGCTTAACTGGTAAACCGCATGCCAACATTACCAGTAGATCCTGAGATATAGGCAGCTGATTGTATATTGATTTGTATGAAAATCTCCAATTTTCCTTTAAAGCATGGTCCAACACAAATGGACTCTCAAAGGGAAACTATAATGTTTTTGTATCAAATTAAAACTCTTTAAAAGTAGAACTAAACTCTCTAAATTTAAATTAACTATTTTAATGCTGCTTGGATTAATAAATAGAAAGGTTTACTATTTTTACTTGTTTTAAAAAAAAATTTAAATTTCTTCATTTGCTTCCTAGTTTCTGGTCTAGACCAAAATGATGAACTACATCCCAGGAGTCTTCATGGAAGGAGGGGCTTTTTAAGCTTAATACACCCTTCTGCCTGCCTGAGCTAAGGGCAAATGGATTCCAGGAAGTAAATGATTCATGAATCATCTGTCCTTACTTAAGATGGTCGTGGATAGAAATGCTAGGGCGGTGCGGGGGGGGGGGGGGGGGGGCTTTGCTTTTCAAAGTTATTTCTCAACAAAGTAAAGCATGGAGACATGGATGGATGGGGGCTTTGCTTAGATCAAGGGTAGGCAACCTCGGCCCCCTCAGCTGTGGTGAAACTATAAGTCCCATGAGACATTGCAAGATCCTGACAATCAGAGGCTTGACTGTTAGAGGCAGAGGCATGATGGGATTTGTAGTTTCACCACAGCTAGCTGGAGGGGCCGAGGTTGTCTACCCCTGGCTTAGAGCATTAAAAGTGGGTTACATAGTAGGTAAGGTTGAATAAAGACATTAGTCCATCCAGTTCAACCTGTGTTGGTGTACACATGTCAGTGTCCATAATCGTTTCCCATATCCCTGTATATTGCGTTCACTAATGCCGCGTACACACGACCAGACTTTTCGGCAGACTAGGTCTGAAGGGATTAGTCCGACGGACAATCCGATCATGTGTGCGCAAGTCCGATCGTTTTAAAAAAAAAAAAAAAAGATCCGACAGACCTAGAAATAGAACATGTTTCAAATCAATCGGACGGACTTAACTCTGAAGAACTAAAATCGGGAAAACTGTTCGTCTGTGTGCTGGTCCGACGGACCAAATACGACGCAAGGGAAGCTATTGGCTACTGGCTATCGAACTTCCTTGTTTAGTCCCGTTTACGTCATCACATTCAAAATGAACGGACTTAGTCTGTTCGTGTGCGGCCAAGTCCGTGTTTGTTCGGAAAGTCTGTTGGAACTCCGCCGAATGTCCGTCGGGAAGACTGTTGGACCTAGTCTGCCGGAAAGTCCGGCCATGTGTACGCTGCATTAAATGCACATCCAGGAGTCCTTTTAAAAATATCAATACTCCCTGTGGACACCACCAATTGTGGAAGAGAGTTCCACCTCCTTATCGCCCTGGCAGTGGCAACCCCCTGCGCAGCTTTAGGTTACACCTCTTCTCCTCAAATTACATAGTAACCCCAATTCCAGCATTCCCTTTGCGCTGCGTTTTCGTCTTTGGATCCCCGAACAAATTATATATTCTTTTATTTTTACATTTTTTTTTTTTTTAATTTTCATTTTTTTTTGTTTACCAAGAAATAGAATGTAAATTATTTTGGAACTGAAGATAAAGGAGGTACATACACAAATTATTATTTTATATTTATATGCGCCCTTTAATGTAATGGGTAGCATAACTATATAATAGGGACTCAGGATGAGCTTACAGATGTGTTTGAACTAAAGCCTGTCTGGTTGGACGAACACACGAACATTTACCCATTCGGCAGTAGCCGAACATCATGTTTAATAGTGGGGAAAGTTTTAAAAGAAGGGTGTATGGGGTGCCTTCCTTAACTGGTACCAGATCCTTTAGGTAACCCCATGCACAAAAAAATAAATAAATAAACAGTGTGCAGTCCCTCCCAAATTTTATACTAGACCCTTAGGGAACCCCACTCAAAAATCAAGAAAAAAAAGCGCGAGGTCCTCCCAAAAATCCATACCAGATCCTTATCTTAGCATGTGCCCTGGGAGGCCAGGAAACGGAGTAAAGTATGTGATGCTCCCACCCCATTCTGAACCATACCGGGACACATGCCCCCAAATTCACACCTGAGCGTTTTGTAACTCCAAGCTCACCCCCTTCTCCCACACTGCAAAAGGGTTTACTGCTCATTAAAACTGAATATATTTTGCATACTTACATTAGGTCAAGCGGACAGCATACCTACATTGGGCCATGCGGCCAGGTAGGCAAGGAAAGGGAGGAACAAGTTTGGTGCCTCCCCATCCTGAACCATACTGGGACACATGTCCTCAACCATGGGACGGTACCTTGCCTGGAGCAATCCCCTTCGCAAAGCGGCTTGTCCCTATGTTGATGCTCAAGTGTACTGATTGGCACTGATGCCACATGGATGTACGCACTGGGATGTGCTTGGAGATCCATGCAGTGGTCTGCCTGGCCCAATGTAAGTTTGGGAAATATATAACCCCTAGAGTTAGCCATTGCAGTGTGGGGTAAGGGGGGAGTTGGGGTCTGGGGCAAATGGGGCAGCTCATAGCACTTGGAGATCCGTGAGGGATCAGTACACTTGGGCATTAACACAGGACTAGGTGCTTTGCGAAGGGGATTCCACCAGGCAAGATACCCCCTCCCCCCATGGTTGAAGACATGTGTCCCAGCATGGTTCAGGATGGGGAGGCACTATACTGGTTCCTCCTTTTCCTGGCTGCATGGCCCAATGCAGGTATGCTGGTTGCCTGGTCCAATGTAAGTATGCAAAATATATTCAGCTTTAATGAGCAGTTAACCCTTGCAACATATGGGAAAGGGGTGAGCTTTGAGTTACAAAATGCTTAGATGTGAATTGGGCCTAGTACACACGACCGTGCACACAACTGGACTTTTCGACGGGACTAGGTCCGACGGTCTTCCCGACGGACTTTCGGCGGAGTTTCCGACTGACTTTCCGAATGAACAGACTTGGCCATACACGATCACACCAAAGTCTGACGGATTTGAACGTGATGACATACGACCTGGCTAGAATTAGGAAGTTCATAGCCAGTAGCCAATAGCTGCCCTAACGTTGGTTTTTATCCGTCAGACTAGCATACACACGAGCGGATTTCTCGATAGGAAGTGGGTTCTGGCGGAGTTCCGGTGCAAAAATTTGAAACATGTTCTATTTCTAAAGTCCGTCAGATTTTTGGACAGTAAAGGTCCGATGGAGCCCACACAAGATCGAATTGTCTGACGGATTAGTTCCATCGGACCTTTGCTGTCGAAAAGTCTGGTCGTGTGTACACGGCATTAGGGAACTCCACTCAAAAATCAAGAAAAAAAAAAGCGTGAGGTCCTCCAAAAAACCCATACCACGCCCTTATCTTAGCATGTGGCTAGGGAGGCCAGAAAAGGGAGGAATGATTGTAGTGCCCCCTTCCCATCCTGAACCATACCGATACATATGCCCTCAACAAGGGGGGGTAAATTGCCAGGGGGAAGCACCTTATCCTCATATTAATGCCCAAGTGTACTGATCATTACTGATCCCACATGGATGCACTTGAAGATCCGTGCAGCAGCCCACCTGGCCCATGTAATGTATGGAAAATATATAATCCCTAGAATTAACCCTTGTAGTGTAGGGTAAGTGTGTGGGGGGAGGGAGGCAGCCTGCAGCAAGGGTAGATTTTCTTTTGTTGGGCAAATAATGAGTTGAGTAGCTGGCCATTAGCTTGAACTTCCCTCAGGGCCCACAAAAGTTTTTAATTCGGCACCAGTCTATCAATAGAGCATTGACTTCTCGCTACCACCGCCTCCTGTTTTTGTCCTTGGGCCTTCAGCATCGGAAAACGTCTCTCTCTTCTGCTCCGTTTATGAAGACGTGGATTGAGTGCATCGCCTCTCTGAAGGCACCTACCCTCTTATTTAATTTACGAGGAAGAGTGATGAGCGCCGAGGTTCTGCCTTTGCAGGAAAAAAAAAGAAAATAAAAGGTTCCCCGCAACAGCAGGCTGCAGATTCTTTCTCCACAAAGATGGTCTCTGAGGCCCCCATTAAAAAGAATTAGGCTAGCTACTTCTCATCCCTTGTCAGATGTAGGGCATCTTACCCACACGGCTTATCAAAGCAACAAGGACACCCTCTGCCTCCCTAACCTTGTTGGTAATAGGGAACGCCGTATACATATAGACTACCATATGCATTATTGCAAATGCATTAACTGATGATGGCCTTACAGATTTTTTTTTTTTTTTTCCTATCCATCAAGAACAAGAATGGCCTAAAATTTCTAATTCAGACCGAGAAAAAAAAAAAAATCAGGGCTCAAATGAACTACAGAGGGCTTAATGAGCTAGCGCGCGGACATTGACACATGTATGGGATGCGTTGGGGAGAGAGATTACGTGTGCGGAGACTAATTAGCATGAAATATGGATACATTGAGTCTTCTTGATCTATCCTCGCTTTTCTTATTGAGAATGATACGTTTTGCGCTCGTTTAATGAAAAGAAGTTCAGGACTCACACGGAATGAGGAATTTTAAAATAGCCATTTTTTTCCCGCACGCCTTCCATCTTGACCCCGCGGCGAGAAAAAAAAAAAAAAAAGTTTTAGCAATAGGAAGTCGTTAAGATCAAGAAAGCTGACTGATTAGTTCAAGGAGCCGTTCAAACCTGGAACATCTAGAACACTTTTAGGCGTCAGCCGAAGCATTATTATCGTTTTTTTTTTTCTCGCCGCAGCTATCTGAATAAATTATATTTGTGTTTGGGTTTTAAAGGTGTAAATCTAACTTGCCATGCCACCTCGCTTTTGTTGGCATATGCTTTCCAGTGCGTGTTTTTTTTTATTTTTTATTTTTACCTAACACCTTCGGAAGTGCTTGGTTTCCTGCGTCTAGTTATATATGTTTTTTCAGGGTGGAAATAATAAATGGGTGAGAGAGAGAGAGAGAGATGGCTTTTGTAAGTGAGAAACAAATTTAGAATTTTAACATATTTTTTTTATTATTTTTTTTTTATTTTAATCCAAGGCAGTACATTTTTCGTTATTAGAATACAATTTTTTTACACTGTGGAAATAAATAAATATCTATGGTTAAAAAAGAATACAAGTTTTTTACACTGTAGAAATAAATATCTATGGTTAAAAAAATAATACAAGTTTTTTACACTGTGGAAATAAATAAATATCTATGGTTAAAAAAAGAATACAATTTTTTTTTTCCCACGAAGATTGCTTTATATATAGTTACGTTTGTGGGAACAAAAACTAGTATTTTTAATTTTTTTTTATTGGTTTTTAATCCAAGGCAGTAAATTTTGACTATTGGAATAAAAAATTTTTAGTTGCAGACAATTTTTTTATATACAGCGCTGTGAAAACATATTTGCCCCCTCCCTGATTTTTTTTTTTTTTTTTGCATATTTCTCACACTTAAATGATTCAGATCATCAAACAAATTTTAATATTACATATTAAATATTACACAAAGATATACATATAAATCCAAGATGCAGTTTTAAAATTATTATTTCATTTATTAAGGGAAAAAAGTTGTTCAAACCTGCCTGGCCCTATGTGAAAAAGTAATTACCCCCTCCCATGCCGAATCATGAATGAACTGTGATTAACCAAAATTCTTTCGAAAGCTGAGTTAAATTTCACTTGCCACACCCAGGCCTGATTTCCGCCAGACCTGTTGAATCAAGAAATCACATAACTAGAAGCTGTCTGACAAAGTGAAGCACGCTAACAGATTGCAAAAAGCCACACATCATGCCACAATCTAAAAAAAAAAATCAAGAACAGATTAGAAACAAAGTAAAGTACATGTATCGGTCTAGGAAGGGTTTCAAAGCCATTTCTAAGGCTTTGGAACTCCAGTGAACCGCGGGAAGAGCCATTATCCACAAATGGAGATAACTTGGAACGTTTGTGAACCTTCCTACAAAAATGACTCCAAGAGCACGACGACGACTCATCCAGGAGGTCATAAAAGAACCCAGAACAACATCTAAAGAACTGCAGGTCTCGCTTGCCTCAGGTAAGATCGGTGCTCGTGATTCAACAATAAGAAAGAGACTGGGCAAAAATGGCGTCCATGGGAGAGTTCCAAGGCCAAGGCCACTACTGACCAAAAAGAACACAAAGACTCATCTCACATTTACCAAAAAATCTTAATTATCCCCAAGACTTTTAGGCAAATATTCTGTGGACTGATGAGACAAAAATTTACATTTTTGGAAGGTGTGCATCCCATTACATCTGGCATAAAACTAATACAGCATTTCATAACGAGAACATCATACAAACAGTCAGACATGGTGGTGGTAGTAGCGTGATGGTCTATGGCTGCTTTGCAGCTTCAGGACCTGGAAGACCATAATTGATGGAACCATAAATTCTGAGCTCTACCAGAAAATCCTAAAGGAGAATGTCCGGCCATCAGGTCGTGACCTCAAGCTCAAGTGCACTTGGGTTATGCAGCAGGACAATGATCCGAAACACAACAGCAAGTCCACCTCCAAATGGTTCAAACAAAGCAAAATTTAGGTTTTGGAGTGGCCTAGTCAAAGTCCAGACTTAAATCCAATTGAGATGCTGTATGATGACCTTACACAGGCCATTATTGCTGGAAAACCCTCCGATGTGGCTGAGTTAAAACAATTCTGTAAAGAAGAGTGGGCCGAAATTTCTCCACAGCAATGTGAAAGACTCATTGGCAATTATCGCAAACGCTTGATTGCAGTTGTTGCGGCCAAGGGTGGCACAACCAGTTATTAGGTTTAGGAGGCAATTACTTTTTCACATAAAGCCAGGCAGGTTTGGCCAGCTTTTTTGCCTTAATAAATTAAACCATCATTTAAAAACTGCATTTTGTATTTGCTCTGGTTATCTTTGTGTAATAATTAAAATGTGATTGATGACCTGTGTCATTTAAGTGTCACAAATATGTAATATGTAAATAAAAAATCAGAAAGGGGCAAATACTTTTTCAGAGCATTGTATATGTATATATACAGTGGTGTGAAAAAGTGTTTGCCCCCTTCCTCATTTCATGTTCCTTTGCATGTTTGTCACACTTAAGTGTTTCGGAACATCAAACCAATTTAAACAATAGTCAAGGACAACACAAGTAAACACAAAATGCAATTTGTAAATGAAGGTGTTTATTATTAAAGGTGAAAAAAAATCCAAACCATCATGGCCCTGTGTGAAAAAGTGATTGCCCCCCTTGTTAAAACATACTATAACTGTGGTTGTCCACACCTGAGTTCAATTTCTCTAGCCACACACAGGCCTGATTATTGCCACACCTGTTCACAATCAAGGCATCACTTAAATAGGAGCTGCTTGACACAGTAAGGTCCACCAGAAGATCCTTAAAAGCTACACATCATGCCGAGACCCAAAGAAATTCAGGAACAATTGAGAAAGAAAGTAATTGAGATCTATCAGTCTGGAAAGGGTTATAAAGCCATTTCCAAAGCTTTGGGAATCCAGCGAACCACAGTGAGAGCCATTATCCACAAATGGCGAAGACATGGAACAGTGGTGAACCTTCCCAGGAGTGGCCGGCCGCCCAAAATTACCCCAAGAGCGCAGCGACGACTCATCCAAGAGGTCACAAAAGACCCCACAACAACGTCCAAGGAACTGCAGGCCTCACTTGCCTCAGTTAAGGTCAGCGTTCATGCCTCCACCATCAGGAAAAGACTGGGCAAAAATGGCCTGCATGGCAGAGTTCCAAGGAGAAAACCACTGCTGAGCAAAAAGAACATCAAAGCTCGTCTCAATTTCTCCACAACACATCTTGATGATCCCCAAGACTTTTGGGACAACATTCTGTGGACCGATGAGACAAAAGTGGAACTCTTTGGAAGGTGTGTGTCCAAGTATATCTGGCGTAGAAGGAACACTGCATTTCATAAAAAGAACATTATACCAACAGTAAAATATGGTGGTGGTAGTGTGATGGTCTGGGGCTGTTTTGCTGCTTCAGGACCTGGAAGACTTGCCGTGATAAAAGGAACTATGAATTCTGCTGTCTACCAAGAGATCCTGAAGGAGAATGTCCGACCATCTGTTCGTGTACTCAAGCTGAAACGAACTTGGGTTCTGCAGCAGGACAATGATCCTAAACACACCAGCAAGTCCACCACCGAATGGCTGAAGAAAAACAAAATGAAGACTTTGGAGTGGCCTAGCCAAAGTCCTGACCTGAATCCTATTGAGATGTTGTGGTATGACCTTAAAAAGGCCGTTCATGCTCGAAAACCCTCTAATGTAACTGAATTAGGACAATTCTGCAAAGATGAGTGGGCCAAAATTCCTCCAGGACGCTGTAAAAGCCTCATTGCACGTTATCGCAAACGCTTGGTTGCAGTTGTTGCTGCTAAGGGTGGCCCAACCAGTTATTAGGTTTAGGGGGCAATCACTTTTTCACACATGGCCATGATGGTTTGGATTTTTTTTCACCTTTACTAATAAACACCTTCATTTACAAATTGCATTTTGTGTTTACTTGTGTTGTCCTTGACTATTGTTTAAATTGGTTTGATGTTCCGAAACACTTAAGTGTGACAAACATGCAAAGGAACAGGAAATGAGGAAGGGGGCAAACACTTTTTCACACCACTGTATATATATATATATATATATATATATATATATATATAAATCAAGAACAGATTAGAAACAAAGTAATATGCATGTATCGGTCTAGGAAGGGTTTCAAAGCCATTTATAAGGCTTTGGAACTCCAGTGAACTATATATATATATATATATATATATATATATATATATATATATATATATTTTTTAGCACTGGTCGCTGTATTACATTATGCCGTGTACACACGACCGGACTTTTCGTGGGACTAGGTCCGACGGTCTTTCCGACAGACTTTCTGTGGAGTTCCGACGGACTCTCCGAATGAACGGACTTGGCCACACACAATCACACCAAAGTCCGACGGATTCGAACGTGATGACGTACAACTGGACTAGAATAAGGAAGTTCATAGCCAGTAGCCAACAGCTGCCCTAGTGTCGGACCAGCATAGACACGAACGGATTTCTCTGTCCGGCGGAGTTCTGGTGGGAAAATTTAAAACATGTTCTATTTCTAAAGCGCCGGATTTTTGGCAAGCAAAGGTCCGATGGAGCCCACACACGATCGAATTGTCCGACTGACTAATTCCGTCGGACCTTTGCTGTCAAAAAGTTTGGTCGTGTGTACGTGGCATTAGTATCACTGGTCCCCAAAAATTGCCAAAAGTGTAAGCCCTTGTACACACAATCGGAGATTCCGACGGAATGTGTCCAATCGGAGCGTTTTTTGACGGATATTCCGACTGTGTGTGGTCTGCATCGGACTGTTTCCGTCAGAATATCCGTTGGACCAAATTTTCCAACTTGCCGGAAATATTTTCCGACAAAATGCTCCGATCGGACATACTCCGATCATGTGTAGAGAATTCCGATCGAACAAAGTGCCTCGCATGCTCAGATCAAATTCCTACATCAAAGATATTGGCTACTAGCCTGAACGTAGTCCCGTCGTAACGAAATTACGTCATCACGTTCTGAACGATCGGATTTTCCGACAACTTCGTCCGACCGTGTGTATGCAACAGTTTCGGACAAAATTCATCGAATTTGGTTGTTGGAATCTCCGATCGTGTGTACAAGGGCTTAGTGTCATAATGTCCGCTGCAATATCACAGTCCTGCTATAAGTCACTGATCACCACCATTACTAGTAAAAAAAAATATATATATATATATATATATATATATTTATATATATATATATATGTATATATACGCTTATTGGGATTTTTTTTATCAAAAATATGTAGCAGAATACATATTATCTTAAATTTATGAAGAAATTTGACTTTTTCAAATTTTTTTTTTATTGGGTATGTTTTATATAAGTAGAAAAGATTTTTTTTTCAACATTGTTGGTCTTTTTTTTTGTTAATAGCGCAAAAAATAAAAAAAAAATAAAATCAAAAAATCAAATACCACTCAAAGAAATTTCTATTTGTGGCGGAAAAAAGGACATGTATTTTATTTGGGTATTTGCTTTATCAGTGTGATCAATGAATAGAGCTTTGGACCCAATTTTGGAGACCAATGGTGTGCTAATGACATTTTTTGCTTGCTGTACTCACCTACGCGGGGATTAAAGAGGTATTCCACCAAAAAAAAAATATTAAAAGCAAGCAGCTATAAATACTACAGCTGCTGACTTTTAATAAATGGACACTCACCTGTCCCGGGTTCCAGCGATGCCGGCAGCCGAGGCCGATCGATCGCTCGGCCCTCGGCTGCTGCCGCCACCATTCTAGGTGAGGGAATCAGGAAGTGAAGCGAATCGGCTTCACTTCCCGGTTCCCTACTGCGCATTCGCGAGCCGCGCCGCGCAATAGGAAATCTCCGCGCTGTCACTGGGACCCGTGTGTGTCCCAGCAGACAGCGCGGCAGGGCAGGAAATGGCGTAGACTCCCACGGGAGTCTATGCCTGGAAGTGGGTGAAAATACCTGTCTTTGACAGGTATCTCCACCCCCCTCCCCCCTGAAAGGTGTCAATTGTGACAGCGGAGGGGGGGAGGGATCCGATCAGCGGAGGTTCCACTTTAGGGGGGAATCCCGCTTTAAGTGGAAGCGGCTACCGCTAAAAACCTTTAGGGCCGGTTGGCGATGCGAGGCGACACCGACTTGCCTCGCCGCGACCTGCCGCGACCTCAGCGGCAACTTGCAGATGACTTCTGTATAGAAGTCAATGCAAGTCGCCCCGAGGTCGCCCGAAAGTAGTACAGGAACCTTTTTTCTGAGTCGGAGCGACTCGAGTCGCTCCTTTCAGAACGGTTCCATTGTACAGAACGGGGGCGACTTGCGAGAGCGCGGCGAGGCGAGTCGTGTCGCCTCGCATCACCCGCAGTGTGAACCGGCTCTTACTCACACCCCCACTCAAAAAACCTGTAAGGGCTGTGGGGGGGGGGGGGAGGGAGCAAATGATTGGGCCTTCTCTTTTTTGAGTGAAGTTCCACTTTAAACAATGGGCTTTTTAGTATTAAAAGTGGAGGTTTATTTGAAAATAAAATGTATTTTTCTGTATATTGTGACATGTGGAATGTATTCACGTTGGCTTGATAAGTTACTGAAACGACCACCTTAATTTAATTAGGATCAATTTCCAATATGCTCCTGTCACCTGATAACGCCAATATTGGGGGAAATTTACTGATCCGTAGACTTAAACGGTGACTAGATGCAAAAGGCATGAGGCACGTGTCAGTTATTAGTTGCAGGAGGTGTGCTGGTTGTTGGCCACTACTCGTTATACTAAGCTGTCTTATATATTCTCCCGCTACATTGAATATAGAAAGTAACAATTTAAAACTTGAAACTTCTTTAATTACTTGACCTCAATAGATATTGGCAGCAATCAAAGAGAAATACGATATATTGGCTCAAAGCTCCTTCAGACAACCTTCTCTTATTACCAATATTCAAGAAACATGGACTTCTTTCCTCCATCGGTAATTTAAGACCTTCATTACGGAGGGGTGTTCAGTGGACTGTGACTATTGAAGACCGATCGGTGTTAATCTTTGTTCCAGTTAATAGATGATAATAATCGCCGTCAAACTGAATCCTGAAATCTCCCCCCCAACAAGTAACAGCTAATATATGATTGTAGCTTTCGACGTGGACAGAGGTTTTGGAGCAGCAGATGGACCGATGGACATGGATATTGGTTATCTTAATCGTACAGTACAGGACACAGGCAACATGTTCATACCATATGGGTTATAGATGTGTACCTTCAGGTGATTGGATACTGGCAGACTTTTTAGGAAACGACGAAAATCTAACCCTACACCACCCAATTAGTCCTCATTTTTTGAATGTCTGAAGGTAATAGACCTCTTCTAAAAAAAAGTCACAGGTCCATCTGGTTTACTCTTGCTGTCCTTCATGGTGGATGTTTGTAGTGTGGACCTGGTTCTTTTCCTAGGTGTTAATCTTTGATCCCGTTAATGAATGATGATCATCATCAAATCCATTCCTGAAATCCCACTCCCCCTCCCCCAAAAATAAAAATAAAAAAATGAATAGCTAATAAATGATTGTAGTTTTCATCATGAGTGGAGTTTTTTGAGTGGCAGATGTGTGTTAGCGCTGGACCAATGGACATGGAACTTAGTTACAGTGCCTTGCGAAAGTATTCGGCCCCCTTGAACTTTTCAACCTTTTGCCACATTTCAGGCTTCAAACATAAAGATATAAAATTTTAATTTTTTGTGAAGAATCACCAACAAGTGGGACACAATTGTGAAGTGGAACGAAATCTATTGGATATTTTAAACTTTTTTAGCAAATAAAAAACTGAAAAGTGGTGCGTGCAAAATTATTCGGCCCCTTTACTTTCAGTGCAGCAAACTCACTCCAGAAGTTCAGCGAGGATCTCTGAATGATCCAATGTTGTCCTAAATGACTGATGGTGATAAATAGAATCCACCTGTGTGTAATCAAGTCTCTGTATAAATGCACCTGCTCTGTGATAGTCTCAGGGTTCTGTTGAAAGCGCAGAGAGCATCATGAAGACCAAGGAACACACCAGGCAGGTCCGTAATACTGTTGTGGAGAAGTTTAAAGCCGGATTTGGATACAAAAAGATTTCCCAAGCTTTAAACATCCCAAGGAGCACTGTGCAAGCGATCATTTTGAAATGGAAGGAGTATCAGACCACTGCAAAGCTACCAAGACCTGGCCGTCCCTCTAAACTTTCAGCTCAGACAAGGAGAAGACTGATCAGAGATGCAGCCAAGAGGCCCATGATCACTCTGGATGAACTGCAGAGAACTACAGCTGAGGTGGGAGAGTCTGTCCATAGGACAACAATCAGTTGTACACTGCACAAATCTGGCCTTTATGGAAGAGTGGCAAGAAGAAAGCCATTTCTCAAAGATATCCATAAAAAGTCTCGTCTAAAGTTTGCCACAAGCCACCTGGGAGACACACCAAACATGTGGAAGAAGGTGCTCTGGTCAGATGAAACCAAAATCCAACTTTTTGCCCACAATGCAAAACGATATGTTTGGCGTAAAAGCAACACAGCTCATCACCCTCAACACACCATCCCCACTGTCAAATATGGTGGTGGCAGCATCATGGTTTGGGCCTGCTTTTCTTCAGCAGGGACAGGGAAGATGGTTAAAATTGAGGGGAAGATGGATGCAGCCAAATACAGGACCATTCTGGATGAAAACCTGTTGGAGTCTTCAAAAGACCTGAAATTGGGATGGGGATTTATCTTCCAACAAGACAATGATCCCAAACATACAGCAAAATCTACAAAGGAATGGTTCACAAATAAACGTATCCAGGTGTTAGAATGGCCAAGTCAAATTGCAGACCTGAATCCAATCGAGAATCTGTGGAAAGAGCTGAAAACTGCTGTTCACAAACGCTCTCCATCCAACCTCACTGAGCTCCA
Organism: Lithobates pipiens; assembly: GCF_037356315.1. NCBI lineage: Eukaryota > Metazoa > Chordata > Amphibia > Anura > Ranidae > Lithobates > Lithobates pipiens. Next base: position 246,536,303 of record NW_027507685.1, read on the forward strand.
GCTGTTTTGCAAGGAAGAATGGGCAAGAATTTCAGTCTCTCGATGTGCAAAACTGATAGAGACATACCCCAAGCGACTTGCAGCTGTAATCACAGCAAAAGGTGGCTCTACAAAGTATTAACGCAAGGGGGCCGAATAATTTTGCACGCCCCACTTTTCATTTTTTTATTAGTTAAAAAAGTTTCAAAAATCCAATAGATTTCCTTCCACTTCACAATTGTGTCCCACTTGTTTAGTCCTTATTTTTTTTTTAGTGTCTAAAGGTGACGAACCTCTTAAAAAAAAGACACAGGTCCCTCTAGCTCTACCTAGTTCTCATTTAGGCTGGGTTCACACTGAAGCGATGCGGGAACGCCGCAAATGCGCGGCGGGTTCCCGCATCGCATGCCTCCCGCGGGCAGTTCACACTGCCCTATGCGAACTGCTGGGAGTGTCAGTGAAATGTTAATGACACCCCCAGATCAGTTCGCTTATCGCAGTGCGATCTGCAAACTCGGACAGGAATCGGATCGCATGGTGATCGATTCTGCTGCGGACCAAAAAAAGGGTCCTGTGCAAGTTTGGAGCGGGTGCGATGCGAATTCAGCCATACTATCTGTATGGCTGAACTCGCATCGCACAGAGATCGGATGTGATTTGCACTGCAGTGCGGTGCGAATCACATCCGTGTCTCCTAGCCGCAGCAGTGTGAACCCAGCCTTATGGAGGGAAACTTGTAGCCAGGTGCAGTTAGCTAGTCTGCCACTAGGTTACTCTGTTCCAGAATAGTGTCTGGTTACAGAAGGCAGTGTCATCAGGTGCTAGGCCCGTATTAGTTTAAGCCTTCCTGTATTGATGGCATGGGTGAGTTATTCTGGTGGAAATGAGGTTAGCCAATCAAACTTTTGTACTTTGTGCTCCTAACTGCACTTTTCGAGAGGAAGTTTCGATGGGGGAGGGTAAGAAAATGTCTAGAAAATCTGAGTTGGCATAAAAATACATTTTTCATGGGACAAATAGCACTCCACATAATTTATGTATGACAGTGACCCCATCTGTCTCCCCGGCTCCCACCCTCACCTTCTGAACAAGTCCTTCATCTGAAAGAAAAAAACTTTCAGGGTCACTGTCCACTTCCTAGACTGTGACTGGCAAAGTCACTACACTGTAGCTCAGAAACAGATTTTCTCTCCAGTAGGACAAACCCCATCTTTGTTCAGGCTTCATCTAGGATTGCCATCGACTTCCTGGATTGAGATGCTGGCAAAGTCACTGGACTGCAGCTTAAGAGCAGTATTTCTCTCTAGAAGGATGGAACCATCTTTGTTCAGGTATTATTCAGGGTCACCATCTACTTGTCACTGGACTGGAGCTCCAAAACTGCTTTTCTCACAAGGACAGAGCCTTTTTTTTCAGGCATTGTCCAGGGTTACCACCTACTCCTGGACTGAGATGCCAGTAAAGTCACCGGACTGGAGCTCAAGAACAGACTTTCTATCCAGGAGGATGGAACCAATTTTGTTCAGTCTTCATCCTGGATCACCATCTACTTCATGGCCTGAGATGCTGACAAAGTCACCGGACTGTAGCTCAATAACAGCTTTTCTCTCTAGAAGGATGGAACCATCTTTGTTCAGGTATTATCCAGGGTCACCACCAGGGTCTACTTGTCACTGGACTGGAGCTCCAAAACTACTTTTCTCAACAGAATGACAGACCTTTTTTATTCAGGTATCATCCAGGACAGGACCGGTGCTACCACTAGGCAAACTAGGCAGCCGCCTAGGGTGCACTTCTACCTGGGGGCGCCAGGCCATTGGTGTTCCTACTCTCTTCTCTCTGCAGCAAGAAACTAAGTCTCAGCATCAGCCCGACTCCCGAATGAATGGAAGCGAGTAAACATTCATTGATGGGCACTGGTAGGCTGCATTGAAGAGCATTGGTAGGCTGCATTGATGGGCGTTGGTAGGCTGCATTGATGGGCGCTGGTAGGCTGCATTGATGGGTGCTGGTAGGCTGCATTGATGGGCACTGGTAGGCTGCATTGATGGGCATTGGTAGGCTGCATTGATGGGCGCTGGTAGGCTGCATTGATGGGCATTGGTAGGCTGCATTGATGGGCGCTGGTAGGCTGCATTGATGGGCGCTGGTAAGCTGCATTGATGGGCGCTGGTAGGCTACATTGATGGGCGTTGGTAGGCTGCATTGATGGGCGCTGGTGAGGCTGCATTGATGGGCATTGGTATGCTGTATTGATGGGCGTTGGGAGGCTGCATTGATGGGCGCTGGTGAGGCTGAATCGATGGACGCTTCATTAAAAAGGTGGGGTATACATGAGCGGGGGGGAAGGGGATGGAGTCAGGGGTGGAGCCGGGGGGGGCGGCAAAATGAGGTTTCGCCTAGGGTGTAAAAAATCCTTGCACCAGCCCTGATCCAGGATTCACACAATCTACTTTCTCCTGGACTGAGATGCTGGTATAGTCACTGATCTGGAGCTCATAAACCAGAAGGACAGATCCATCTTTCTTTAGGAATCATCCAGGGTCACCACCCACTCCTTGACTGAGATGCCAGTAATGCCACCGGACTGGAGCTCAAGAACAGACTTTCTATCCAGGAGGATGGAACTAATTTTGTTCAGTCTTCATCCTGGATCACCATCTACTTCATGGACTGAGATGCTGACAAAGTCACCGGACTGTAGCTCACTAACAGCTTTTGTCTCTAGAAGGGTGGAACCCTCTTTGTTCCGGTATTATCCAAGGTCACCATCTACTTGTCACTGGACTGGAGCTCCAAAACGACTTTTCTCTCCAGAAGGACAGAGACATTTTTTTATTCAGTTATCATCCAGGAGTCACACAATCTGCTTCCTGGGCTGAGATGCTGGTAAAGTCAGTGGCCTGGAGCTCAAAACCCAGAAGGAAAGAACCATCTTTCTTTAGGAATCATCCAGGGTCACCACCTACTCCTGGACTGAGATGCCAGTAATGTCACCGGACTGGAGCTCAAGAACGGACTTTCTATCCAAAAGGATGGAACCAGTTTTGTTCAGTCCTCATCGTGCATCATCATCTACTTCATGGACTGAGATGCTGACAAAGTCACCGGACTGTAGCTCATAAACCAGAAGGAAAGAACCATCTTTCTTTAGGAATCATCCAGGATCACCACCACCTCCTGGGCTGAGATGCCAGCTCAGAGATGACACATCTTGGTGCCTGTGTAATTCTTGTAGTTCTTCAAAATGTCCGACACAGATAAGCCCCGACTGCAGACTCTCACTCTGGACTGGATATAACATTACAATGTACAGTCTAATTACTGGAGGGAGGGGACTAAGGAAATGGCTTCTTACTGCCTGCAGCAAACTGATGACATCACCTGAGCCTAGGCAAAGTCACTGGACTGAAGCTAAAGGAGGGCTTATTATATGTAGCGGCCATAACCTGTTGTAGGGCGGCCTTGACTTATTGGGCTTACCAGTTACCTTGTCTTGGCCTGCTCTTCCCAGGGTTGATACCCAACGACCTGAACACTGACACAGATAAAGTCCTTTGAAAAGGTTTTTTTTTTTGCAGTAGTAACATCCAATAGAACAGTCTCTCATGGGAACAGAAGGCACGGGTGAAGAACTCAGGCACCTTAAACTGCAGGTCTAACAAAGTCTCTATTTCCACCCAGAGAGCAGCCACTCACAGCTGGGTACTTCAAGGCTGAACAGATCTCTAGCCAGAGATCATGGCAGTCAACACGTTGACTCAAAAACTTGGAACAGTCCTACGAACGTGTACAAGTTGCAACTAAAGGTGAACACAAACCTTTTTCCTCAGTACCTGGAACGTTTTCCGTCTCCTCAATGGTACTAGAAAAGCGTGGATTTGTCAATGTCCTTCCCAACTCAGCAACCAGGCACTTCCCGGGATGCCACTTGCCGGCCCTCCTCCGAAGAGTCCTCCCCCGGTCACTTCCACGAGCTGTGGTGCCTCTCCAAGCCGAGAACACTCCCGGACACCTTAAATCCTCCTTTAGTTACTGCACCTCGGACCAGCCGGTTCCGAGACTCGGGAACAGACGGATCCCTATCCCAGACCAGGCAGGTCTATTAGGGGTCTCTGACAGGAACATGTTGCAAGATGTTGAACACCCCGTGACCGGGACCCCTCACGGGGCTACCCCGGTCCTGGAACCAGAACAGACCACACAGGTCTCACAAACTTCTCTCCCAAAACACGTGACCCACACATCTTAAGTACCCCTTCCCAGACTCCTCAGTGGGCCCCGGCACTCTCACTGATTGGCTCAGAGAAGGCCGATAGCTACATCCAACCAGGCTTGGTTCTGGCCTGTCATGTGCGCCTCACTATTCACATGACCAAGCAGAACTTCCAAACACAAACTGGCCAGACTGATGTTAAGGCCAACCTATGTAATTAACCCTCAGAACCCCTACTGTTCTGAGGCAAAAAACTAAATTTACAGGCGTATGACATTTTATCCAAAATGTCATCCGCTACATATATATGATAAAACATGTAGCTTTTCCCTCCCGAAGGTGAACCTAACTAGAGATATCGAGTAACAGTCAGGGGGCAGGGCAATGACATAAGGTCTGCAAGCTCTGTTGCCACCTTCCTTATGCCACGTAACCCAGCAGATGTAGGCAGACTTTACTTTTTAAACCTTTCAGCAGGGCCTCCAACTGATCGGCTGGGGTAGCCTTAAAACTTTTCACAAAATCTTCAAATTAAATACAAATATACTAAAAAGATGGAAAAAAAAAAAAATGAGGAAAGTGAGATTGCGGCCAATGTTTTTTCCCCCTCTCGTTTTCAGCACAATGGAGTCTTTTACGCCTCACCCGAGTGCCGTTATGCAAAGCGAAATGTGTAATTAATAAACGTTTCATTTCCGATACCTGGAAAAGCCAGATGTGGCTCCGCTGTTTAGAGAATGATTTGGGAGCTTTGCCTGAGAAGTGTGTGATTAAACAGCACAGCTATGATATCATTAAGGAGGGTTCGCCTTCCACGGCAGCGGCGGTTTTACGCTACAAATGGATAATCTGTTTAGAAGCAAAAAGCACCAAAGCGGCAGAACAATAGAGAGCTGCCAGCAGAATCCCAGGAAATTCCGGAAAGAGATATCTTCTACCAGTGTTCCGTGGACCGGGGAGGGCTCTAGGCGCTGCTGTAAGGTGCGGCGCGCACATACGCCAAGAGGACCATTATTGGGGCAGGTCGCAGGCCTACTGGACAGGGGGTGTCTAAAGATGCTTCGGTGCGGTCCGTATCCTTGGGGGGGCCCTATAACATGTGACCCAATATTAACTGGATTCCTGCAAATTCTTTTAGTGTTATACCCCACCATGCCCACCCCATTGCATCTGCACAGTATAATATAATAAGTGGTGCATTTGGTTTTGTTCTGCCCTAGGCAAGACTAAAATCGCCCCCCCCCCCCTCCCCCAATCTAAATTTGTGCCACCCTGGCTGCAGTATACCATTCTTGTCTCAGGGTCTGGACAGGAAGCTGCAGCCAATCACAGTGAACAGCTGTGACTTCCTCATCAGACCCCCGAGGCATGATTCGTCCAAGTGCCACAGATGTGGTCAATGGAGCTAAGGGTGGGGTCAGCGGGACATAGGACGGGGTCAGCAGGGCAGAGGATGAGGCGGCACTGGTGGGCACTGATAGGCATCACTGAAGGGCACTGATAGGTGGCACTGAGGAGCACAGATGAGGAGGCACCAACTGGCAGCACTGATTGGTACTGATAGGCAGCACTGATTGGCACCACTGATAGGTGGTACTGATAGGCATACCTTCCAACTTTTTGAGATGGGAATGAGGGACACCTATCAGCAAAAGTATGCAGGCATAGGCCACACCCCTTGCCACCCCCCCTTAAAGGTGCATTTTGCAAAATAATAAGATTATTTACTTACCCGATCCTCTGTTATACTGCTAGCCCAGTCCCCGCAGCATATTCTACTCCATGCCAATCAGGGGTCAGTCTGTTCATGTGCTGACAAGAAGCATGCTGATTGGGCGGGAAAGCAGAACGACAGGGAGATGAGTCCATCACTGTGCTACTTCTCCTTTCACTGTCCAGTCATCAGCTTGGGGTTAGACTGGGATGACCTGAGCTCACAGATGATGCACAAGTGTTTTTTTTTTTTACCATTACTTTTCCTTTATATTGACTTTTGGAATTTACAAATGCAGCAATATATAAATCAGATGAAAGCTTTAGAGCTGGGAAACACTTTTTGATAGATAAAAAGTGCATTTTATATACAACTATATCGATCAGACCAAAATGAGGGACAAATGAGGAGGAAAGAGGGACAGAGGGACATTGCTCCAAATCAGGGACAGTCCCTCGAAATCAGGGATAGCTGGGAGCTATGCTGATAGGTACTGATGGGCGCTGCTAGGGGGGCACTAATAGGTGATACTGATGAGGGGACACCATCAGGTGATACTGATAAGGGGGCACTGAGTGGCAGTACTGATTGGTAGCACTGATGGGCACTGTTGGCGCTGCACTGATTGGTAGCACTGATGGGCTACCATCAGGGATAGTTGGGAGCTATGCTGATAGGTACTGATGGGCGCTGCTAGGGGGCACTAATAGGTAATACTGATGAGGGGACACCATCAGGTGATACTGATAAGGGGGCACTGAGTGGCAGTACTGATTGGTAGCACTGATGGGCACTGTTGGCACTGCACTGATTGGTAGCACTGATGGGCACTGTTGGCGCTGCACTGATTGGTAGCACTGATGGGCACTGTTGGCGCTGCACTGATTGGTAGCACTGATGGGCACTGTTGGTAGCACTGATGGGCACTGTTGGCGCTGCACTGATTGGTAGCACTGATGGGCACTGTTGGTAGCACTGATGGGCACTGTTGGCGCTGCACTGATTGGTAGCACTGATGGGCACTGTTGGTAGCACTGATGGGCACTGTTGGCGCTGCACTGATTGGTAGCACTGATGGGCACTGTTGGCGCTGCACTGATTGGTAGCACTGATGGGCACTGTTGGCGCTGCACTGATTGGTAGCACTGATGGGCACTGTTGGCGCTGCACTGATTGGTAGCACTGATGGGCACTGTTGGCGCTGCACTGATTGGTAGCACTGATGGGCTCTGTTGGTAGCACTGATGGGCACTGTTGGTAGCACTGATGGGCACTGTTGGTGCTGCACTGATTGGTAGCACTGATGGGCACTGTTGGCGCTGCACTGATTGGTAGCACTGATGGGCTCTGTTGGCGCTCCACTGATCATCAGGACACTGAAGATCAGTGCCATGATTATCATTGCAGGTGTCCCTTTTCGCACTAGCCAGTTACGGGCTCTCCTCTCTATAAGCAGGTTATTGAGCCATGCACCTGAAAGCTTGTTGTATGCAGAGAATATTTTACTTTCATGGAGGATTAGCAATGCATGTCTTATAGGAAACAGGGCAATACAAGTACAGTAAAACCTTGCTTTGAGAGTGACTTGGTTTGAAAGCGGTTTGCAAGACAAGCAAAGTTATTTAAATACATTTTGACTTGATATACAAACGATGTCTTGATATACACGTAGTATCATGTCACAACTGAGTATAAAAGAGAAGAGAGCGCCTCTAAGTGTAGCAGTATGGTTGGTTACATTTAATAAAGGTCCAACATTTATCAGCTCACATGGTTGATGGTTAAAAGGGGCACATCTAAGTATGGAGGCATCCGGGGTAAAGCTGTCCACATAGACCGTCCTCCTCACCGCCATCAATGTTATCCCTTCCACTCTGAGCTCCACGAGCGCTTCAAGCCTCACTTCCAGATCGCTCTACTGCAGGGTAGTCTTCCCGGTCATGATTGCAGACTGACAGCGATGAGAGCCAGCGTTGCGGAAGACATTCTATGTGGACAGCTTTACCCCGGATGCCGCCATACTTAGATGTGCCTCTCCTAATCATCAACCATGTGAGTTTCTAAATGTTGTAGCTTCATTAAATGTAACCATTTTGATACACTTAGAGGCGCCTCTCTTCTTTTTTATACTCTGGAGCTCCTGCTGGATTTTGCTTCTAATCCCCTTGTGGAGGTTTCCATGTGTGGATGGACATTTTATGGTTACACAACCTGGTCACATAGCTAGAATATTTTTATATGAACTTTAAACTGAAGAACCTATGAATAAATGGTTGTGGAACAAATCATTTGAGTTTCCATGATTTCTTATGGGGAAATTCACTTTGATATACAAGTGCTTTGGATTACAAGCGTGTTTCTGGAATGAATTTTGCTTGCAATCCAAGGTTTTACTGTATATATCTTTTTTCAGCATGAACACAGGGGAACACAGTTTCCAGAACCTCCAGCACAGAATAGATGTAATGACAAGGGGTACTAGAGTGCAATGAAGGGTCTATGGAGGCTGGGTACTGGGGGATCTATGGTTGCTGGGGATATCTATTGTTGCAGGGTGAGGTCTAGTGTTGCTGGTCGGGTCAGTTGTTGCTGGGAGGGATCTACTGTTGAGGGAGGGGTCCATTGTTGATGGCTGCTGGAGGGTTTCAGGGTCTTAGTAATCTTCTTTGGTTCGTTCTTCCTTTCAATCTTTATCTTTATATATTTCTCTCGATCAATCAATCAATCTTTATATATCTCTCTCGTTTCCTGTCAATCATTCTATCTTTATTAATATCTATCTTGATTGATTAGCCAATCAATCTTTAGCTATCAGTATCTATCTCTCTTTCTGTCAGTCTCTATCTATCTATCTATCTATCTATCTATCTATCTATCTATCTATCTATCTATCTATCTATCTATCTATCTATCGTATCGTATCTATCTATCTGATAGATAGATACAATAGATAGATAAATAGATATGAAAGATACAATAGATAGATAGATGTATCTATCTATCTATTGTATCTATCTATCTATCTATCTATCTATCTATCTATCTATCTTAGATAGATAGATAGATAGATAGATAGATAGATAGATAGATAGATAGATAGATAGATAGATAGATAGATAGATACAATAGATACATCTGTCTATCGATTCTACCTATCTATCTATGTATCTATCGTATCTATCTATCATATCTATCATATCTATCTATCTATCTATCTATCTATCTATCTATCTATCTATCTATCTATCGATTGTATCTTTCATATCTATCTATCTATCTATCTATCTATCTATCTATCTATCTATCTATCGTATCTATCTATCAGATAGATAGATAGATACGATAAATAGATAGATACGATAGATAGATAGATATGATAGATAGATAGATAGATAGATAGATAGATAGATAGATAGATAGATAGATAGAGAGACTGACAGAAAGAGAGATAGATACTGATAGCTAAAGATTGATTGGCTAATCAATCAAGATGTATCTATCTATCTATTGTATCTATCTATCTATCTATCTATCTATCTATCTATATATCTATCTATCTATCTATCTATCTATCTATCTATCTATCTATCTATCTATCTATCTATCTATCTATCTATCTATCTATCGTATCTATCTATCTATTGTATCTATCTATTGTATCTATCTATCTATCTATCTATCTATCTATCTATCTGTCTGATAGATAGATAGATAGATAGATAAGATAGATACGATAGATAGATAGATAGATAGATAGATAGATAGATAGATAGATACAATAGATAGATAGATACGATAGATAGATAGATAGATAGATAGATAGATAGATAGATAGATAGATAGATACGATAGATAGATAGATAGATAGATAGATAGATAGATAGATAGATAGATAGATAGATAGATAGATAGATAGATAGATAGATAGATAGAATAGATAGATACGATAGATAGATAGATACGATAGATAGATACAATAGATAGATAGATAGATACGATAGATAGATAGATACGATAGATAGATAGATACGATAGATAGATATGATAGATAGATAGATATGATAGATAGATAGATAGATAGATAGATAGATAGATAGATAGATAGATAGATAGAGAGACTGACAGAAAGAGAGATGGATACTGATAGCTAAAGATTGATTGGCTAATCAATCAAGATGTATCTATCTATCTATTGTATCTATCTATCTATCTATCTATCTATCTATCTATCTATCTATCTATCTATCTATCTATCGATTGTATCTTTCGTATCTATCTATCTATCTATCGTATCTATCTATCTATCTATCTATCTATCGATTGTATCTTACATATCTATCTATCTATCTATCTATCTATCTATCTCTTTGTAGTATATGTATTTTTCCCCTCTTAGTGACCACTGTAATAATTCCAGGACTCGCACAGCCGCGTTCTTCCTGCATTTCGATGGAACAAAAATGCTTTTTTTTTTTTTTTTTTTATATTTTCGGCGGTAGAAGTCTTGCCAGCTGTAAAGCGGCGGAGCCCTCCTTTTCTATACCCTGCCAGGCAATTTATGTTTGTGATCTTAATTCCACCTCTCTGGAGAGGGCCATGGATGCGTCTTCTGTGTTCAGTATGGTGAGGGTGGGGGCAGGGTGAGACATCTCCAACCTTCCTGCGATTATTCCTGGGCAGCGGTAATCGGGGAGCGGTGACGCAGACCATCTACAAGCTCCGGTGTGGTTTTTTTTTTTTTTTTTTTTTTTTTACATTTTTCTTTTTTTTTTTGGAAAGTCTTCCCCCTGCCATTTTATTAGCGCGCCCCTCTCCCTTTCCCGTGCATCAAATGCTCTTTCAATCTGCATGAGAGCGGTGAGCGGCGAGGGATGGCGCAGGGTGGAGAAGATTCATGTCTATCCTCTGGCCTCCTGAGGTCACTAGAACTCCTTCAAAGAAGGCTCTTCTCTCTCCTCGCTCGGCTCCTCTCCCATTCTCTGCCTCCGTAACCTAATTACATCTATTAGACCTGTGGGAATCTGAGCAAAGGCTCAGGAAAACCGAGCCAAGATATTTTGGGATATATTCCCTCTGTTTATAATAAAAGTCAATGATGCATTATTATTGTATTTTTTCCCTTTTTATTTATTTATTTTAGCTGCTCGTACCTTTGGCTTTGCTCACATGGGGAGGATTTTGTGCTGAGCGGTTTGTGTCGCTTTTTTTTTTTAAATAAAATATAAAAGGTTTCCACTTTATTTTCTATAGTTTTATTGTTTTCAGATATTCTGCAACATCATATGGAAAACATTGTGCTGTGCAATCTTTATCTCCCAACATAGTCTGAAACAGAGACTCACAAAAGTCAGTACACCCCTCCCGATGCCCCCGAGTACACCCCTCACATTTGTGTAAATCTTTTCTTCTATCTTTTCATGTGACAACACTGAAGAAATGACACTTGTCTACAATGTAAAGTAGTGAGTGTACAGCTTGTATAACAGTGTAAATCTGCCGTCCCCTCAAAATAACTCAACACACAGCCATTAATGTCTAAACCACTGGCAACAAAAGTGAGTACACCCCCTAAGTGAAAACGTCCAAATTGGGCCCAATTAGCCATTTTCCCTCCCCCGGTGTCATGTGACTCGTTAGTGTTACAAGGTCTCAGGTGTGAATGGGGAGCAGGTGTGTTAAATTTGGTGTTATCGCTCTCACTCTCTCATACTGGTCACTGGAAGTTCAATGTGGCACCTCATGGCAAAGAACTCTCTGATGATCTGAAAAAAATAATTGTTGCTCTACATAAAGATGGCCTAGGCCAGTGATGGCGAACCTTGGCACCCCAGATGTTTTGGAACTACATTTCCCATGATGCTCAAATACACTGCAGAGTGCATGAGAATCATGGGAAATGTAGTTCCAAAACATCTGGGGTGCCAAGGTTCACCATCACTTGCCTAGGCTATAGGAAGATTGCCAAGACCCTGAAACTGAGCTTCAGCATGGTGGGCAAGACCATACAGCGGTATAACAGGACAGGTTGCATTTAGAACAGGCCTCGTCATGGTCCACCTAAGAAGTTGAGTGCACGTGCTCAGCGTCATATCCAGAGGTTGTCTTTGGGAGATAGACGTTTGAGTGGTGCCAGCATTGCTGCAGAGGATGAATGGGTGGGGGGCCAGCCTGTCAGTGCTCAGACCATACGCCGCACACCGCATCAAATTGGTCCGCATTGCTGTCTTCATAGAAGGAAGCCTCTTCTAAAGATGATGCACAAGAAAGTCCGCAAACAGTTTGCTGATGACAAGCAGACTAATGCCGCGTACACACGGTCGAATTGTATGACGTACTTAGTCCGTTGAAACACATTTCAACGGACAATCCGCTCGTGTGTGGGCTTCAGCGGACTTTTTCAGCGTGCAGTCCGGAGTACTAAGAAGTTCGGTTTGCACAACAATCTTTCCGTCGTACTTTGGTTTCAGCGGACAATACGGTCGTCAGTATGCTAGTCCGACGGACTAAGAATGGCGCATGCTCAGAAAGGATTTACAGGGCGGAAGCGCTCTGTCTTGTAAAACTAGTGTTCGTATTGAAGCTAGCATATTCGTCATGCTGCTAATTTTGTGATTTTTTAATATAGCACATTCTTTTCTTCTTCATAATGCAAGAAAAGTGAAGTTGCTTTGCTGCTTATATTCACACAGAGTTATCACAAATGTCTTTATTCATCCTCATCCTATGATTAATATTCCAATTCGAGAATAAATTAAAAAAACAAAAACGGGAATCGTCTCTAACCAAACTCTCTAACCAAACTTCCACTAACGCAAAGTCAGCAGAAGGAGCCCAAAGGGTGCTTTGCTGTGTATTGGACTTCCTATTTCTAGTCCCGTCGTACGTGCTGTACACGTCATCGCGCAAGCTTTCTGTCGGACTGTTTGTGTATCCGTGTGTGGCCAAGTCCGTTCGGTACAAAGTACGCCGGATTGTCCGCCGGATTGTATGACGGACTAAGTACGTCATACAATTCGACCGTGTGTACGCGGCATTAGGTCATGGATTACTGGAACCATGTCCTGTGGGCTGATGAGACCAAGATAAACTTATTTGGTGTCAGATGGTGTGAAGCGTGTGTGGCGGCAACCAGGTGAGGAGTACAAAGACAAGTGTGTCTTGTCTACAGTCAAGCATGGTGGTGGGAGTGTCATGGTCTGGGGCTGCATGAGGGGAAGAGGACTCCAGTGGCAACCTGTGAAGCTCTGGTAACCTTCATGCCCAAGATGATTAAGGCAGTGATGGAAAATAATGGCGGCCGCACAAAATATTGACACTTTGGGCCCAATTTGGACATTTTCACTTAGGGGTGTACTCACTTTTGTTGCCAGTGGTTTAGACATTAATGGCTGTGTGTTGAGTTATTTTGAGGGGACAGGAAATTTACACTGTTATACAAGCTGTACACTCACTACTTTACATTGTAGACAAGTGTCATTTCTTCAGTGTTGTCACATGAAAAGATAGAAGGAAATATTTACAAAAATGTGAGATACTGTATACAGTGCTGTGAAAAAGTATTTGCCCCTTCCTGATTTATTTTTATTTTTTTGCATATTTGTCAGACTTAAATTATTCAGATCATCAAACAATTGTTAATATTACACAAAAATTACTTGAGTGAAAAAAAAAAAATATTTTTTTTTCTTGTCAAATTTGTTTATTAAAATTTAATAAATTAGGATACAAATTCAAAAGCGATACAGGAATATAATATGTAGGGATACAAATATAATATTTTAGAATACAAAATTATTCTTTAATATGACTAAAGATAAAATTTGTCTCATATTTTAGTCAAAAGATTGATAACTCAGAGAGACAATTTCCTATACTGTTTAAGAGAGAAAAATTCAAAACATTATACAATTATCATTACAATGATAATATATTGAAGTCTCAAAATAATAATAATTTGAGATTATCTAAAGTATTTAATAAAGGAAGCGTTAAGGGATTATCGCTTTCATATTTCAAGCAGGAGCAAATTTCAATGTTTTTTGTAATATCATAAGAAACAAAGAATGCAATTAAAAGTAGCGCTATTTGAACCTGATGGAGAGAAAGAAGAGGTATAAGAAAGAGGAAAAAGAAATGTAAAGTAGCGAAGGAGTTACAAAAAAAAGAAACGAGAAGAGAAGAAAGGAAATGGAGAGAAAAAAACGTTTTTAACCACTTCCGCCCCGGAAGGATTTACCCCCTTTCTGACTAGGCCATTTTTTTGCGATACGGTACTGTGTTATTTTAGCTGACAATTCCGCGGTCAGGTAATGACGTACGCAAACAAAATTTTTTTCCCCCACAAATAGAGCTTTCTGTTGATGGCATTTTATCACCTCTGCGGTTTTTATTTTTTGCGCTATAAACAAAGAGCGATAATTTTGAAAAAAACACAATTTTTTTTTACTTTTTGCTATTTTAAATATCCCAATTAAAATTATTTATTTTCCTCAGTTTAGGCCAATATGTATTCTTCTACATATTTTTAGTAAAAAAAAAAAAAAGCATATATTGATTGGTATATTGATTGGTTTGCGCAAAAGTTATAGCATCTGCAAAATAGGTTATTGATTTATGGCATTTTTTTTTTTTTTATTTACTAGTAATGGTGGCGATCTGCCACTTTTACCGGAATTGCGGCAGACAGATCGGACACTTTCAACACTTTTTTGAAACCATTGACGTTTATACAGCGATATGTGTGTAATAAATAGCCACTGTATAAATGTCACTGGCAGGGAAGGGGTTAACACTAGGGGGCGATCAAGGGGTTAAATATGTCCCCTCAGTGTGTGTTCTAACTGTAGGGGGGGTGGGACTGACTGGGAGAGGAGACCAGTCGGTGCTCCTATATACTAGGAACACACGATCTGTCTCCTCTCCCCTGACAGAACATGTAGAGTGAAGGCAAGATGGTCACCATTCTGAGGACCAGAGCGACCTCCGACATCACTTCCAGGTTCTCAGGCTTAAAGAAAATATATATATATATATTTTTAAGGTGAAAGTGTCAATCATTTTTTTTTTTTTAAAGGTAAACGAGAGATCTCGGGTCTTTTTGACTGGAGGACCTGTCATAATTATTTCTATTACAAGAGATGTTTACATTTCAAGTGATCAAAAAAATAAAATAAAATAAAAAGTAAAATAAATAAGAAAGTAACCTGTAAACACTTTTAAATCGCCGCCTATGGAGATTTTTAATTACCATAGTTTGCCGCCATTCAGCCTGCGCAATTTTAAAGCGTGACATGTGAGGTGTCTATTTACTTATTTTTTTGTTTTGTTGTTGTTTTTTTTTTTATTATTATTATTTAGTAAAGTGTATTTAAAAAATAAAATAAAAATTGTGTTAAAAAAAAAAAAAAAAAAATATATATATATATATATATATATATATATATATATATATATATATATATATATATATATAATGTTTGGGGGTTCTAGCAAAAAATACTAATACTAATTAACTAAATTGTAAACAAAAAAGTAAAAAGTAACAGAAAATACCTTGTTGGCAAGTGGTATTCCTTTTTTTATTTTTTTTATTTATTTTTTACTATTGAAGCTTTAATGGTAGATCATGATTGAAGGCATTTGATTTACGACGATTCATCTAATCTCATTCCATAGCATCTAATGGAATGGATCGGCGTGCATACTCGCAAGCGCCTAACTCCCTCCCCCCCCCCCCCTTCCCATGGTGGATGGGCATCCAGAAGAGTAATAAAGACTGCGGTGATAACGCCTAGATAACCAATTTGGCTTTATTTGTATTCTCGTATGTTTTCTTCCATTTGGATGAAGAGGAACCCTGTTTTTCGGACGGATCTCCTGCATGTTAATAGAGGCCACCTGTCCGCTGCATATAAAGGGTAATAACGTAATTGAATCTTTTCCAGCATAGCCTCATAGCTGCCTCATTTCACAGCGTTTACATGTTGAACAGCCTTGTAATGGACAACTGGTCTACTTATTCCAAATACGAGAAGATTTTCCTTTGCATTTTTTTTTTTCAACATGTTCATCATAAGCCCTCCTTGCCGATGGGTGCTGGCCCTTTAAGAAATCAGAATGTTGGCGAGTCGTTGCATGGGCTTGCTGGTCGTGGGATCCTTTTGATTGGCTGTCACAGTGTTGCCATGATCAGGAGCCTATCATAACAGGCGCTGTGGGTGATGGCGCGATCAGAGTACTGGGGGGGCACGTTCCAGCACCACACAGAAACACTGGCTGAACCCCTATAGTGTATGTGGCAGCATCCCCAAACTGTCTCCACAAAGTTGGGAGCATGAAATTGTCCACAATGCCTTAAGAGCCCCCGAAAAACAATCCCAATGTCATAATCCCTCCTCCGCCAAATGATTGGGACCAGTGCACAAATAATATATATATATATACCATTATTTAATTATATATTATAGTTATGTAGCACTAACCCCCGAAGGAGCTTCTGGTTATATTGGGCTTACCGTTACCTTCTTTTTCCTCACTTCACGTCTAGGGGTGTCCCGTGGTAGATAGCCCAGTAACTTGAGAGACTGACGACAGATCCACTTAAAGGGATTTTTATTTGCAAAAATGTAGACAATGAACAGTCTCATAAAATGGGATCAGACTGTTGGAAAGGAAGTTCAGATACTCTTAGTATCAAAGTCAATATTGAAGAACTTGCTTACTTTGACTGCATCCAGAGAATAGCCATTCGCAACTGGATGTTCACTCAGGTTGGACAGTCCCTCTCTCACAAGGTCTAGCAGCCAACAAGGTGCTTACTCAGGAACAAGTCTCTGGCACAGACGTTGTTGTAGAACATACAAGATATGTCTCTGACACAGACGTTGTTGTAGAACATGTAGGGAAACTAAACTTGAAGAACGCTTGTAGGATAACTGGATCTTTCAGCCAGCTTGGCGATATCCACGAGACCGGATTCTCTTGGGTACTTCAGCTCCTCCAGGCTCTTGCTAAGAAACCAACCTGTACGTGGTCTTCTTCTGAAGAGTCCTCCCCTGGATAGCATGAAGTCATTGGGTCTCTCCCAAACCGGAGACGGCACCCAACCACCTCAGAATCCTCCTTTAGTTTCCTTGCCTCGGGCTAGCCAGCCACAACAAGTGTATCCGCACTCCAGGCCATAGCCTTCCTGGGGGCTGGTCAGGAGGACCAGGAAGTCAGTACATCCTTCTGACATCCGAATCTTAAATACCCTCTCCCAGAAAGCACAGCAAGAGCGCCACTCCCACTGGGCGGGCTCAGAGAGAGAGTAAGTTAAGCAGCCAACCAGACCATAGTTCCATGCCTGCCAGAAGAGACAGTGCCCCCTGTGGTCAGGCTGAACATCTCACAGTCCAGTCAGACTGATGCTGAGGTCCAAATTTAGACAATTGTATCCAAACCAAACTGCAGTTCAGGTGTAACCTTAAATTTGAAAAACACATAGCGTGTGCTCTTCAGGAGCCGGCGCTACAGTTATATGATATCTATATATATATCTACAGTATATATCTATATCTATATCTATATATATATCTATATATATATATATATATATATATATATATATATATAAAATTAGAGCTGCACAATTAATCATTAAAAAATCGTGATCTCGATTCAACCCCCCTGACAATCTCTACTGCAGAGTATCCAGGCAGTCTGCCAAGTTTTTAAAATGAAATATTGTAACTAAACTCCCCTTTCTATATATATATATATATATATATATATATAAATATAAATGTATAATATATAACTGAATGATGATTGAGGTATACATCATATTATAATTTTGTATATGTATCTATATATATTTATATATATATATATATATATATATAAATAAATAAAATGATTTATTAATATTTAATCACAGCTGCTTTTCACGTTCGGGTTTATGAAAATTGTTAGTAGCACGGTTGTAGGGGATGTATTGGGGTTGATTTACTAAAGTCAAATAGACTGTGCACTTTGCAGTTGCACTTATTTTCCTTAGTAAATGTAAATATGGTAAAAGCTTCACTTTGTAAAGAATACCCAATCGGGTACAAGGGAAAAAAAAAAATTATTTATCTTTGCTTGCACATGATTGGTTGGGTGATAGAAATCAGCAGAGCTTTACAACACTTTCTAAGCTCTGAGGAAAATGAGTGCAACTCCACTTGCAAAGTGCACAGTCTGTTTGCCTTTAATAAATCCCCCCTTTAGCCCCCTCATACAATACGTCCTTATCTCTTCATTTCCATTACATAGGGAGCAGGGACATTCATAGTTTACAGAAGATCGCTATAAAGGAAGATATTCCCCTGTGCAGCTCACAGGAAATGAAAGGCTTGTGGATTTCTGGCAGGATCGACAGGCACTTTCTGTACATGCTGAGAACGTTCTGATGCTGAAAAATGAAAACGAATGCAGCCACCACTTCTAAGGACTTGTAACCCGTAAAACATTACATCTTTGCTCCTGGAATGTAGTTTATCCTTTAAATATCCAATCTCGCCGCGATCATTATCTGCTGACGCTCATCCTATAAATCCATCTCGGTCTCCTCCGGTATCGGCGGCTGTGCGGTGAGCCGTATTCCCGGTTTCCAATTTGGCACGCTCCATGCTTACCTCTATAGGTCTGGCGGTACTGTATAGCTGTTGCCATGGAGACGGTGTGTCTGACACCACGGCGGCTCTAAGTCGCCCGTCTACCTCCCGTTAATGAGCGGATCTGACACTCCCGGCTGAACCCACAGACAGCGCGGAGACCCCGATGAGACGTCTGGCGCTCCGCCCCGGTCTTCCCAAGCCGAGAGCAGAAACAGGAGAATGCGTCCTGAAAGAGAACCGATCGTCTGTGAGCGTTCGATAAAACGCCATCGTTCCCAATCCATAGAAATAACGATCTTCGCTGCCCGCTGTGCGCCACTACTAAGCCCCGCCCCTTGTAGAAGAAGGTTTGCGAAGGCACGAGGCTATCACACCCACTCTTCATCAATCTCCGCCTTTTATTAAAAGATACAAAAGAGACAAATGAATGCAACTTTGTAACTATAAACGCATTGTTAACCCTTTTGCTGCCGGATTCGCTTTTGCATTTTTGCGCGCATGTTTTAAAAAAAAAAAATAATTCGGCCTGAAGATTAACGACATGCCGCCCCCCCCCCCCCCCCCCGCCGTAGGCAAAATGATGGCTGCAAAGTGGCGCTATTATCCTGACTGGACGTCATATGATGGACAGCACCGCTCGCACGCCGATCAATAGTGCGGTGTGTCCTAAAGAGCCTATGACATAGGCTCTTTACCACGTGATCAGCTGTGTCCAATCACAGCTGGTCACATGGTAAGCAGGAAATGCCTTTGTTGGCTTTTCCTATAATTCACGCTAACAAGGCACGAGTAGAGGAGAGCCAATCAGCAGCTCTCCTGACAAGGGGGATCTGCACTGATAATCAGCAGAATCATTATCAATGCAGACCCATCAAGGATGCCCACTAGAGCCCACCAGGGTTTCCAACCCATGCCCACCGGGGATTCCAAACAGTGACCATCAAGGATGCCAATCAGTGCCCATCAGTGCTGCCTATCAGTGAAATCTATCAGTGCCACCCATCACTGCCCATCAGAGCTGCCTATCAGTGCCCACCATTGCCCATAATTGCCATCAGTACCACCCATCAGTGCCCATAAGAGCCACCTATCAGTGCTGCCCATCAATGCCACCCATCATTGCCCTTCAGTGTTGCCTATCAGTGAAATCTATCAGTGTCATCCATCAGTGCCCACCATTTCCCATAATTGCCATCAGTGCCCATCAGAACCACCCATCAGTGCCCATAAGAGCCACCTATCAGTGCCGCCCATCAGGGCCTCAAACATTTGGTGGAGGGGCGGGGGGTGTTATGTGCTTGGATTTAAGTTAAAAAATATTTAAATTTTTACTTTTTTTTTTTTTTACTTAATCTTTTTTTTTTATCACAACAATTTTTTTACGTTTTTTGGTGACAGGTTCTCTTTAATGAAACATCCGCGGTCATATGTAACATTTGTACTGCAATCAACATTTTCATGCATAGGTGCCCCCAACGCATGTGTTTACATTCCTCAAAAATGTTTTTTTTTTATGGGGGTGGGGGGGGGGGATTTTATGTGCTTGGGTTTAATTAAATTTTTTAGCTTTTTATTGTATTTTTTTCAAATGTGATGATTTCCTGGTGACAGGTTCTCTTTAATTAAACACCCGCGGTGATATGAAACAATTGTGTTACAATCAACATTTTTATGCATGCAATAGGTGCCTCCGTCATGTGTGTTTACGTTTGTATGTGCGTGCCTCTGGGAAGGGGGGTCTCAAACATTTGGGGTGGGAGGGGTGCTATGTGTTTGGGTGTAGGTTTAATTTTTTTTTTAATATAATTTTTACATTTTATTTTACTTCTTCTTTTTTTTTTTTTTTTTTTTTTTTTTCATTACATATGATGATTTTTTGGTGACAGGTTCTCTTCAATGAAACATCCGCAGTGATATGTAACATTTGTACCACAATCAATATTTTCTTCTATAGGTGCCCCCGACATGTGTGTCTACATTTGCATATGCCTCTACATGGGGCGGGGGGGCAAAATTGTGTTTGTTTTTTTTGGGGGGAAACAACTTTTTTTTTTTTTTTAGGGGGGGGATTTTATATGCCTGGGTGTCATTTACATTTTACTTTTTTTTCCCATCACATGGTTCTCTTTAACCACTTCAGCCCTTGAAGGTTTTACCCCCTTCCTGACCAGGCCATTTCTAGCAATACGGCACTGCGTCGCTTTAACTGAGAATTGCGCGGCCATGCAACACTGTACCCAATGGAAATTGACATCTTTTTTTCCCCCACAAATAGAGCTTTCTTTTGGTGGTATTTGATCACCTCTGCATTTGTTTTTGATGCTATAAACAAAAAAAAGAGCAACAATTCTGAAAAAAAAAAAAACAATATTTTTTACTTTCTGCTATAAAACATTCCCCATAAAAAAAAGTAAAAAAATCTAATTTCTTCATCAGTTTAGGACAATATGTATTCCACTACATATTTTTGGTAAAAATCCCAATACGTATATATTGATTGGTTTGCGCAAAAGTTACAGCGTCTACAAACTATGGGATATTTTTGTAATTTTTTTTCATTTTTTTTTTACTAGTAATGGCGGTGATCAGTGACTTATAGCAGGACTGCGATATTGCGGTGGACGAATCGGACACTTTAGGGACCAGTGACACCAATACAGTGAACAGTGCTAAAAAATGCACTGTCACTGTACTAATGACACTGTCACTGTACTAATGACAGTGGCAGGGAACTGGTTAACATGGGGGGAGCGATCAATGGGTTAAATGTGTTCCCTGGGAGTGGTTACTGTGTGGGGGAAGTGCTTTGACTGGGGGAAGGTAAAGATCTGTGTTCAGAAGGAACACAGGATCAGCACATTACCCTCTCACAGAACAGCGGTCTGCCTTGTTTACATAGACAGACTGCCTTTCTGCTTGTCTCCTGAATGATTAGTGGGTCCCGGACGGACATCGCGTCTGGCATACATCGCTTCCGCCGGTCAAGCTGATTGGCTCCTGCTGTGTCCACTTGGAGCGGGTCGCCGGCAGCATGTGCACACGCTCCCCAGACCTGGCAGTGTCAGATCACGTACATGATCTGGCGCAGAGCGGCCGTGCTGCCGTAGTATATCTATGATAAGCTGTTAAAGTTCATGTGCGTGTAAACGCAAGTGTCCCAATACTTTTGACAATATAGTGTATCAGGGGTCTACATGGACCCCTGATGTCTCACATTTGAGACATAGAAAGGGACTGAGGAAAGAGACCCCCCAGTCCCTTTCTATGCAGCCTCAGCTGCACTGGACAGTGAATGAAAGTGCTCTGAGGCTTCTCGTGCATTCACAAACTGAAGCATATAAAACACAATGTACTATGCTTCAGTGATGAATGGACACAGTGAGTGATTGGCGCCAATCACTCAGTGTGTTCATTCGGGGAAGGAAGGGGCTGGTAAATATGACTTATTTACCGCACGCCCCCTCCTCTCCATCCTGAAACACCCACCCGTGTGTCCTCAGCAGCTGCTAGCAGGAGAGACGGGAAGCTGGCAATGCTGCAAGGGAAAGGGAGGGGCATACAGTAAGGCCCAGGCAGCAGGAGGGGTGGGGATGCAGATACCAATCCCCCTGCAGTGCAACCGGGGGAAGAATAAAGGAGGAGACACCGGCAGAGCTGTAGGGGGAGCCACAAGAGTTGGCAATAGGGCAGTATAGCTATCCTTCCTGCTCGACAGGTGCCAGGGCCCCACTTTTTGAACTGTTGGGGCCGGGCCCAGTACAAGAGGGCTGGCTGTACTGCCTTATCAGTCACCCCTGGTAATGGAGAAAACAGTGGCCCATGCCTGTGTAATGGGGTGACAACCCAGGGCACAGTTGGAAGACCATGAGGCACAGTTGGAAGACCATGGGGCACAGTTGAAAGACCATGTAGGGCTTGACCATGGGGCACAGTTGGAAGACCATGTAGGGCTTGACCATGGGGCACAGTTGGAAGACCATGTAGGGCTTGACCATGGGGCACAGTTGGAAGACCATGGGGAACAGTTGGCAGACCATGGGGCACAGTTGAAAGACCATGTAGGGCTTGACCATGGGGCACAGTTGGAAGACCATGGGGCACAGTTGGAAGACCATGTAGGGCTTGACCATGGGGCACAGTTGGAAGACCATGGGGAACAGTTGGCAGACCATGGGGCACAGTTGAAAGACCATGTAGGGCTTGACCATGGGGCACAGTTGGAAGACCATGGGGCACAGTTGGAAGACCATGGGGCACAGTTGAAAGACCATGTAGGGCTTATTTACCACACACCCCCTCCTCTCCATCCTGAAACACCCACCCGTGTTTCCTCAGCAGCTGCTGGCAGGAGAGGTGGGAAGCTGGCAATGCTGCAGGGGAAGTGGGGGCACACATTAAGGGCCGGGCAGCAGGCGGGGTGGGGATGCAGGTACCAATCCCCCTGCAGTGCAACCGGAGGAAGAAAAAAGGAGGAGACTCCGGCAGAGCTGCAGGGGGAGCCACAAGAGTTGGCAGTAGGGCAGTATAGCTATCCCCCTGCTTGGCAGGTGCCAGGGCCCCCCCCCTTATGAACTATTGGGGTCCGGGCCCAGTACAGGAGGGCTGGCTGTACTGCCTTATCAGTGGCCCCTGGTAATGGGGAAAACAGCGGGTCGTGCCTGTGTAATGACAACGCAGGGCACATTTGGAAGACCATGGGGCACAGTTGGAAGACCATGTAGTGCTTGATCACGGGGCACAGTTGAAAGACCATGGGTCACAGTTGGAAGACCATGTAGGGCTTGACCATGGGGCACAGTTGGAAGACCATGTAGGGCTTGACCATGGGGCACAGTTGGAAGCCCATGTAGGGCTTGACCATGGGACACAGTTGGAAGACCATGGGGCAAAGTTAGAAGACCATGGGGCACAGTTGGAAGCCCATGTAGGGCTTGACCATGGGACACAGTTGGAAGACCATGGGGCAAAGTTAGAAGACCATGGGGCACAGTTGGAAGCCCATGTAGGGCTTGACCATGGGACACAGTTGGAAGACCATGGGGCAAAGTTAGAAGACCATGGGGCACAGTTGGAAGACCATGTAGGGCTTGACCATGGGGCACAGTTGGAAGACCATGACAGAGCGTTGTCACCCTATAACAGGAAGTGGACCTTCATGGCAGGATCATCATGAAAGCTGCAGATTTCAAATGATTGAGAGCAACTTTTTTTTTAATGACAAGTTTCTGTGAGATTCTAATGTTTAGTGATGCAATTCGATATAACAATGGTAACATTAGTGTGTTCGCACCGAGCGCAAATTATAGTTTCTCGGTATCGTCTTTTCTTTGCCGCCGATTATTATTCTCTTTGTGACGCTCGAACGCTTGCAATTGTTTTCTTTTTTTGGCCATTTTTTTTTTTTTTCTTACTGCCGGATTACAGTAACATAGCTCTAGACACACGGAACACCTGTAGCAAACATAACCTCCCACTGAGTTTTTTGATTGCAAATGTAATATCTTGCATTCAGCGACGGAGACCGGAGCCGCCCGTAAATGTCACCGTCCAGATGTCACTCTGTGCTTAAAGTTAGGAAGAAAATCATTAAAATGCCCTTTAAAAAATAAAAATAAAAAAATAAATGTAAAAAAAAAAACTGCAGACGACTCCTTCGGCGCTGAAACCCAGCTGCGTGAGAAATCCGCTAAAATTGATTTCTCGCAAGAAACCGCCCTTTTCCAGATACCTGCCAGCAATTTATCGTTCCAATATAAACCGTGTTAGCCCCGCGACGGCTTTGATTGGAAAGGTAAAAAAAAAAAAAAAACGCTTTGAAAGGCAATAGTTTCTTCATTTTACTGGCAGTAATTGTTTCGCTCGCACTGCCTTTGCGGGACTGTCAAAACGGGGATTGATCTGTAAAAACAAGTCAATAGCAGATGCGGCACGAAATTTGATTGAAGCCCTTTTCAGAGACATCAAAGGTAAAAAAAAAAAAAAAAGAGGGACTGGAATGAGATGCAGGTACGAGTCACGGACGGCAGAATAAATTCTTATAAACGGAGCGGCGTTGATGGTAGGTTGCTGCCGATTGAAAGACACTTTGTTTTTTGATGGGCTTCTGTTGTTTTAGCAGCCGCGGGGCGGCGGACAGCGAATGGCTTCTTCGCTTACGAGAGATTAAGCTTTGTCAAATTTAAGGTTCGTTGGCAAGAGTGATGAATGAATCGGTAACTGATTTGCAGGTTCGGTTATTACTAGTGACTTGTATGTTGGCATACAAAAAAAAAGATATATATATATATATATATATATATATATATATATTTATTTATATATATATATATATATATATATATATATATATATATATATATATATATATATATATATATATATATATAGATAGATATATAGATAGATAGATAGATAGATAGATAGATAGATAGTATATACTATATTGCCAAAAGTGTTGGGACACATGAACTTTAATGGCGTCTCAGTCTTAGTCCGTAGGGTTCAATATTGAGTTGGCCCGCTCTTTGCAGCTATAACAGCTTCAACTCTTCTGGGAAGACTGTCCACAAGGTTTAGGAGTGTGTCTATGGATATATTACTCAATGTATTTTATGTAGCCATGAGTTTTTTATGTTACTATGTTTTTATGTTTTCCTAGGACTTTTGTGGTTGGCCCTAAGCCCTTGTACACACGGTCGGAGATTCCGACAACCAAATCCGTTGGATTTTGTCCGAAACTGTTGCATACATGCGGTCGGACAAAGTTGTCGGAAAATCCGACGTGATGACGTTATTTCATTACGACGGGACTACGTTCACGCTAGTAGCCAATAGCTTTGGTCTAGGAGTTTGATCTGAGCATGCGTGGCACTTTGTCCGATCGGAATTCTCTACACATGATCGGAGTATGTCCGATCGGAGCATTTTGTCGGAAAATATTTCCGGCAAGTTGGAAAATGTGATCCGACGGATATTCCGACGGAAACAGTCCGATGCAGACCACACACAGTTGGAATATCCGACAAAACGCTCCGATCGGAAACATTCCGTCGGATTCTCTGACCGTGTGTACAAGGGCTTAGAGAAGAATGAATACAGGATTAAACATAGAACCGCCACTCCGCTTATAAAAGTCCAGAATACGACTTTATTTGCAATTGCCAATGGAAACCAATGCATTTTGGGGGTTTGCAAGGATGCCCCTTCTTCATGGCTATGAAGATATCTAATGATACACTATATTGCTAAAAGTATTGGGACACCTGCCTTTACACGCACAAGAACTTTGATGGCATCCCAGTCGTAGTCCGTAGGGTTCAATATTGAGTTGGCCCGCCCTTTGCAGCTATAACAGCTTCAACTCTTCTGGGAAGGCCATCCACAAGGTTTAGGAGTGTGTCTATGGCAGTGTTTGACCATTCTTACAGAAGCAAATTTGCGAGGTCAGGCACTGATGTTGGTATCCCTTCGAAACTTGTCAGCCTGCAGTTGTCCTCATGTCCTTTCCTTTACCACCTGGACGCCGTTGTACCTAAACCAATTGTCTCCAATTGAAGGCATTCACAAAGCGTTTTTTCCTTCATATGTTTATGAGAATAGTTTTTAATCTGTTTTTATAAATAAAATTACTAAGGATAATGCACAAGGTTGGTGCGCCCTATTTTTCTATTTTCTTCTCAAGAAGAACTAGCTTGCAGTCTCTGCTTGAATTCATCCTAAAGACTGTCCACAAGGTTTAGGAGTGTGTCTATGGGAATGTTTGACCATTCTTCCAGAAGCCCATTTGTGAAGTCAGGCACTGATGTTGGAACGAGAAGACCTGGCTCGCAGTCTCCGCTCCAATTTCATCCCAAAGGTGTTCTTTTGGGTTGAGGTTGGGACTCTGTGCAGGCCAGTCAAGTTCCTCCACCCCAAACTCGCTCATCCGTGTCTTTATGGACCTTGTTTTGTGTACTGGTGTGCAGTCATGTTGGAACAGGAAGGTACCATCCCCAAGCTATTCCCACAAAGTTGGGAGCATGAAATTGTCCAAAATGTTTTGGTATGCTGAATTATGCTGAATAGTTCCCTTCACTGGAACTAAGGAGCCAGGCCCAACCTCTGAAAAACAACCCCTCACCATAATCCCCCCCCCCCCCTCCACAGAATCATTCGAACCAGTGCACAAAGCGAGGATCATAAAGACATAGATGAGCTAGTTTGGGGTTGAGGAATTTGACTGGCCTGCACAGTCCTGACCTCAGCCCGATAGAACACCATTGGGATCAATTAGAGCGCAGACTGCGAGCCAGGCCTTCTCGTCCAATATCAGTGCCTGACCTCACAAATGCGCTTCTGGAAGAATGGTCAAACATTCCCATAGACACACTCCTAAACCTTGTGGACGGCCTTCCCAGAAGAGTTGAAGCTGTTATAGCTGAAAAGGGTGGGATGCCATTAAAGTTCATGTGCGTGTAAAGGCTGGCGTACCAATACTTTTGACAATATAGTGTATATGTGTGTGTATATATATAGATCACTCTCCTAGAATAGAGCAGGCTGCTAGGTGAATTTATTTAGCTCTACTATAATCAGAGGAGCAGGGATTGATTAATTAGGGCTGCTCAATCTCTCACAGGCTGTTGCTCTGTTACTCCCCCCTGTCTTCTAGAGGCAGGGCAGCCTTAATATTTATGGCACTCCAGCCAATCCCTGGGGATAAATGCCCTGTTGGTGGTGAGAGGGCCCATAAATGGTTTCAGGCCTGAAGAGCAGGGTGCAGGTGGCCCCTGTGCAGGCAGATTTCTACCAGAAGCCATTAGGAAGACACCGAGGTACCAGTTAAGCTTAGCATGGGGGGGCCTATTTGCAAGCTTGAGTCCAGGAATCAAGTTAGTTCTCTCCATCACTAGGAAGAGCCTGGTGGCCAATCAGCATGATCAGGATACCACTTCTGATTTTTGGCTTCCAGCCAGACCCACTTGACAGGCTTTCCGGGATGTGGCGGGAAGTGGTTAAATAGACAGAACATGGGGGAAATGTCTGTGTGCGGTAGGGATGCACTGAATGTACCTGAATACCCGAATAGCGCCTGCATCTAATTGGAGGCAGCCACTGGTTAGCCAAACATTTTCTGCCCAGCTCTTTTGATTTTTCCATTGAAAAATGTTGGGCAGGAGGATGCCAACAAGGCCACCAGTTGCCGATTCTTTAGGGACTTTGCTCTGTGTGAGGCAAGCATTAGGCTAGGTTGACACCAATATGGTGCACCCTAGCACATGTGCGGTTCTGTGCATAAGGCAGCCCATTAATTTCAAAGGGCTACCCCACCCGTGTAACCGCAAGTCTTTTGTAAAATTTACCACAATGAACCACATGGGGCTGTGGCACTTTGCATTTTGGCGTGCCTGAAACTGTACTTGCTTGCCGATATGTGGTAGTGCATTTAGGAATCAATAGCACCCCCACGCGTCTGCTAAGGAGCAGCATGCTTCTGTGCATGTCAGAAAAGCGTGAAATTTTGACATGCATTCCCAACACGCATCGGTGTGAACCACTGGAATTCTCCCTGTTGATATCTCTCACAGAACCATCTTCAGCGTAAAGCCAGCCCGGATCCCTCACTCCGGCGTCACACGCAACGATTAGCATTTTTCAGGCCATGCCGGAGAGCATCTGGCAATGATGGACTTGGCTTGCCGCGCACGTTACCGGGTAAATGGTCAGTGACAAAAGGAAAAAATGAACAGCTCCGTATGCGGCCAAGATGCGTATTTAGAGCGAAAATGAATTCCGCGGAGAGTAATCAGCCCTCTCTGGAATCATGAAGCCGTAATGGGCAATGCTTAATTTCCAAACTGCTCAAAATCTTATCGCGTTGGCATACAAATCGACCTGCTTTCCAAGAGGCGGCGAATCTCCGTGTTTATTAACGACAAGGCGCTCCGCGGGTCTGATTTTGTTCAGGCTCCGAGGGAATCGTCCGTCTAACAAATATCTTCTTCATTAGGTTACACTCTTCACTGCTGCTCCCCGGAGGTCTTAAAAAAAAAAATGTACGCTACAACTCCACCGCAGGATCCAATCCAATTCAACCATTGCAGTGCGTGTTCCGTGTTTTCGGTCTGAAACGTTGAGCTGGACTGAATTTGAATCTCACCAGATCTATGTCTTCACCCATAGAATTTATTTAAAAAAAAAATGTATGTGCAATTCTTTTTTACCTGTAATTATGTTTTTTTAATTAGTGATATTACATTGGTAGCAATTTAATTTAGGAGGCAAAAAGACTAAAACGTAGCGGCCATACTGGCCCTCCCATTATCCCATTTTTTACAAAATTTAAAATAAGTTTTAGTTCTTGGTGCAACATTTTTATTGATGCTTTTATGTTAGTATTTTTGTCTGTGGGCCCTGAAGCTCCCACCTTCATCGGACAACATTCAGGTCCCACCTACCTTAGCTGATGAGGCAGTTGGATGGGAGGGATGATGTCAGGTAACATCCACCCCCATCCCCAAAGCCAGGGCCGTTTTTTAAGGCAGGGCAAAAGGGGCGGCTGCCCTGGGCCCTGTCATTGTTGTGGGGCCCAAAGCAGCTGCCTCATACTTGCCAACTATCCTGCTTTAAATTCCTTCATCCCTTGAGGTTTTAGTCCTGCGCTGTGTCCCGATATCTCAGTGTGAAGTGCTGCTACTAATGCTGCCCAGCTCTACCCTATTGTGTACAGGTGACTCACCTACAGACCCTGTGTTTACATGTAAATTACAGGCATTCATATGCAAATAACGGTGGCATTCATATGTAATGGTGGCGCATTCATACGTAAATAGCAGCCGCCAGCGGCATTGATATGTATATCATGCCCCCCCCCACCCCCCCCCCCCCCCCCGAGGTCATATCCACAGTAATCTCTAGCAACCAATCAACAAGCAGAAATCATGTGCTGTAACCTCTAGCAACTAATCAGTGAGCCGTAATGTGTGCTGTAACCTCAAACAACCAGTCAGTGAGCGATAATGATACACTGTAACCTCTGGCAACCAATAGCTGCCTGATCTGATTCAGTAAACTGATTTTGAGTCTAGCTGCTATTTATTGTATATCTCAGAGCAGGTGGAGAGCAAATCTGCATGGGCGGGGGGGGCCCAAGAAAAGTTTTGCCCAGGGTCCAATCAATATTAAAGATGGCCCTGCCCAAAGCATTCAGGCCCCTGCCTATCGATCCAGTGTCAGCTGATAGAGTTTAGACAGGGGGGGATGATGTCACTCCCACCCTCCAATGGGACAGCGTTCAGATCCCAGCCTATCTTTGCTGTAGGGGCAGCTGATGTTGGAGCTTAGACCGAGGTGATAATGTCACTCCCACCCCCTACTCCTACCCACATAGGACAGTGTTCAGGTCCCCAGCTTTCTTCCATCCAGTGTCAGCTGATGTTGGAGCTTTGACAGAGGGGATGATGTTTAAACAAATCCCCACCCTCAAGGTATAGAATTTAGACCCTACCTATCTTTGCTTCAAGGTCAACTGATGTTGGTTGGAGCGTAGACAGAGGAGATGATGTCACTCCCACCCCTACCCTCATAGGAAAGCATTTGGTCCCCACCTTTCGATCTAGTGCCAGCTGATGTTGGAGCTTAGACCGAAGGGATGATGTCATATTCATCCCCACCCACAAGGGGCAGCATTCAGGCCCCACCTATCTTTAAGAGTCGGCTGATATTGGAGCTTAGACAGGGGGATGATGTCACTCCCATCTCTACCCCCAATGGACAGCATCAGGACCCCCTCTTATCTTTGCTCCAGGTGTTGGCTGGCATTGGTGCTTAGACGGGCGGTATCTCTCCCACCTCCAACCCCCAAGCATTCAGGACTTTGCCTATCTTTGCTCCAGGTGTTGGCTGACATTTGTACTTAGGTGGGGGGGGGGGGGGATGATGTCCTTTCCACCCCCAAGGGACAGCTTTCTGGACCTTGCTTATCTATGCTCCAGATGTTGGCTGACGTTGGAACTTAGACAGGGGGATGATGTCACTCCCACCCCCCAAGGGATAACATTCAGGTCCCTGCTTATCTTCCCTCAGTGTCAGCTGATGTTGGAGCTTAGAAAAGGGGTGTGATGTCACTTTCACCCCCCACCCCCAAGGGACAGTGTTCAGGCCCCCGCTTATATTTGCCTAAGTATGAGCTGATGTTGGAGCTTAGAGGAGGGGGGTGATTTCATATCCTCCCCCTACCCCATGGGACATTGTTTGGGTGCAACCTATCTTCACTCCAGTGTGAACTGATGTTGGAGTTCAGACGGGGGGGGAGGGGGGAAAGATGTCATATCTACCCCCCATACCCAAGGGGCAGTGTTCTGTTTTCCTGTTTATGTATCCAGTGTCAGCTAATGTCAGAGCTTAGATAGGAGGGATAATGTTACTCCTTGCCCCACCACCAAGTGACAGTGTTCAGGTCTAGTGACTGGCTTCTCAGACACTATCACATGGGGGAGGACTTATATCCACCGGGCTGCTCCGCTAGGGCGTGGACAAGGGAATGTAGCTCGGTAAGTATACCCGAAGCTGGGCTACTTACAGACACTCCCACGTTGCCCATTATGAAGAGCCCCCTTCTTGCTCTCATAGCCTCCTTCTTGGCTACAGCATGAATGGGCCAACTGGAAAGTGCAGAGGGCAGGAAAAGGCAGCAAGAGACCTGGCCACATTTTCCTGTAGTGCAGCAAACCCTAAGAAATTCCCTCGTCCTCACATATCCCATTATCCAGCACATTTAAAGCTGAACTGAAATTTTTAGAGGAAGTAAAAGTCTCATATTGAGTTACTGCAAAGATGTGGAAGAAATACACAAAGCACACCAAGACCGAAGAAACAAGTATTCTGGAGTTCAGCTTTAATGCGTCTGTTGCACTTCAAGGTATTTGGAGACATTAACGCCTTTCAGCTCTTCCAGGCTATCAATAAATTGAGTAGGGAAAGGGTCAGAAAGCTGACTGCCTAGCACAATCCAGAGAAAGAAGGTCAATTAGAGGAATTTAACATGGATACAGGGAGCTCTGGATCCCCAAGGCTTTCGAGACATCCATCACCTTACAAAATGGATAGGCAGTAGCGGCTATCGATTACATTACACAGAGATTTTGGAGAGGAAATTATGTTTTTGTCTGCCAGTGTGAGTGCAGTTTAAAGAACTTAAAGGAGGAATCTTCACCGGGGGGAACCAGCCATTAAATGTTAAAGATAATGATTTTGTTAAGGGATAACTGTGCTTTTAAAGGCATTAGCTCCTTAAATATATGTGGGTGCCCTAAGCAACGTTGCGGAGAGATAGCTTACCAGTTTGTCTTTGTTTTCTGTGCTTGGTGAGCTGTTTGCATTCAGCATAGAACAAGAAAGGAATTAGCTTCATATTCCTAAAGTTCTAGGCTGCGCTCCTTGCAATGTTGCAAACTTGCAACCGACATAACTGGAGGCGCTATTAGTTACCCCAGTGGATGGCGCCATGCAAGGCATAGCAGAAAGGATGAAGAATTAGCAGTACTCCATTAAAGATGAAAGATTGTCACATTTTTATTGGTTATTGTCACATAGGTCAAATACCGCCAACCAGTGCTGGGACAAGGTGATCCAGCGCCCAGGGCAAAGACGCCAAATTGCGCCCCTCCCCCTTTCTCTTAGGGTTAGGGTGCCCCCTACCCCTGCAATAAACCATTGCGCCAGGGGCAGCCGCCCCCTCCTGCCCACCCCTTGTCCCGGCCCTGCCGCCAACGTTTCTGGGCCAAACAGGGTCCCTTCCTCAAGGTGATACAGTGTAGACATTGACAGTGCTCATTGTTTCTTTGTCACAGTCAAGGGTCAGGCTTGAAGACCAGCAGCTGTAGCAGTAGAGAGGTTTCCACTGACCAGCAGCATAATTGCACAAGGGGGTCAGCCTGGCAGATGATGCAAGCTCACCTGAGGCACAGGATCTAAGCCCTAACCAGTGTTCACCAAAGCTTCTGATGGTGGTTCTGGTCTTTGCCAATGCTGTTGTATCCTGGCCTAGGCCAACAAGGCAGTCTTATGGGGCAGACAGGGCTGAGAGCAAATTAGGCTAGCGCTCCCATAAAGCGACCGCACTGCTTCTGGTATGCGGGCGGCCGGAATTCTGCCATTTGGGGGGGGGGGGGGTTCTGTCACCGCTTCTAATTTTGACGGTCCTATCATCCTGGACCACAAACCTTCCTCACTGTGCTATATGTTTTCTGCTGCACCATTGGCATGGTTATATCTTAGTCCTCTCCATAAAATTATCAGAAATTTGTGCTTAAAGTAGCACTATAGGCAACACTTTTTTTTTGGATAGAATAAGGGAGGGTTATAGCCCCTGTCAGTTTATTTTTTTTACCATCCCTGTCCCATTGCAGAGATTGACCCTTCATTTCCTGCCCCATAGCCAAACAGGAAGTGAGAGGAAATCTATGCAAATTAAGGGAATCCATTGCCCCCCCCCCCGCCCTCAAAACTAGTGTCCCCACTCAAAAATTTCAGGGCGGGTTTTAAACAACAAGTAGTGTGGCCTTGACAGGAAGGGGTGGGTCATATTTAAATTAGGGGGTGCACAAGTTTAGTCAGGCCTAGAGCAGCACAAAATCTTAATACACTATCGGGTTTTGCTGCGTCTTAGTACCAGGTCATACTCCTCAGGATCATCCATCCAGGAGATGCACAAGCTGGGGTCCAGTAGTAGATATAGCAGGTAGGGATCAAGCAGAAGCATAGTCTGTAAACAAGCCAAAGGTCAGTAACAAGTGACATTAAGTGACCACTTTTTCGAAATATTAATTATGGATCCATGATGTGCTGGCGACTTATGTTCTTACCTTCCTCATGATGACTGTCAAGACCAAGCTCGGAACCCACAACCTCTGCTGCGTCTAGCAGTAGCTCTTCCTGCAGTGCACTCATGCAACCACCGGAGATCACAGACTGTTAATTCAATGTTTTTTTCTATGGCCAGGAACCATAAATAATGTTTTCTATGATGCAGTGCACTTATGTAACCACCAGACATCAGACTGTTGAAAGCAGGCCGGTTTAGCAAAGCCTTGTTCGGGGACATGTTTAATGGGAATATATTGGGTGGCCCTGAAATGTCACAGTGTTTGACATTTTACAAATATACATGTAGCGCTGGCTCCTGACGAGCAGGCGCTATGTGTTTTTTTTTTTTTTTTCAAAGTTAATTTGCCTGAAACCACAGTTGGGTTTTGGGGCTATTTCTCTAAATTTCTGGTTTCGGTGCCAGTCCAGCTGGGTTGCACTGGGTTCTCCTTGAACGCAGGTGTCGCTGTCACCGCCGGCAAGGGTAGAAACAGTCTAGCTGGGTGTATTGAATGCCGCTGTTCTCTCGGAAACCAGCTCAGTGGGAGTGTTCTCCTGCTGTGCATTCTGGGGGGGGGGGGGTGGTATTTA
The DNA here is from genome assembly GCF_037356315.1 of Lithobates pipiens. NCBI lineage: Eukaryota > Metazoa > Chordata > Amphibia > Anura > Ranidae > Lithobates > Lithobates pipiens. The sequence goes on from NW_027507685.1 coordinate 246,570,285, forward strand.
AGGTACGGATATCACGTAACCCGGAAATTATTTTCTGTCTGTTCGGTTCTGGTGGTCCTCCTGACCCAGCCCCATGGCCCTCCTGGCCTGGGGTGCGGAACTACTCATTCCGGGTCTTGGGGCTGGCTGGCCCGAGGCAACGCAACTGCAGGGTCAGGCCTGCTTGATTTCAGGGCCTTTTGATCCAAGGGTGGTCCGGTGCTGTCTCATCTGAAGGGAGAGGCCCAGCAACTGAAGAACCCCAGGGGAGGACTCTTCAGGAGAAGGCCGTGCCCAAGGCTGGCTTCTCTGAAGGCACCTGGAGGCTTAGTTGAAGGACGCAACCTGGATCAACACTCATATGGTATCGCCAGATCGGCTGAGAGAACCTGGTACCCGTATGATAGCTCTTTAAATTAATCTACGTCCCTCAGTAATGCTCACGTGTACATCATAAGTCTGTGGCAGAGACTTTACCAAGCATCCTACTGGCTGCTAGGCCTAGTGAGAGGAGGTCCATCCGGGGGTTGTTAAATCCAGCTGTGAAACGGTTCCTATTCTCTGGATTTTCCTATAAGAGACTTCCACAATTTTCGCACTCCTAACCCTCTATCCTTATTGAAAGACTCTGTTCTAAATAAATAACCCAAAAGAAGATTCAGTGCCGGTTTCCACATTCTTTGGGCCATCTACCACGGGAACCCTGAGAAGCTAACAAGGAGGTAATGGTAAGCCCAAAACAAACCAGCAGCTCCTTCGGGGGGGTCAGTGCTACCTACAGATATAGGGAACAATGCCATAATAGAGCATTGCTCCGGGACGGTTAAAGTTCCCTGTAGGTCGTCTTCAGAAAACATGCTATTCATCCCTTTTGTCCAAGCCATCTGGTAATTCAAAGACCCTACAGAAGGTGGGGCAGTGGCTCGGAGCCTGCTGAGGGTTCTGAAAAAAAAGGTGTTGCCACCCTCCTCTTAGCGTGCATCCAAGGGGTCTACGTATTCCTTTACAGATCATTTGGCAGGTGTGATGTTTCCTACAGCTGAGCATTTGGCGGTTGCCCTTTAACAGAAAAAAAAAAAAAACCAAGTTGATGTTTTGCCAAAGAGTTTCCGTCTCCTGCAGACCTGTCTGCTGTCAGAACGTCTCCTTGTTGCATCATTCAATTGACAGGAACAGAACTGCACCTGAGACGATCAGACGCTGAGCAGGTGTTATGGAGACCTATTGAGGAAAATCTGCTTCCAAGTCACCTTTCCCCGCTCGGAAGGGTCAGCCTTGTCTTCTGGAGAAACGGGGGAGGAGGAGGAGGGGGGGGGGGGTTCTCTCTCTCTTTTCTTTTTTTTTTTGTCTGCTTGGTTGTCAGATGTCAAATACGTTTGTACCATCAAGGATGTTTTATTGCATTAGTCACTGCATGCTCAACTTTTCACCTTCCCTACCCAAGACAATTGTCCCTTTAAACCAGGGATCTCCAAACTTTCGAAATAAAGGGCCAGTTTATGGTCCTCCAGGCATTAGGGGGGCCCCGGACTGTGGCCATTGGGCATAGAAAAGGTCCTGATGTCAGTGGAAAAACAAAACCATGCCCCATCTTTGGTGTCATTGGGTCCACGTTGTTGGTTTCATTAGAAGAAATTGGGCTCCATTGTTGGTGTCATTGGGCCCCCATTGTTGGTTTCATTGGGAGAAATTGGGCTCCATTGTTGGTGTCATTGGGCCCCCGTTGTTGGTTTCATTGGGAGAAATTGGGCTCCATTATTGATGTCACTGGGCCCCCATTGTTGGTTTCATTGGGAGAAATTGGGCTCCATTGTTGATGTCACTGGGCCCCCATTGTTAGTTTCATTGGGAGAAATTGGGCCCCATTGTTGGTGTCATTGGGCCCCCATTGTTGGTGTCATTGGGCCCCCGTTGTTGGTTTCATTGGGAGAAATTGGGCTCCATTGTTGGTGTCATTGGGCCCCCATTGTTGGTTTCATTGGGAGAAATTGGGCTCCATTGTTGGTGTCATTGGGCCCCCATTGTTGCTTTCATTCGGAGAAATTGGGCTCCATTGTTGGTGTCATTGGGCCCCCATTGTTGGTTTCATTGGGAGAAATTGGGCTCCATTGTTGGTGTCATTGGGCCCCCATTGTTGGTTTCATTGAGAGAAATTTGGCTCAATTGTTGGTGTCATTGGGCCCCCATTGTTGGTTTCATTGGGAGAAATTGGGTTCCATTGTTGGTGTCATTGGGAGAAATTGGGCTCCATTGTTAGTGTCATTGGGCCCCCATTGTTGCTTTCATTTGGAGAAATTGGGCTCCATTGTTGGTATCATTGGACCCCCATTGTTGGTTTGATTGAGAGAAATTGGGCTCAATTGTTGGTGTCATTGGGCCCCCATTGTTGGTTTCATTGGGAGAAATTGGGCTCCATTGTTGGTGTCATTGGGCCCCCGTTGTTGGTTTCATTGGGAGAAATTGAGCTCCATTTTTGATGTCATTGGGCCCCCATTGTTGGTTTCATTGGGAGAAATTGGGCTCCATTGTTGATGTCATTGGGCCCCCATTGTTGGTTTCATTGGGAGAAATTGGGCTCCATTGTTGATGTCACTGGGCCCCCATTGTTGGTTTCATTGGGAGAAATTGGGCTCTGTTGTTGGTGTCATTGGGCCCCATCATTGGCGTCATTGGGAGGATTTGGACCACATCATTGGTGTCATTGGGAAGGATTGTGCCCCTTCATTGGTTTCAGTGGGGGTATTATGGCCCACCGTTTGGTATCAGTGGATGCAAAAGTGCCACAATGGTCAGATAAAAGCAAGCAAAGGGCCATATCTGGCCCCCGGGCCGCAGTTTGGAGGCCACTGCTTTGAGACATTCTCTCATTTTGGGAACCACTCTGACCCCAAGGTTATGTTCTGTTTTGCTGTTATTTCAGACTACACTTCAAGTCCGTAAACACCTACGCTGTATCACACATGTCAAGGCGTGTAGACAGGTCATTAATCGTTTAAAATAGACATAACAGGTTAGATGGGACTATAACAGCGCAATAGAATTTAAACCAAAGAAATATTAGAACATCTTCAATATTTATTAACAAAATTATCTAAAAATTTCAAAATTGTAGGCTTATGACCTATAAACATGGTCCGTGAACTGTTTACAGTGGTATAGATGTGGATACCGACATGTTCCCTAATATTGGGCTTCCTCAGGGGAAACTACGGGGAGACCCCAAGTGGACAGTATCCCCTAAAGAAGCCCAATATTAGGGCGGTATAGACGTGGATCCTGACATGTTTCACCTTAATATTGGGCTTCCTCAGGGGATACTACAGGAGAGACCCCAAGAGGATAGTATCCCCTGAAGTAGCCCAATATTAGGACGGTATAGACGTGGATGCCGATATGTTTCGGTTAATATTGGGCCTCCTCATGGGATACTACAGGGTAGACCCCAAGTGGATAGTATCCCTTGAAGAAGCCCAATATTAGGGTGGTATAGATGGGGATTCCAACGTGTTTTGCCCTAATATTGGGCTTCCTCAGGGGATATTACAAGGGAGACCCCAAGCGGATAGTAACCCCTGAAGAAGCCCAATATTAGGATGGTATAGATGTGGAACCCAATATGTTTCACCCTAATATTGGGCTTCCTCAGGGGATACTACAGGGGAGACCCCAAGCAGACCTCAAGCAGTTAGCATGCCCTGAGGAAGCCCAATATTAGGGCGAAACATGTTGGGATCCACGTCTATGTTGCTGTAAACAGTTTACGGCCCATATTTATGGGTCATAAGCCTATGTTTTTAAATATGACTTTTTGGATAATTTTGTTAATACATATTGAAGATTTTATAATATTTATTTTTGTTTGATTTCTATTGTACCATTATAGTCCCATCTAACCTGTTCTGTCTATTTCACAGATCCGTGGATAAGGTGCTCCTTTTTGTGATAATCTATCCACATTAACTCATATTGCAAGCGTTTAAAATAGTTTCAGCTCATATCTGTGCAATACATTGATGCACCGGCGCGTTTCGTAATCTTATTAGTCTGCATGAATGAATTCCAGTCCAGTTGTAGGCAGAGCCATTAGAACGTGGGTATAAAGGGCCCAACCAACTCTCATGGGGGGGGGGGGCAGCTAAAGGAGTCTAACCCCTGTTTCTCCACTTGAACACTCTAGCCCACTATTTATATCCTGTGGGAGAGTGCCACCTGGTGGCCAAACTAGGAATTGTACTAACACCCCCTTACACAGTGACTTTCAAGAATACCCAGGGCTCAGGATTAAAACACTTATTACAACAAACATTTATCCACACTTACTTAAGGAATAGTGCAGTGGAAATCTCTAGCTTGGAGATGAATATTACAACGTGTTGAATTCCCACCCAAGGAACGAAAGACACTTTTCTGGGACTTGATAACAAAAAGATCTCATATGTATTATCGTCTCATATAACTCTATACAGACAGCCTTTTTGAGTATATTATTATGTGATTTTTGCGCCTCTACTTGTTGTGTGGAATATTACAACAAGCACTGGGCTTCTCATTTTATCTTTTAACCCATAGGTGCCAACAGTAAGCAAATATGCGGCCTCCGGGTACCGAGCACCCCGCACATTTGCCTACCAATTAACCGACACAGCTGTGCCGAGAGCGCACGACCTGCCTGCTCCCTGCACGGCCATCGATGACTAATGGAAAGATTTCCGATTATGTGATCGCCGTGACAGCCAATCACGGCAATCACATGATCATAAACTGGCCCCACCTCCCGGCATCTGGAATTTCTTGGGCCGGGAGGCGCTGGTGCAAATGGGCTATTTAATGGGCTATTTATTTTAATGTTTTTTTAATTTTTTTTGGCTGGAGTTCTGCCTCCGTTGTGTAATTCCCCTTGCGTCTCACGAAAGCTGCGATTGATTGGCAATGTGCTTATTACACTCCGCAGATCTGAGCATCATTTGTGAACATCACGACATAAGACATAGTCTTGCTGAATTGCGGCTTTGGTCGCCCGCTTAGTTTTTTTTTGCAATGCTTATTTCTGCCACTAGATGTCCTCTGTTTGTTGACCAGCATCATATAAGCCACTTCTTCTGAGTCCAGGTTTTTTTTTTTTTTTGTCAAATGTGTTTCTGTTTAATCCCTTATCAATCCTTGGTTTACCCTAATCAGCCTTGTTAACTCCTCCTCCCCCTTCTCCCACAACAATATAACTAAAGGCACATTTTTTTTGGGCTAGTGTACACTTTTGAGATGCAAATTTACATTGGGGAATGATAGGAATGTACAAACTGATCACAAACTGACCTCCATCAATCTCAAAATCTTTACTTTGGATCTAAGAATCATTTGTGAACATCATGGACATAATCTTGCTGAATCAGCACTTTGGTTGCACGCTTGGATTTTTTTTTTCAGTACTTTTTTCTGCCACTAGATGTCCTTTGTTGACCAGCATCAATTAAGCCACTTCCTCTGAGCCCAGAATGTTTTTTTGCAGTACTTTTTTTTGCCACTAGATGTCCTCTGTTGATCAGCATCAATTAAGACACTTCCTCTGAGCCCATATTTTTTTTTTTTTTGCAGTATTTTTTTCTGCCACTAGATGTTCTCCGTTTGTTGATCAGCATCAATTAAGCCACTTCCTCTGAGCCTAGAATTTTTTTTTTAAGTCATTTTTTCTGCCACTAGATGTCCTCCGTTTGTTGACCAGCATCAATTAAGACACTTCCTCTGAGCCCATATTTTTTTTTTTTTGCAGTACTTTTTTCTGCCACTAGATGTCCTCCGTTTGTTGATCAGCATCAATTAAGCCACTTCCTCTGAGCCCAGAATTTTTTTTTTTTTTAAGTCATTTTTTCTGCCACTAGATGTCCTCCGTTTGTTGACCAGCATCAATTAAGCCATTTCCTCTGTGCCCAGATTTTTTTTTTGCAGTACTTTTTTCTGCCACTAGATGTCCTCCATTTGTTGACCAGCATCAATTAAGCCACTTCCTCTGAGCCCAGATGTATTTGTTTTTTTTAAATCAAAATGATTTGCCCTAATCAGCCTTGTTACAGTAATTCCTCCTTCCCCATCTCCCCTTACAATATAACAATTGTGTAATGGCTAGGTACACTTTTAAAATTCAAATTTGCAGTGGGAGAAAGAAAGCAATGCACATATTGATCACAAACTGACCTCAACCCATCTCAAAATGTACTCTAAAAAGGCATTTTAAGAAGACAGAGTTGAACTGAAAACATTTTTACTGTAGTTACACTTTCAGTAGAACCCCAAGGCTGCAGAAAACAACAATCAGCCCCCCAGTGTGCAATTCCTCTTTCGTCTCGTGAAAGCTGCATGTACTGTAGTTCAGAACATTCTCATTACAATCCGGTGATCTGAGTATCGTTTGTGAACATCGCGGCGTAAGATAAATCTTGCTGAATCGGCACTTTGGTCGCACGCTTAGATATTTTTTTTTCCCCTGCCGCAAAGAATAATTAAAAGGAGCGCTCTGCAATTATTTGTTGGAACAGATTGTGGCATGACCCGGCACAGCTACCGACTGCTCTGTTAGAGGTGGAACAGAGGGAACCCCCCTCTCATTATTATTATTTTTTTATAACGATATTTTTTATAATGACCTCTTTTTTACGATAACTATTTTTATAATAACCTTTTTTTATAATAACCTTATAATAATAATAGTCTTTTTTATATAATTTTTTTATAAGAAACTTTTTAAATATTATTTATTTTTTATAATAACTTTTTTATAACCTTTTTTTTTTTTTAAATATAATAACTTTTTTATAATAACCTTTTTTATAATAACCTTATAATAATAATAGTCTTTTTTATATAATTTTTTATAAGAAACTTTTTAAATATTATTTATTTTTTATAATAACTTTTTTATAACCTTTTTTTTTTTAAATATAATAACTTTTTTATAATAACCTTTTTTATAATAACCTTATAATAATAATAGTCTTTTTTATATAATTTTTTATAAGAAACTTTTTAAATATTATTTATTTTTTATAATAAATTTTTTATAACCTTTTTTTTTTTTAATATAATAACTTTTTTTATAATAACCTTTTTTTATAATAACCTTATAATAATAATAGTCTTTTTTATATAATTTTTTATAAGAAACTTTTTAAATATTATTTATTTTTTATAACTTTTTATAACCTTTTATTTTTTTTAATATAATAACTTTTTTTATAATAACCTTTTTTATAATAACCTTATAATAATAATAGTCTTTTTTATATAATTTTTTATAAGAAACTTTTTAAATATTATTTATTTTTTATAATAACTTTTTTATAACCTTTTCTTTTTTTAATAATAACCTTTTTTTAAAAAAATATAATAACTTTTTTTATAATAACCTTTTTTATAATAACCTTATAATAATAATAGTCTTTTTTATATATTTTTTTATAAGAAACTTTTTAAATATTATTTATTTTTTATAATAACTTTTTTATAACCTTTTTTTTTTAATATAATAACTTTTTTCATAATAACCTTATAATAATAATAGTCTTTTTTATATAATTTTTTATAAGAAACTTTTTAAATATTATTTATTTTTTATAATAACTTTTTTATAACCTTTTCTTTTTTTAATAATAACCTTTTTTTAAAAAAAATATAATAACTTTTTTATAATAACCTTTTTTATAATAACCTTATAATAATAATAGTCTTTTTTATATATATTTTTTATAAGAAACTTTTTAAATATTATTTATTTTTTATAATAACTTTTTTATAACCTTTTTTTTTTTAATATAATAACTTTTTTATAAAAACCTTATAATAATAATAGTCTTTTTTTATATAATTTTTTATAAGAAACTTTTTAAATATTATGTATTTTTTATAATAACTTTTTTATAACCTTTTTTTTTAAAATATAATAACTTTTTTTATAATAAACTTTTTCAAAAAACCTTTTATTTTTATAATAACTTTTTTATATGCTAAACTCTTTTTTTATAATAACTTTTTTTTTATGATAACCTTGTATTTTAAATTCACTTTTTTAAAATAATAACCTTTTTTTTAATAATACTTTTTTATAATAACCTTTTTTTTTTTTTTAAATAACCGTTTTATTTTTTTTTAAATATAATAACCTCTTTTATAATAACTTTTTTTTTGTTTAAAGTAACCTCTTTTTCATAATAACTTTTTTTTATGATAACCTCTTTTTATATAATAACTTTTTTTTATAATAACCTTTTTTTTTATATAACTTCTTTTATATATATATATATATATATATATTTGTTTTTTAATAACCTTTTTTTTTGTATAATTGTTTATAGTACATTTTTCAGAACAACCTTTTCTTTAAAAAAAAAAAAAAAAATTAATAACTCTGATCTCGTATCATGTGAGTGCGCCAACAACCGCGCATTTGTTTGCAAAGTGCCGTGCAGCCTTTGAGCTCCTCGACCATCGTTTAACTTAATAACAGCCGGTGATAAAGTTTGCATTTTCAGGACCACCGGAGGAATAAAAATAAAAAATAAATAATAAATAAATAAAATAATAATAATAATAAAAAAAAAATGCAATTGCATCTATATTGAGCCCAATTCAGACGTTTTTTTTTTTTTTTTTTTCGCACGCCGTACGTTTTTCTAATAAAAACCCGTTCCTCAAACATGGCTTCAAATGAACTTTTAACAATCTCGTGTCAGCATAATCCCTCAAGTGAATTAATCTGTTAGTTATTTTTTTTTACCATTCTTTATGTAAATAGCAAGCTGTTCCGTGTTGCTGAGTGACGGGGCGCGTTATGCGCAGGTATGGTGCCGAATGAGAATTTTCAGGGAGGCAAAAAAATAAACGAAACAAAAAAAAATAAAAAAAATAAAAAATAAAAAAAACAACCTATTGCGTGAAAAACAGCAGCAGCAGCAGCAGCTTCCGTCGCCCGCGTCTGCTCCAGGACGGCGGTAGATGTGTTTGCGAGTCAGGCGTTGCGTTTTTAATTAACCAGTTGCCTGCATATTAAGCAAATCGTTAATTAACAGGTGTAGAGATGAGTATTCTATGATGCAGGTGGGGTTGGCGCACTTGTGGAATTCCGATGCGGTCTTGGCGGAAGACGCATCTAATTAGCTCTCTGGGCTATTGGAAAACAACGTTTCTTTAAATCCATATTATTAGCATCTAATAACCGGGGGGGGGGGGGCGGCTCTTTATATAAGGTGTTTATTGAGTGCTGATGCCGCTCCTGTCTGCTCCGAAGGAGCTCAACGCTTAGAAACTGAACTGTATCCTTCTCTTCAGTCTTGAAAAAGTTGTAGCGGCTCCTCTCCTGGACTGAAATGGGTTCCTCTGATTTCACTGCACACTGTGAGCTTCTCAACATGTGCATTAGAAGCTACAGCAAGTCAGATACCCCCCCCCCCCCTATTCCCTGGCTGGAGGGGGCAAATGTGGGCTGCCTAGGGAACCCCACTACATCGAGGGTAGGTGGAAATCTGCCCCCCTCTTTAGCGCGGCTCTTTAGATTTCGGAAAGGTTGAGACCCCGTATACATTGTTATGGCTTTCACCAATGCAATTCGTCTTTTCACTCTGTGGAAATCTCTATTGGAAAACCAACATTTGGTCAGGTATAGTATAGTATAGTATAGTATAGTATAGTATAGTATAGTATAGTATAGCTACAATATAGGTACAATAGAGAATATAAAAATAGTATAGATACAATATAGAATATAGTTGTGTATACAAAATATAGAATACAATACTATAGATACAATATAGATATAATGCTATAGATACAACACAGAATACAATAATATAGGTACAATATAGAATACAATACTATAGATAGAATATGATACAATATAGATACAATATAGATTATGATACAATACTATAGATACAATATAGATACAATATAGAATCGGATACTTATAGATACAATATAGAATACAATACTATAGATACAATATAGAATACAATACTAAAGGTACAATATAGAATACAATGCTATAGGTATAATATAGATACAATACTATAGATACAATATAGAATACAATACTATAGATACAATATAGAATACAATACTATAGGTATAGTATAGATACAATACTATAGATACAATACTATAGATACAATATAGAATACAATACTATAGATACAATATAGAATGCAATACTAAAGGTACAATATAGATACAATACTATAGATACAATATAGAATGCAATACTAAAGGTACAATATAGAATACAATGCTATAGATACAATATAGAATACAATACTATAGATACAATGCTATAGATACAATACTATAGGTACAATGCTATAGATACAATACTATAGATACAATGTTATAGATACAATATAGAATACAATACTAAAGGTACAATATAGAATACAATGCTATAGATACGATATAGAATACAATACTATAGATACAATACTATAGGTACAATACTATAGATACAATGTTATAGATGCAATATCGAATACAATGCTATAGCTACCATACTACAGATAAAATATGTGATGTAAAACACGTATGTATATATGATATATATCATCGGTATAAATATATAAAAAATACATACGTTTTTTGGGGTTTTTTTGTTACATGCTTACATGGTTTACCCATAAAAACACTTTTCTGTGCACCCCTCTGAAAGTGCCCCCCCCCGATTATTGGGAGTGCTTGTATTGACCACCAAGACACTGGGAGAGATTTATTAAAACTGGTGCACACAGAATCTGCCGCAGCTACAGAAACAAACCAATCAGCTTCCAGATTTTATTGAGAAGACTTAATTAAATAAGTTGAAGTCAGAAGCTGATTGGTTACTATGTAGAGCTGCACCAGTTTTAGTAAATCTCCTCCTGAGTGTACTACACACACCCAAAAAAACCTTCATGTGAGTTCACAGGGTGTGTGTGTGGTCTGCCCTGCCCCTCTGCCCATCTGCACCTCCACCCCTCTGCCCTTCTGCCCCTCTGCCCCTCTACCCTTCTGCCCCTCTGCCCCTCTACCCTTCTGCCCTTCTGCCCCTCTGCCCCTCTGACCTTTTGTTCTTGCTGACAATTCCTAACCATTAAAATGACAGCCAGGTGTTGCTGTGCACCTACAGCAGACGAAGAGCTGCTGCTGTAAAAAAAAAATTGAACTTCTGACCCAGTGTTTATAAACATTGTTTAGTCAGGAGATAGAGAGATACAAAGTAACATTGTTACTTTTGTATCTACTGGTTTCATTCATCTGAAAGTCCACAGGGATTGATCTGCATTTGTCAACATACAACTAAAGGTAAAACTTTTTCTTTTTTTTTGTAAGTTTTGGACAGAATGGAGAGAGATTAGAACCTCTGTCAGTATTTATTGCTGCCTGTGTCCCCATTAGGGAGATTTTTCCTATTTGTCCTGTTTACCATTATCATTGAAAGTGAAAGTAAAAGAAAATCCCAATATTTGGGTTGTCCTCAGAAAAGTAACAGAGGGGAAATCTTCCTATAGGGACACTAGATCTGGTGACCTGGGGGGTCCCCATGGGATTCCTTTAATTTGCCGGGATTTCCTCTCACTTCCTGTGTTGGCTATGGGACAGGAAGTGAAGGGAAATCTCTGCAATGGGACACGGATGATGAAAAACAATCTGACAGGGGTTATAATGAAAAAAGAGGAATATTCCACCCTTACTATAAAGAGAATTAAGATAAATCCTAAAACTTGTTCCTGAGAGAGATACAAAGTAACATTGCTTCTAAACATTGTTCAGACAGGCGATAGATACAAAATAACATTTTGTTTATAAACATTGATCAGACAGGAGATAGAGGAATACAAAATGACATTTTTTGTAAACATTGATCAGACAAAAGATGAAAGATAAAAAGTAACATTGTTTATAAACATTGATCAGACAGGAGATAAAGGGATACAAAGTAACATTGTTTACAAACATTAATCAGACAGGCAATAGAGGGATACAAAGTAGCATTGTTTATAAACATTGTTCAGGCATGAGATATAGAGATACAAAGTAACATTGTTCATAAACTTTGTTTATAAAGATTGATCAGACAGGAGATAGAGGGATACAAAGTGGCATTGTTTGTAAACATTGTTCAGACAAAAGATGAAAGATAGACAGATACAAAGTAGCATTGTTTATAAACATTGATCAGATAGAGGGATACAAAGTAACATTGTTTATAAACATCGATCAGACAAGAGATAGAGGGATACAAAGTAACATTGTTTATAAACATCGATCAGACAAGAGATAGAGGGATACAAAGTAACATTGTTTATAAACAGAAATTAGACAGGAGATAAAGAGATACAAAGTAACATTGCTTATAAACATTGTTCAGGCATGAGATATAGAGATACACAGTAACATTGTTTATAAACATTGATCAGACAGGCAATAGAGGGATACAAAGTAACATTGATTATAAACAGCAATTAGACAGGAGATAGAGAGATGCAAAGTAACATTGTTTAAAAACATTGTTCAAACATGAGATATAGAGATAACTTTTTTTATAAACCTTGATCAGACCTAGAGGCGAATCAGTTCGCATTGTGCGCTATACAAGTATTTCATTCATTCATTCATTCAGACAAGAGATAGAGGGATACAAAGTGACATTGTTTGTAAACATTGTTCAGACAAAAGATGAAAGATAGAGAGATACAAAGTAACATTGTTTATAAACATTGTTCAGACAAGAGATAGAGGGATACAAAGTAACATTCTTTATAAACATTGTTCAGACAAGAGATAGAGAGATACAAAGTAACATTGTTTATAAACATTGATCAGACTAGAGATAGAGGGATACAAAGTAACATTGTTTATAAACATTGATCAGACAAGAGATAGAGAGATACAAAGTAACATTGTTTATAAACATTGTTCAGACAAGAGATAGAGAGATACAAAGTAACATTGTTTATAAACATTGATCAGACTAGAGATAGAGGGATACAAAGTAACAGTGTTTATAAACATTGATCAGACAAGAGATAGAGAGATACAAAGTAACATTGTTTATAGAGATGCTCATTAGTTAAAGGAGTTTTCTCGCATGTAGGAAAAGTTCTCCATGAACTGCTTCTCTCTGACACCTCCTTTTTGATTTGCGCAGATGCTGGTGTCTGCACATTCATGAGACACCCCCCCCCCCCCCCCACGCCGGTCTGCCCAGAAACATTGTGCACCCTGCCGGCAAACGGGACGGGAGCCTGTGCCAATTCTGCGCCTGTGCAAAATCCAGCAAGCTGGGCAGTACGATTTTTATTTCATTATTATTATTATTATTATTATTATTTTTTTTGCAATTTTGTTATAAGGAGGGAGGGAGAAAGGAGCATGAGAAAAGAGGTCCGCTTTAATGAAAAAAAGAAAAAAAAAAAACAGGCCCATAGCAGAAATGTAAACAATTGCTCTGGCCCATAGAGGGCGTACTGGTGAACTGGTTAACTTGCAGGTGTTTTTTTTAGTTGGACGGGTGGAGCCTGAAGGGTTAATAAAAAAAAAAAATGACTTTGCAGCATTTTTGAGGGTTTTTTTGGTTTATTTTTCTTTCCTTTCAGCGATTTACATTACAATTTGCTTGAAGCCATTTCTTGACTCCTGCGGAGGTTAAGGAGTTTTTTTTTTTTTTTTCTAACTCGTCAGCGAGGCAGATAAGTGTCAGGAGCGATCTCAATGCTTTTCCCTGGGACCGGGGGAGAGACAGGTGCGAGGCCGAGGCCGAGGCGCTGCGCCTTTTCCAGCTGCACCTTTCCGACAACAAGAGAAACACCAAAACACCCTCTTACAGCGAGTTGCATCAGCTCGTCACTGCCATCCGTGTAAACAATGGTGCCGAATGATAAACAATCAGCAAGTAAAAACAGATTGTCAGCAACCTGAGCTGAGACGGGGTGTGAGGTCATCGCCGCGTTCCCAGGATCAACCAACAACTTGTTTTTTTTCAGGCCGAGGAGGATAAAAAAAATAAAAAATAAAAATAAAAAAAATAAAAAAATATTATTGTTTTCTTTAATTATTTATTTATTTATTTATTTATTTATCTTTCAACAATATTATTGTTTGTTTTTATTTTTATTTATTTATTTCAGGCGACGCAATGTCACAAAAAAAAAAAATCAATTGGAAATTCTTCATATTTTTTTTCCCCTTTAAATTTTAAAGCGGTATTACACCTAAAAAACGAACGTGTATTATATTGCAGCTTACCGATTCTTAGATGTGACGGCTGCATTCGTTTTTATTTTTTTATTGTTCTTTTTTTCTTCTATTGTCATCTGGTGATCTGGCCAGTAAGTATATTGTTTAAAAAAAAAAAAAGAACAAGCTCTCTTCAAAATGTAGCAGTTACAGGGATGAGACAAACCATTTACCACTGGCAGGGGGTGCTTACAATGATCAGCTTTTATTCACTTGATCTTCAGAAGATTTACCCCCCCCCCCTCTTTACTAAGATTTAATCCCCCCTTGCGTTTACTTTTGAGAATTGCGCGGTCGTGCGACACCGTACCCAAATAAAATTGATGGAAATTTTTTCCGACACGTAGAACTTTCTTTTGGTGGTATTTCCTAGATTTTAAGCTCTAAAGAGCCCTCTGATTCCTCTTGTACCAAATTGTAATGTAATTTTAATGTCTGCCTTTATTTTGTTCAGTGCTGGGCAAACTGTTGGCACAATATAAATCCTGTATAATAATAATAATAATATATTTAATCACCTCTGGGTTTTTTTTTTTTGTTTTTTTTTTTTGTTTTTTTTGCGCTATAAACAAAAAAATGGAAAATTTATATCAAATACTTACCGTAATTTTCCTTTCCTGATGGGCTCCATGGCAGCATACGTGTGGGTTAGCCCCGCCTCCATAATTACCCAATAGGACCTCTACTCCCATAAATCTTTGCTCCAAGCTGCTATCCCTGTTCCGTAACTAGCCTACTCCAACATTTGGGAGGGAACTCCTGCTGCCATGGAGCCCATCAGGAAAGGAAAATTACGGTAAGTATTTGATATAAATTTTCCATTTTCCTGACAGGCTCCATGGCAGCATACGTGTGGGAAATAACTCGCCAAACACACCCGGGTGGGTTAAAAATGTTGAGCAAAGAAACTAGAATTTTATTTTTCATTGTCCACTGACAATACTTGTAAACCAAAATTAACAGAAGAAAGCGCAGCTGGCTCTACACAATAATGGGAAACAAAGGTATTAATTGAAGACCAGGAAGCTGCTCTGCAGATAACTTCTGGTGCGACATGTCGAACTGCTGCCCAAGGGATCGAGATGCCCCGAGTTGAATGAGCCGTCACTGCCTCAGGAGGAACCATGCCCTTTGCCTTGTATGCCCTTTGAATCATTTGGACCACCCAAGATGAGATTGATCTTACTGATGCTCGCATCCCTTTATTTTTGCCATGAAGAAGGACAAAAAGAAAGTCTGTTCGTCTGAACGAGGCTGTAGCGTCCAGATATTTTTTCAAGGTGCGACCAACATCCAGGGAATGAATCTCTTGGTTGTCTGACATTTTAAACGTAGGTAGCACGATCTCCTGATTTTCGTGAAATACTGATGTGACTTTTGGATTTGATCCAAGCATAGGGATCAGGACCACTCTGTCCGGAAAGAAAGTTAGAAATGGTTCAACTGACCCAAGATTCCTAATTTCCGACACTCTTTTGGCTGAAGTTATTGCCACCAGAAACACCGTCTTGATAGTGAGATCTCCTAAAGACAGGGGAGCGTCCAAACCTTTCCCAAGATCAGAAAGAAAGTCCAATACTAACGGAAGGTCCCATTTGGGAAACCTGGGCCTCTTTTGAGGCCTAAGCCTGATGGCTCCTTTAAAGAATTGTTGAATTAAGGTGTGATTCGCCCACGAAACTCCTGTAAAGGCTGAAATGGCTGAAACTTGTACTCTAAGAGAGCTAACTGCCAGAGACAAGTCTAACCCTGACTGAAGGAAAGACAAGATATCTTGAACTGCCGGAGAATTATATGAATTTGACCTAGAAGACATGTGGCCCATAAACCTGGCCCATATACGTTCGTACACTTTATTGGTACTCTTCCGTCTGGCACTAAGAAGGGTTGGAATCGCTTCTTCTGGGCAACCTAGAGCTTCTAGCCTTCCCCTCTCAAGAACCATGCCCTGAGGTGTAGACAGGATGGGCACGGGTGTAACAGCGTGCCTTGAGACAGTAGATCTGGCCTGAGAGGCAGGGGAACTGGGTCCTGATAGCTGAGGAGCAACAGCAGAGGAAACCAAGGCCTGTTGGACCAGAATGGTATTATCGCAATGATTTCCACCTTCTCCCCTCTGAGCCTCCGAAGGAACTGTAGGATTACAGGAACTGGAGGGAAGGCATAGGCTCTCTGGAACTTCCAACAATCCGTGAGAGCATCTATCCCTGTGAAGGGACCACTCGTTGTTGTCTATTTTGACCCTTGACAGAAAATCTGCTTGAACATTCTGGACTCCTGGGATGTATACAGCAGAAATGTTGACCACATTCTTCTGAGCCCAGTTCATTATCGGTTCTACTGACGACCCTGCCACCAGATGGCGAAATGCTATGAGTGCTCGAAAGGCTGCTCTCAACTCCAGGATGTTGGAGACCACATACCGCGACGGGAATGACCACCTTCCTTGAGCTACTTCCGTAAGGCAATGGGCGCCCCAACCTTTGTTGCTGGCATCTGAGGTTACTATTATCCAGGAAATGGGGACTATCGAATGATGGTTGCGTAGATTCTTCCCTTGAAGCCACCAGAGGAGAGACATCCTCATCGCTGGTGTAAGGCGTATGCGCTGTGTTTGATTGGACGAGTCCCACTGTTGCAGAAACCCTTTCTGGAAGGGACGAGTGTGCCACTGGGCCCACTTCACCATAGGGATGGTGGCCGTCATTGTGCCGATCACTTTCAAGCATTGTAGAGCCGAAAGATGAGATGATTCCCAAGCCTTGTGAATCCTGTCCCGGATCACACTGATTTTTTCCTCCGGCAGGGAGATAGTGCCTTTTAATGTGTCGAACTGAGCCCCTAGAAACACGATCACTTGAGTTGGAACCAGATGGCTCTTCTCTAGGTTCAGGAGCCAACCAAACGTCTGCAGAGTGGAGATGACTAAACTCTTGTGTTCCAGAATTTGATCTCTGTCCTGAGATAATAGGAGCAAATCGTCCAGATAATGATGGAGACGAACTCCTTTGACTCGTAAAAGAGCTACTATCGCTAGGAGTACCTTGGAGAAGACCCGAGGAGATGTCATCAACCCGAATGGGAGACAGGTAAACTGGAGGTGTTGATCGCCAACTGCGAAACGGAGAAATTGCTGGAAATCCCTTGCTACTGGCACATGAAAGTATGCGTCCTTCAAATCGATTGAGATTAACCAATCCCCTAGCTGCACTGACTGTTGGATTGTAAGAAGAGACTCCATCTTGAACTTTTCCTTGCGAATGAAGGAATTGAGGTGGGTCAAATCTATCACCGGCCTCCATGCGCCATTTCTTTTCTGAACCATAAACAGAGGAGAATACATGCCTTCGCCATGTTCGTCTTCTGGCACGGGCACGGCTGCACCTTGATCCAGCAAACAACTTACGTAGGTCAATAGGACCTGTTTCTTTTCCTCTGAGCCTGGAATTGTTGTGGGAATGAACCTTAACCTCGGAGTGTTGATGAAAGTCCACTTGTGACCCGAGGAAACCGTCTTGACGGTCCAATAATCTTGAATTGAGGCCGCCCAAACATGTCGGTAGTGAAGAAGGCGAGCCCCCACCTGACATGTTTGAGCGGGCCCAATTTCAAAAAGATTTGGTAGAATCTTGATTACCTGCGGAAGCCCCCTTTGAGGTTTTCTTAAGGGAGGATTGTCTGGACCTCCAAGATCTAGAGAACTCCCTGCCGGGCCTATAACTGCGCGCTTCTCTAGCGCGATCCGAGGTCTGCCTTCTTGAGAAAATACGTTTTTGGTTTTGAAGACGTCTGTCTTGAGGGAGGAACCCAGACCTCCCACCCGTGGCCCGGGATATGGCGCTATCTAGTTTATTACCAAACAAGGAGGTACCCTCAAATGGTATACGACACCATGCCTGCTTAGATGTTGGATCCGCCAACCAGGGACGGAGCCACAAAGCACGGCGTGCCGAGACTGCTGCCAACATAGCCCGAGACAGAAGGCGGGTAATGTCAATAGATGCCTCCCCCAAAAAAGCTGATGCCATTCTGATCTCCTGAATAGGAGAGTCTTTAGCCGTATTCACTGAGATACCTCTCAAGAACTCTTCAACATTGTCGGCCCATGTTTCAATAGCCTATGAGACTGCGGCTAAAGCCAAAGTTGGTTTACAAGCCATCCCTGAAGTTAGATAAATTCTTTTCAGATCTGAGTCAATTCTTCTCTCTAACGGATCTTTGAAAGATACCGTGTCTTCCAAAGGGAGAGTCACGTATTTAACTAAACGCATAAGTGCTGCGTCTACCAGAGGAGCTGATTCAAGGTGCTTCACATCATCCTCCTTAAAAGGGGTACAATTTAGACACCTTTGATTGCATGGAGCTCTTCCTATCAATCTTGCTCCACTCTTCAGTAATGATTTCTCCCAATTCAGATAGGAAAGGAAAATGTTGCCGTTCCTTTTTGAGTTGTTTGAAAAACTTTCTTTGTTTGGGGAGGGGGGAAGTAGTGGGTTCTTCCCATTTTAAAGCTTCTTTCACTGCCTTGACAAGAGCAGGTACTAAAGCATAATCAAATCCTACTCCTGGATCCTCTGGATCCAATTCGCTGTCAGACAAGAGCACAGAGTGGTGGCTTGGTTGAGAAGATTCCCCAGTCTCTTGTAAGAGCCCTTCACCTCCTGAAGGACATAATGGGTCTGAGGGCGATTCCATAGCGTGATGAGCTTCCCTCTGCTGCAGGGATTCCTTTACCACTCTTCTCACCATAGATTCCAAGCGTTGATCCGCACCATCTCTTTCATCTGCGACTTTAGAGAAGCAATGATCACAGAGCGATTTGTCTGATGAAATGGGCATCTTACAGCCCCAACATGAATTATCTGGTCCTCTGCTTGAGTGCAAGTGACCACTGCGTTGTCCAGATCTGGAAGACCTGCGGTAACCAGACTTTGACGATGATTTGCGGTGGTGCGATTTTGACGATCCACTGCGACTATGCGCACTGTAATGCGCTTCAGACCTAGAAGGGCTATAAGGAAATATACAAGAAAGAGAGAGAGATACAGACCAGGCTGGTATCAAATGCTAAGAAATACTCCACATATACACAGCAATCCAGCCATGCACATACCTGTTACAAGCGGGCAGGTCACTAGTAGGCAGTGAGGCATCCATGACTAAGAACGCTGACTGTAACAACAATAGACCCTCATAAGCAGCCATACAAAACACAGGAGCAATAATACATCAGAGCAGATCATAACCTACCTTACACCAACCAGAGAATGGCCCCGGGAAGTCGCTGAATTTCCTGCAATCATTCCCAAATTCTGACATCTCTCACTGTGTTTTAAATATGGCGCCCATGACGTCATCAGCGGCGTCAGACGCGAGATGCCCGCGCGCATGCGCGGGAACCAAGCCTCGCTTTGGATTTGGGTCCGCGCATGCGCAGAACGCAGCGCTGGACCCGGAAACGGGGAGAAAGGCTGCTGGAACGCGGAAGCGTCAGCGCCTATGCACAAGAACCAGTTGGCATATGAAAAAGACACAGGTAGAAAAAAGAAAACACATAAACACTGCTGCCATGAAAAACGGAATTTTTACAGCTCACCACTCCACCAACGATCGTCTGGCCGAACAGGTTCAAGCACACACCACCGATCCACCGGGCAGATAATGGCCACCTTACATAGCAGGTAATAAGCCGTGCGCACTTTATCTTCGGACAAACCAAGCCTTCAGCGCTACTCTGCCATACACTCCATACCCATGCTTAACAGACAGGGCCTATCGGAGGAACAAAAGCTTGATAGTCGGCCGACTTGATCGTAGTGAAGATCTCTTCAGATAGGAAACACCTGTCCTATGGAGGAGGACAAAAAAGGAACAGGGATAGCAGCTTGGAGCAAAGATTTATGGGAGTAGAGGTCCTATTGGGTAATTATGGAGGCGGGGCTAACCCACACGTATGCTGCCATGGAGCCTGTCAGGAAAATGACAATTTTGGGGGAAAAAATTACTTTCTGCTATAAAACATATCCAAAAAATTAATAAAAAATCGAAATTCCTCCGGACCCGGTCCCCTTCGAAAACTCCGCTCGTGTGTATGCTACTCCGACGGACTAAAACCGACGCTAGGGCAGCTATTGGCTACTGGCTATGAACTTCCTTATTCGAGTCGGGTCGTACGTCATCACGTTCGAATCCGTCAGAGTTTAGTGTGATTGTGTGTGGCCAAGTCCGTTCGGCCGAAAAGTCTGTCAGAACTCCGTCGGAATTCCAGCAGAACTCCGACGGAACTCCTTTGGAAGTCTGTCGGACTTAAGTCCGCTCGTGTGTACGGGGCATTAGGGGCACCTAGCCAAAATGCCTGACAGACCCTGCCCCTCAGGGTTGCCCAAAGCTGACCAACAAGTACTAGCTGAGGGGCCCTCCCATGAAGATGCCCAAAGCAGGTGAAGAAGCAACCTAAGGGCCATAAACCCTCCTCTTAGGCTTCATGTTAAATCCTCTCATGAAGATGCCCAAAGCAAGGTTAGAAGGAACCTAAGGGCCATAAACCCTCCTCTTAGGCTTCATGTTAGGCCCTCTCATGAAGATGCCCAAAGCAGGGGAAGAAGGAACCTAAGGGCCATAAACCCTCCTCTTAGGCTTCATGTTGGGCCCTCTCATGAAGATGCCCACAGCAGGGGAAGAAGCAACCTAAGGGTCATAAACCCTCCTCTTAGGCTTCATGTTAGGCCCTCTCATGAAGATGCCCACAGCAGGGGAAGAAGCAACCTAAGGGTCATAAACCCTCCTCTTAGGCTTCATGTTAGGCCTTCTCATGAAGATGCCCAAAGCAGGGGAAGAAGGAACCTAAGGACCATAAACCCTCCTCTTAGGCTTTATGTTAGGCCCTCTCATGAAGATTTCCACAGCAGGGGAAGAAGGAACCTAAGGGCCATAAACCCTCCTCTTAGGATTCATGTTAGGCCCTCTCATGAAGATGCCCAAAGCAGGGGAAGAAGGAACCAACGGGCCACAAACCCTCCTCTTAGGCTTCATGTTAGGCCCTCTCACGAAGATGCCCAAAGCAGGGGAAGAAGGAACCTAAGGGCCATAAACCCTCCTCTTAGGCTTCATGTTAGGCCCTCTAATGAAGATGCCCAAAGCAGGGGAAGAGGGAACCTAAGGGCCATAAACCCTCCTCTTAGGCTTTATGTTAGGCCCTCTCACGAAGATGTCCACAGCAGGGGAAGAAGGAACCTAAGGGCCATAAACCCTCCTCTTAGGATTCATGTTGGGCCCTCTCATGTAGATGCCCAAAGCAGGGGAAGAAGGAACCTAAGGGCCATAAACCCTCCTCTTAGGCTTCATGTTAGGCCCTCTCACGAAGATGCCCAAAGCAGGGGAAGAAGGAACCTAAGGGCCATTAACCCTCCTCTTAGGATTCATGTTGGGCCCTCTCATGTAGATGCCCAAAGCAGGGGAAGAAGGAACCTAAGGGCCATAAACCCTCCTCTTAGGCTTCATGTTAGGCCCAAAGTCCTGAGACTTCGTTTTTAGTATTAAGTAGAGAGGGATTAGAACACCTCTCTGGCTTTTATTGTTGGTTGTGCCCCCCTGTTAGGTAGATTCACCCTCTCTATTAGTCACTTTTACCCTCATCACTCAAAATGAAAAGAAAAATCCCAACTTTTGGGTTGTCTCTATAACAGTAATAGACAGAAAATCCAATAGGGACACTAGTTCTGGTGACCCCGGTGACAACCAGAGTTCACCTATTTCAGAGAAATTTCCTCCATCCTGTTTTGGCAATGGGACAGGACGCAAAGGAAAATCTTCCCAATGGGACACAGGTTGCAAAAAATAAATAAAAAATACTTGACAGTGGTTATAGCCTTCCCTTACTTAATTCAAAAAAAATAAATAAAATAAAAACAAAAAAAAATAAAATAACTAAAAATAAATAAACTTTGCCTTTGATTTTACTGCAAATAAAAATAAAAATAAAAATCAAGTCCAAAAACAATGAGAAAAATGTAAAAATTTGACTTTTTTCAAGTGTACATGAAAACTATAGACTTCGCCTGATGTTGGGCTTCAAAAGAAATCCAATCCTCAAAAGAGAAATATTGTTAATGTTAAATAGTATCTGAAACTATTTCTCATTCACACAGAAAAATATTTTTAACTCCTCCTTTACACAGCTAATTAAATTTTTGGTTAGTGGTCATTTACATATTTAGTTCATTTTTTTTTTTTTTTTTTTTAAATCGTGTGTCTAATCTAGCGAACTACATTTGCAAGAAATAAGAAAGAAAGAACATAAAAGGGTAGTACCGTTATTGCCCGGGACCTTGCCGGCCAAACCGTTTTGGCGTACTAGTGGTTAATTTAGACGCCACTGCTTTCTTCTTGTTTCCTTTACTTGCAAAGATCACAGGAGGGAATTGAACAGCAAGTCATTCTTCTTTATGTGTCTGCAGCGGGCTCCTGTGTCGCACTTAGTCATAAGGCGGAGGATGATGGAGTACTCTGCGAGCTGCAAAGCTTCTCTCTGCGCCATAAAAATCAGACACTCGATTCTTAACTTTTCCTGTAAACTTCCTAAATTCAGAAATTACTGTTGTTCCCTATTATGGCCGGTGCTTGGCTTCTTGCTGGAGTAAGTGCATTGCAGCAGTTTATGTCACCCTTGTTGGGATATTAACTGACTTTCAAGCAGGGGGAGGTTTTCCTCCGAGGCTCCTGGTCAAAAGTGCGTTAACCAATTGTCACCTGCTGATTGTATGGTGGTCACACACGGGTTGGTCATCCATCTGTCAAGTGGTATTCCGTAAGATGGTGAGCTTTAGGTTTAGCACCTGTAAAGCAAGCATTGCAGGGGAGTACTGGGCTGGAATGCAAGGAGGCATTTGCCCCCCAGGCCGGTACTAAGATATGTTGGGGTGGTTGAGATACTTTGGGCCATCTTGATGTTAATCAGAGCAGGGCCTTCAGTCGGTGACAAGTGGCAGTTATCATGTAGCTTAATGACCCTCATTCTAACTTGTGATCAGAGAATCTGCTAGAGGGAAGGCCGATTGTCTATGGTCACCCACATGTTGGTCATCCATCAATGAGGTGGTCTTCCATTGGATTGTGATCTTCAGGTTTAGCATCTGTGAAGTGACCATTGAAGGGAAGGATTGGGCTAGAGAACAAGGAGGCTGTAACCTACCTGGAGATGAAGTCTAAGATGCAGAGGTAGGCCTCTCTTTTACAGCTCTGGCAATGATCCCTGGTAGGGTAACAGGGAAACACAGGAGCACAGAGTGGTGTGAGTGCCTGTAAAGAGTTCCACCAGTAGGTGCAGATGTGCGTTGCACCTGCAGAGGAGGCTGTATAGACTCATATTGCTGAAAGGACCAGGCTGGAGATTGTCTATGGTCACCCACATGTTGGTCATCCATCAATGAGGTGGTCTTCCATTGGACTGTGATCTTCAGGTTTAGCATCTGTGAAGCGACCATTGAAGGGGAGGATTGGGCTGGAGGACAAGGAGGCTGTAACCTACCTGGAGATGAAGTCTAAGATGCAGAGGTAGGCCTCTCTTTTACAGCTCTGACGATGATCCCTGGTAGCGTAACAGGGAAACACAGGAGCACAGAGTGGTGTGAGTGCCTGTAAAGTCTTCCACTAATAGGTGTAGATGTGCATTGCACCTGCAGAGGAGGCTGGATAGACTCACACTGGTGAAAGGGCCAGGCTGGAGATTGTCTATGGTCACCCACATGTTGGTCATCCATCAATGAGGTGGTCTTCCTTTGGATTGTGATCTTCAGGTTTAGCATCTGTGAAGTGACCATTGAAGGGGAGGATTGGGCTGGAGGGCAAAGAGGCTGTAACCTACCTGGTCGGCAACAGAAGATCAGACACAGGAAACGATGTTCAAGAGCGGATAAGACCAAACGACACTGATGTTGTGCAGTATAAATAGTCCGCCTGGTGTCAATGCGCACTTGCGCATTTGTTTGTGCAGTTGGTGCACAAGCACCACCTGCACAGCCATGGGCAAAAGTACTCTGGTTACTTGGCATATGAGGATTCCCATGTCTTTCCTGACAGGGACATTTGTCCCTTGGGCCAGTACTGAGATATGGTGGGGTGGTTGAGTTACATTATACTTATCTAGATGTTGATCAGAGTGGGGTCGGCCATCGTTGACAAATGGTTGCTATTATATTGTTATTAGTTCTTGTTCAGACTTGTAATCTGCTAGATGAGTGTCTGCTAGAGGGAAGGCTACCAGCACCAACTTTCTTTGCACCCAGATCCTTTGCAGGAGATCTTATGACTGGGTACCAAGAGCAGCTGTGCTTTAAGAAAACCCACCTTTCACCCTACCAACTAATCACTGCAACATTTTGCTTGGTATATTTTTTTTAATCCACAGAAATCAGCCATGAAGGGCCTAATTGGTTGAGTTTTCCCCAGGCCAAATGTTCCCAGTCCTCCCCTTACTCCTTATGCATGACTCTTATACCCACCTTTACAACTGCATGTACTTCTTCTTCCTCTGCCTACCGTCAGCACCCAATATTTGTCCTTGATACTTTGAGGGATCATATGCCTTTCAGCACATGATATGGCATACTTCAATAATTAGTCAGGTTGACCTCAAAAGGGCACACCTGATGGTTAAATGTGTATAGTATAGTCGGGCTCAGGTGTGTTTTGACTGACTGCTTTGCTGTCCTCGTGGTAAAGACCCATTCTTTAAGAAAAGTCCAAATAAAAATGATTTTGGCCTATTTAAGATTTTTTTTCCCCAGTAACCTAATTTGAGCAAAATCACCCTTCAACTGCTAAAGCCCCTTTTTCTGGTACCTCTCCTGCCCATTGCTTTTGCATTTTGTTAAAAATAACAGGTTGAACAATACATTTAAAAGGAATATGCATTACAAAATGTCGACTTTTCTTAGTCTTTTATTCTTTTTTGATTTGGCCATACAGCGGTCACCCATAAATTGGGGCTTTAAGTAGAAAAAAAACTGACATTTAAAAGACTTTAGGCCACAAAAAGGTTTATTCCCACCAATGTCCTCCCAGCGCTCTTCAGTGAGCTTCCCCAGATCCAACTTGATCCCAGACTTGAACTTGCGAATAGGCTCCCCAGCTGTCAGAAGCCATGAAATAAGACCAAGACAGAAATGCAGTTAAGTCACACTTAATAATAAAAGTAAAAAGAACAAACGTAGTCAAAACATAGCCAAAGTAAAGTAACCGGAACGGATAGTCAGCCAAGCCAGAAGTCAGGGATCAATGTAGAAAAACAGCAAGCAGGATCTGGAGCCAGAAGGGATGTCAGCAAAGCCAGTCTTGAACAGGATAGCAGGAGATAGTTTCTGTGATTTTGACCAAGGTGAAGGACTGGAAAGCTTAAGTAGGCAGGACTGACTAGCAGGATATCATCAACAGCTGAGTAACTGTGGAGAGATAGGAGCTGGCAATTAGCCGACAGCTGAGTGGCCAGCTTTGAGAAGGAAGGGCTGAGCCCAGCCCTGACACCAGCTAAGCCTTGCTGGGGCCTCGTTGTCTTCCTAAAAGCTTCTTCTAAAGTCCTGCACCAGGGGCAAAGCCCCTGCACAGAGGTCTCCTCCTGCAGGACTGGACCCAGGAACACTGCACCCTGCTGCTCAGGCCTCAGACTATTTTATAGGCTCTCCCACACCCAGGGGCGGATTGACCATTGGGCCACTCGGGCACTGCCCGAAGGGCCCGGAGCCACTAGGGGGCCCCATCAGGGTTGCCAGCCTCAGTAAAACCAGGGACAGTATGTAAAAATCTGCTTTTTTTCCATCTGTCTCTGAAATCTCCCTTACCGACATTCTTTTGGTCTAAAAATCCCGAGATTATAGCTGCCCCACCTCTCCAGTACCTTCTCAGCCAATAGAAACATGTCTGTGTATACTGTGTGTACATGTCTGTGTATACTGTGTGTACATGTATGTGTATACTGTGTGATTGTATACTGTGTGTGTGTATACTGTGTGGCCCCATAATCTCAGATTGCCTGGGGGCCCCATAATCTCCTATTGCCCGGGGGCCCCATGAGTTGTCAGTCCACCCCTGCCCACACCTACTAGGAACACCTCCCCAGGGTTTGGCTGGAGTTCCATAAATATTCAGACTGCATGCCCTGTTCCTCCTCCCACCATGATTCTAGAATCCTCTAGAAAACAGGGGGAAGCAACAGAGTAGCAGCCCATGAAACAATGAGCAGACCTAAACAATCAATGCCCGCTCTTCTAATTACAGTGGAGAAAACTAAACTTACCTAGTGGTCCACCACGTCTATGTTTGTCCCAAGCATTGTTGAATCCATTTACTGTTTACTGACTGACAATAGTCACAGTGTCCATATCCAAATCACATACCAGTTTGTTTATGAACTTGTAGTTGCTCAAAAAAAAAAGGCATACTGGAGACATGGGGGCACCCAGGGTGCAATTAGAGTCATGGGGGCACACTTAAAGACAGAAGTGCATTGAAGACAGAAGGACATAATTGGAGCACCTGGAGACGCAAGGGCTTACAGGTTGTCACAAAGGATGTAGATGGAGGCACAGGGGTGTATTAAGAGACGCAGACAGCAATCAGAGATGCAGGGGGTGCACTGGAGACATAGAAGCATACAAAGAGCATGGGAGACTTGGAGGCACACCTAAAAACAGGAGATGCAAGGGTGTACTGGGAGCACTGTAGTTACAAGGTCATACAGCGTGCATGGACACATGGAGACAAAGATTGTACCTGGAGGCACAGGGGTATATTTGGAGACACAGGCAGCAATCAGAGACACAGGGGGTGCACTGGAGGAACAAGGACGTACTGGAGATTTGGTTTGCACATGTGATGTATGTGGAGACAAAGGAGTGCATTTAGAGACACAGGGAGCACTTGAAGACATAGAGCAGTGATGGCCTTGGCACCCCAGTTGTTTTGGAACTACATTTCCCATGATACTCAACTACACTGCAGAGTGCATGAGCATCATGGGAAATGTAGTTCCAAAACATCTGGGGTGCCAAGGTTCACCATCACTGACATAGAGTGTGCACTGGAGACACTATAGCATACAGGGCACACTGAAGACATGGGGGCAAAGAAGGGTGTAATTGGAAGCATGGGGGCACACTTAGGCAAGAGCACACTGGAGGTACAGGGGCGTACTGGACTCTTCAAATTTCAAGAGCATAGAGAGATGGTTGGCACAAAGGATGCACTTGGAGATACAGAGGATGCACTGGAGACACAGAAGCATACAGGGCACACTGGAGACTTCGGGGAACACGGGGAACTAGGCACTGAAACGCTGAGGCACAAGACAGGCAGAAGTACAGCAACACCGGCAGATGGGGAAGACACAAAGAACACAAGGGACTGGCAGGCAGACAGGGAGGGTACAGGAAAAATTCCACAATGGGGGCTTTGCCTAGGCACAGTTACACATTGCATGAATGCTTCGCTTTGCAGTTTAAAACCATCGCCAATCAGGAAAGATCTCTTATTTCCTGTTGTGTCTACAAAACAGAAAGTTAAAAGAAATCTCACCAATGGGGTTCAACAATTTCCTACTCTATGCAAAAAACAAAAACAAAAAGATTTCACATACACCTTAAAATCATGGTGCCCTTTCCAATTCCTGTGAAGTGTGAATGTTAACGACAGGTCCTCTTAGGCACTTTCCTTTCTTATAATGATCACATCTGACTCTAGAATATTTTGCAATTATATCTTTGTCTTTTTCAATCTTTGTAACTGAACAAGTTGAGAATATAGTGATGGTATATACAATACACATACAATGTCACATCTGCTAAACATTTATAATGTTTTTTCTTTATGAAAAGGCAAATTATCGCAGCTGGGCTCATATAGTCGCCGTTTACACCATTGTGTACAGGAAGACAACTCGTTCCGTTGTTAAATGTTGATTGCATTCCCCCATTGAATAACAAGTTTACAATGCTGACTACCCATTGGTCAGGTATGATGATTAATCTTGAGCTTGTAATAACGTATTCCTCCAATGCCAGATACGAAAAATGACTGGCACCGGCAAAATCACTCAAGGACAGAGGAGAAACGGATTTTATACAGCGTGGAAAACTGCGCCCATTGTGTGTGCCTGTTTTATGTCGCAGCCTTTCATATACATTTCTATACATTTGGCTCGTGTTTATGAGAAAGTGTAAAAAAGGTTTTTATCCAGGACCAGCGCCAACGTTGGATAATTCTGCATCTCATTCCGTACGGCAAATTCTCTTGATCAGTTTTCACTTTGTTAAATGCTTTATATACTGTATAGGGCCTGTTTATAATACGTCAACATTTTTAGGCTAGTGCTAGGCTTTCTTTTCAAACATCCACCACCAAAGCATTAAAAGCCCGTAATCCGTGTTTATTTCCTTAAAAAAGAATCTCATAACATGTTCTGTTTCAAATGCCGCTTTATGCATTGGCATACCTTCGTCTACCCGGACATAATACTTCAACATTTTGAAACTAGTGCTAGGCTTCCTCCTTAACCACCTGCTGACCGCGCTATAGCTAAATGTCAGCTACAGCATGGGCAGCTAGTTCTGGGAGGCCAACATATGATGCCCTCCCCTGCTCACGCTTCTCACACGCCCAGTGGAATTCTTCTTTATACAAAGAACATTTTTGAAAGTACGTTCCTTTTTGATACTTTTTTTTTGTAACCTCTAGACCAGTGATGGCGAACTTTGGCACCCCAGATGTTTTGGAACAACATTTCCCATGATTCTCAACATGAGCATCATGGGAAATATAGTTCCAAAACATCTGGGGTGCCAAGGTTCCCCATCACTGGTCTAGAGAGCATCATGAGAAATGTAGTTCCAAAACATCTGGGGTGGCAAGGTTCGCCATCACTAGTCTAGAGAGCATCATGGGAAATGTAGTACCAAAACATCTGGGGTGGCAAGGTTCGCCATCACTGGTCTAGAGAGCTTTATTGGAAATGTAGTTCCAAAACATCTGGGGTACCAAGGTTCCCCATCACTGGTCTAGAGAGCATCATTGCAAATGTAGTTCCAAAACATCTGGGGTGCCAAGGTTCACCATCACTGGTCTAGAGAGCATCATGGGAAATGTAGTTCCAAAACATCTAGGGTACCAAAGTTCGCCATCACTGCTCTAGACCAATGGCCCCCAAACTGCGGCCTGGGGGCCGCATGTGGCCCTTTGCTTGCCTCTACCAGGCCCTTGGGGCACTATTTCTCTGACACCAATGATGGGTCACCATTGACAGCACAGATGGGGGACTGTTCCTCCCACTGATACCAACAAGGGGCACTATTTCTCAAATTAAAACCAATGATGGAACACTATTGCTCCCACTGATACCAACAAGGGGCAATATTATTCCAAATAAAACTGAGGATGGGGCATTGCTTGCTTCTACTGACCACAGTTCGGCCAGCCCAAAAACTGAAGGACAATAAACTGGCCCTTTGCTTAAAAAGTTTGGAGTCCTCTGCTCTAGACCATAAGGCACAGTATATAGGGATAGAAGAATAATTAATATTTTCTCTTGTTTTGCAGCTAAGAAAGCGGTGGAGGAAGAGGAGGAGAAGAAGCCAATGCTAGCCAAGAAAAAAGTGAAGGAGCTGAGAGTTCTCGACAGCAAAGCAGCCCAAAACCTTTGTAAGTTGTGCGCTACATTCCTGCTACCTTACCAGTACTCTGTAAAATTACAGGATGGAGAATTATGCTGTACAATAGGCAACCAATCAAAATAGTGCTTAGAAAAAATTGAATAAAATTGTATTTCTGATTGCTTGCTTTGGTGTGGAATAGTTGGGGTGAGCTTGGGCTTGTTCAGACCCTAGTCTAAACCAGAGCTTATTTTCTCACAGAATAGGGGCCCTTGTCTCTGCCCCCTACCCTCCTCTGAGCATGTCCCTTGGTTCCGCCCCATACCCCCCTCTGAGCATGTCCCTTGGTTCCGCCCCCTACCCTTCTCTGAGCATGTTTCTTGGTTCCACCCCTACCCTCCTCTGCAATGTCCCTTGGTTCCGCCCCCTATCCTCCTCTGAGCATGTCCCTTGCTTCCACCCCCTACACTCTTCTGAGCATTTCCCTTGGTTCCGCCCCTACCCTCCTATGAGCATGTCCCTTGGTTCTGCCCCATATCCCCCTCTGAGCATGTCCATTGGTTCCGCCCCCTACCCTCCTCTGAGCAGGTTTCTTGGTTCCACCCCTACCCTCCTCTGAGCATGTCCCTTGGTTCCGCCCCCTACACTCTTCTGAGCATGTCCCTTGGTTCCTCCCCTACAGTCCTCTGAGCATATCCCTTGGCTCTGCTCCCTACCCTCCTCTGAGCATATTCCTTGGTTCCACCCCTACCCTCATTTGAGCCCGTCCCTTGGTTCTGCCCCCTACAGTCCTCTGAGTATGTCCCTTGGTTCCCTCCCCATACCCCCTCTGAGCATGTCCCTTGGTTCCGCCCCCTACCCTCCACTGAGAATGTTTTTTGGTTCCGCCATCTACCCTCCTCTGAGCATATCCTTTGGTTCCGCCCCCTACCCTCTGAGCATGTCCCTTGGTTTTGCCCCTACCCTCCTCTAAGCATGTCCCTTGGTTCCGCCCCATACCCCGCTCTGAGCATGTCCCTTGGTTCTGCTCCCTACCCTTCTCTGAGCATGTTTCTTGGTTCCACCCCTACCCTCCTCTGCAATGTCCCTTGGTTCCACCCCCTATCCTCCTCTGAGCATGTCCCTTGCTTCCACCCCCTACACTCTTCTGAGCATTTCCCTTGGTTCCGCCCCTACCCTCCTATGAGCATGTCCCTTGGTTCTGCCCCATATCCCCCTCTGAGCATGTCCCTTGGTTCTGCCCCCTACCCTCCTCTGAGCAGGTTTCTTGGTTCCACCCCTACCCTCCTCTGAGCATGTCCCTTGGTTCCACCCCCTACACTCTTCTGAGCATGTCCCTTGGTTCCTCCCCTACAGTCCTCTGAGCATATCCCTTGGCTCTGCTCCCTACCCTCCTCTGAGCATATTCCTTGGTTCCACCCCTACCCTCATTTGAGCCTGTCCCTTGGTTCTGCCCCCTACAGTCCTCTGAGCATGTCCCTTGGTTCCCTCCCCATACCCACGCTGAGCATGTCCCTTGGTTCCGCCCCCTACAGTCCTCTGAGCATGTCCCTTGGTTCCCTCCCCATACCCACTCTGAGCATGTCCCTTGGTTCCGCCCCCTACCCTCCACTGAGAATGTTTTTTGGTTCCGCCATCTACCCTCCTCTGAGCATATCCTTTGGTTCCGCCCCCTACCCTCTGAGCATGTCCCTTGGTTTTGCCCCTACCCTCCTCTGAGCATGTCCCTTGGCTCTGCCCCCTACCCTCCTCTAAGCATGTCCCTTTGTTTTGCTCCCTTCTCTCCTCTAAACATGACCCTTGGTTACGCCCTCTACCCTCCTCTGAGCACATCCCTTGGTTCTGCCCCCTACCCTCCTCTGAGTATGTCCCTTGGTTCCGCCCCTAACCTCCTCTGAGCATGTCCCTTGGCTCTGCCCCCTACCCTCCTCTAAGCATGTCCCTTGGTTCTGCTCCCTACCCTCCTCTGAGCATGTTACTTTGTTCCATCCCTACCCTCCTCTGAGCATGTCCCTTGGTTCTGCCCCCTACCCTCCTCTGAGCATGTCCCTTGGTTCCGCCCTCTACCCTCCTTTGAGCATGTTTCTTGGTTCCACCCCTACCCTCATTTGAGCCCGTCCCTTGGTTCTGCCCCCTAACCTCCTCTGAGCACATACCTTGGTTCTGCCCCCTACCCTCCTCTGAGCATGTTCCTTGTTTCCACCCCTACCCTCCTCTGAGCATGTCCCTTGGTTATGCCCCCTACCCACCTCCCAGTACTGCCTCAAGTTTCACTTTGTGTTGCTAAATACATTTGTGTGGAATTGGTTCTTGTCTAAAAACAAGAAAAGATGTAAAGTAGATCACCTGGAGCCAGCAACAATAGTCTCCCCCAGCAATAATGGACCCCAGCTAGCAACAATAGACCCACCCTAGCAACAGTAGATCCCACCCCAGCAACAATGGGCCACCCACAACAAAATACCAACCCCCAGCAACATTAGACCCCCCAGCAACAACAGAGTTTACAGAGGCCAGTATCAATAGAAGAAAAGTAATAGCGCTCTCTGCAGGGACAACTCAATCCATACACCAGGTCCACTCACAGGTGCTGAGGCTCAATGTGT
Organism: Lithobates pipiens; assembly: GCF_037356315.1. Classification (NCBI taxonomy): domain Eukaryota; kingdom Metazoa; phylum Chordata; class Amphibia; order Anura; family Ranidae; genus Lithobates; species Lithobates pipiens. Next base: position 246,602,752 of record NW_027507685.1, read on the forward strand.
CCCACCACACTCCAATGCAACAGTAGTAAGAAGAGCCAGCAACACTGTAATCCTTGAAGTGTCATTTATTGGTACATCAGAGTGGCAGTAAAACAATAAACTGACGTGTTTCGTCAGTAGCCTTAGTCGTAGCTACACTCTGATGTACCAATAAACGACACTTCAAGGATTACAGTGTTGCCGGCTCTTCTTACTCCAGTATCAATAGACCCTCCAGCAGCCAGCGACAATAGACCATTCCTTCAACAGTAGATCCCTACCAGCCACATAAGACCCCCACCAGCAACAATAGGCCCTCACACAAAAACATATCCCCACCAGTGACAATAGATCCCCTGCAGCCAGCCAGCATTAATAGACACTCCAGAACACCCCACACCCATTGCTACTACATACATTCAGTGCTGGAGGTCCCGGAACTGCATTCCCCCACTTTCCCGCTCAAAAAAAGCCCTGGTCTAAACCCTCCAAAAATGAGCCCATCAGGGAGCTGTCACCTATACTGGCCAGTTGTAAGCGAGGCATTCCCACATATACAGTACATGCCCACTGTATATATGTGCGGCTGCAGGGCAGGGAATGCCCCTGCTGCCAATGATTGGCCCAGTACAGGTAACAGCTTCTTGATGGGCTGGCCTAAGATCCAAACATACCGGAGCTTGTCACTAGAGTGGAAGCAGCAGTCTCTCTGCAGAGGCCCAGCATACTCCCTGCTGAGCATAGGTGTCCGCAGCCTACTGCATTAGGGTGTGTACCCTAAAGCTCAAACACACGTGTGTGTCTATATATATATATATATATATATATATATATATATATATATATATATATATATGACCTCCAGCACGTTGATCTCCTTGCTGGCACAGTGAAAGAGGATTGTGTAAACACAGAGCTGGTTTGAGGGAGATCCCATCTTCCTGCTGCCACACCGAATGATAATGCTAATGTGCATGGGGTGATTAGGGAGTGCCCAGGCACACCCGGCATACCCTGTGCGCACGCCTATGCTGCTGAGTCAGAGCTGTGCCTGGAATGCATTTAGCTGGTTTTATCTTAAAGTTCAATTGAGCCTAATATTAATATCTGATTGTCCAATCTCCTTTGGATCTACCAGCAAATGAGTAGTGTTAGATGTAAATGGAGTGGATTGAGTTAAGTAGGTCTTCTCACTCCGCAGTTGTTGGTTAATCTAAAGCAGAGATTTTATTATTTTAAAGTGCACCAAGTCAAATTGGCGGGTAATAGATGTGCTGTGAGGACGAGTGGCCCAACGCAGAGCAAGGCTTAGGAAGAAAATAAAATATTATGTGCAGGCGCCTTGTGAAAGCTGCATTTAGCCCTGCGTATTGGCTTAATAACATTACATTGATCAATCTGACAGCTTATATTATATATTGTTCTTTGCTATTACTCACAGTCATTTCCGTCTTTGCAGTTGCATCTTTATCTGTGCCGACTTTTTGTATTTCTGATCTCCGTTGCGTTATACCTTTCAGCCATCTTCCTGGGATCATTTCGGATGCCTTATGACGAAATCAAGAACATCATTTTAGAAGTAGATGAAGAAAAATTGTCAGAGTCACTAATCCAGGTAATGAATATTAATTAATAAAACAGTGTAATAATAATAATAATAATAATAATAATAATTTATTATTATTATTATTATTATTATTATTATTATTACTATTATTATTATTATTATTATTATTATTATTATTATTATTATTATTATAATGATTAGTAGTAGTAGTCATAGTAGTAATAATAATAATACATTAATAAAATAATTCCTAATGTTTCCTATAAAAAAATAAAAAAATCATGATGTAATCATGAATATTATCATGATTACATTTTATTACACATTATCGTGATTAACATGATATAAAATATTAGCACATTTATGTTTATATTATATATTATTAAAATAATTCTTACTGTCTCCTGGAAATATTTATAATAATAATAATAATAATAATAATAATAATAATAATAATAATTTAATAAAATAATTCTTAATGTTTCCTGGGGAAAATCATTGTTTATATTTTACAGTGAACCTGTGTCCAGGCTGGTGGGCAATTTGGGCTGAAAGGAACCTTGAGCAATCAATGGGCCTACCAGCCCAACAATATCCACAGCTCAAAAGCTATAGTTATGGTTTTCATATGGTTAAAATAGACAATAATACCAAAAGTATTGTGACACCTGCCTTTAGGCACACATGAACTTTAATGACATCCCAATCTTAGTCGGTATTGTTCAACATTGAGTTGGCCCACTCTTTGTAGTTATAACAGCTTCAACTCTTCTGGGAAAGCTGTCTGTAAGGTTTAGGGAGTGTGTCTACAGGAATTTTTGACCATTCTTCCAGAAGCGCATTTGTGAGGTAAGGCACTGATGGGGACGAGAAGGCCTGGCTTGCAGTCTCCGCTCTAATTCATGGCCAAGGTGTTCTATTGGGTTGGGATCAGTTTGGGGATGGCCCCTTCCTGTTTCAACATGACTGAGCAGTAGGGCACAAAGCAAGGTCTATAAAGACATGGATGAGTGCGTTTGGGGTGGTGGAACTTGACTGGTCTGCACAGAGTCCTGACCTCAACCCAATAGAACACCTGTGAGATGAATTAATCGAGTTGAGATCAAGCCAGTCAAGTTTCTCCTCCCCAAACTCGCTCATCCATGTCTTTATGGACCTTGCTTTGTTCACTGGTGCGCAGTCATGTTGGAACAGGAAGGGGCCTTCCCCAAACTGTTCCCACAAAGTTGGGAGCAATGAAATTGTCCAAAATGTCTTGGACTTAAGAGTTCCCTTCACTGGATCTAAGGGGCCAAGCCCAACCCCTGAAAAACAACCCCACACCATAATCCCCCCCATCACCAAATGATTTGGACCAGTGTACAAAGCAAGGTCCATTAAGACCTGGATGAGCGAGTTTGGGGTGGAGGAACTTCACTGTCCTGACCTCAACCCAATAGAACACCTTTGGGATGAATTAGAGTGGAGACAGCGAGCCAGGCCTTCTCGTCCAACATCAGTGCCTGACCTCCCAAATACGCTTCTGGAAGAATGGTCAAACATTCCCATAGACACATTATTTGGGCAGCTTTATTTGTATCTATTTTTAAAAAAAAAATATTGATTCATTATTTGTGTACTGCCATTTTATTATTTGTGTACCGTCATTTTTTGCACAGTCTTTATTTTTTATTTTTATTTTTTTAAGTGAATTTTTTTTTCCTTTTTTCGGGGGTTTAACTAGGGGCATCTACAATTATGCCTCAAAAAGGATGAACGGTGTCTGAGGAGTCCTCCACAGGCAGAGAACAGGAGCTGAAGCCATCTTTACCCTCATATATAGCTCATTCATATTTTTGCAACAGGGAGTTGGTGTCTGTGTGTAAACAGTCATTATTTTGTTTACATAAAAAAAAAGTTTTGCCCATTTTTTCATTACTCTTGGTACAGCTTTTGTATTTTAGTAGGCATATGGTAGCACTAGACCAATTCAAGTTAGCATTTGATTAATCCTAAAGTTACTTCTCATTTGAGGACTTTACTCTACAATTGAGGCACAGTAAAAGATGACCTAGTTGTGGTCAATCAATGGCAGTCAATGGACCACCCAACAGTCATTCCCTTTGCATGAGTAAAGTTATGAGTGTCCAGTACAAATGGTCAACTAGTTTCAAGTTGATTTTAAAAGTTTATTGAGTAAAATACAGAAAACATGTTTCGGGGAAAGGCCTTCCCTTCTTCACACTTAATTGTATGGTGTGTGATTAAATCTACAGCCATTGTATTGAGTTTGGTTTGGATTTAATCTCACAGCATACGGTTAAGCCTTGGCTGTAATTTACTCAATAGATTTTTCAAACCAAATTAAATAAATAAAAAATATAATAAATAAATAATACAATTAAAAGTTGCTTGACCAATTGTACCAAGACCTCCTCAATTTTACTAATAAAAACACCTCGATGGAAGTCGTTCCTATTTCCTCCGTAGAATGCCACTTGGTGCAGCACTTGTATTTACCGAACTCAGTAGGCGCATAGTAGTGCTGGAGCAATCCAAGTTAGCGTTTGATTGACCATTGACCACTCAACAGATATTTTATTTTCATGAGTAATGTGAAGAGTCTCCAATATAAATAATCGGCTAGTTTTAAGCTTATTATAAAGTTTATTGAATAAAAGACAGACAACGTGTTTCGGGGAAGGGCCACCCTTTCTTTAGACTTAATTGTATGGTGTGTGATTATCATCCAAAGACATTTTATTGAATCTGGTCTGGATTTAATCTCACACCATGGGGTTAAGCCCTGGTTGTAATTTACTCAATAAACTTTTCAAACCAAATTAAATAAATATGTAAAAATAAATGTAAAAAATAAATAAATCGAAAGTTACTTGATCATGTGCACCAGGCGCTCCTAACGTTTACTCGTGAAAACACCCTGATGGAAGTAGTTTCCCTTTGCCCAGAAGAACGCCACTGTTGGTACAGCCCTTGTATTTCCCAAACTTAGTAGGCATATGGTAGCGTTAGAGCAATCCAAGTCAGCCTTTGATTAATCCTAAAGTGACTTTCCCTTTGAGGACGTTACTCTACAATGAAGGCACAGTAAAAGGTGACCCAGTTGTGGTCAATCAATGACAGTGAATGGACCACCCAACAGATATTTAATTTTCATGAGTAATGTGAAGAGCCTCCAATACAAACTATCAACTAGTTTCAAGCTGATATTAAAGTTTATTGAATAAAAGACAGACAACATGTTTTGGGGAAGGGCCGCCCTTTCTTCACACCTAATTGTATGGTGTGTGATTACATACAAAGCCATTTTATTGAATCTGGTCTGGATTTAATCTCACACTATACAGCTTTAATTTACTCAATAAACTTTTTAAATAAAAAAAAAATCAAATAAATAATAAATATTAATAAAAAAATAAAACTTAAAAATCCTAAAGTTACTTCCCCTTTGAGGACTTCACTCTACAATGAAGGCATGGTAAATGGTGACCCAGTTGTGGTCAATCATTGGCAGTCAATGGACCGCTTAACAGATATTTCATTTTCATGAGTAATGTGAAGAGCCTCTAATACAAATGATCGACTAGTTTTAAGCTTATTTTAAAGTTTTATTGAATAAAAGACAGACAACATGTTTCGGGGAAGGGTCATCCTTTCTTCATATCTAATTGTATGGTGTGTGATTACATCCAACGACAGTTTATTGAATCTGGTCTGGATTTAATCTCACACCATGGGGTTAAGCCCTGGTTGTAATTTACTCAATAAACTTTTCAAACCAAATTAAATAAATATGTAAAAATAAATGTAAAATAAAATAAAATTGAAAGTTACTTGATCATTTGTACCAGGCGTTCCTAACGTTTACTTGTGAAAACACTGTGATGGAAGTAGTTTCCAAGAAGAACGCCACTGTTGGTACAGCCCTTGTATTTCCCAAACATAGTAGGCATATGGTAGTGCTGGAGCAATCCAAGTTAGTCTTTGATTAATCCTAAAGTTACTTCCCCTTTGAGGATGTTGCTCTACAATGAAGGCACGGTAAAAGGTGACCCAGTTGTGGTCAATCAATGACAGTGAATGGACTACCCAACAGATATTTCATTTTCATGAGTAATGTGAAGAGCCTCCGATACAAATGATCAACTAGTTTCAAGCTGATTTTAAAGTTTATGGAATAAAAGACAGACAACATGTTTCGGGGAAGGGCCGCCCTTTCTGCAAACATAATTGTATGGTGTGTGATTACATCCAAAGCCATTTTATTGAATCTGGTCTGGATTTAATCTCACACTATACGGCTTTAATTTATTCAATAAACTTTTCAAATCAAAAATAAAATCAAATAAATAAATAGAAATAAAAAAAAAAATGTAAAAATCCTAAAGTTACTTTCCCTTTGAGGACGTTACAATGGAAGTTGTTTTTTCTTTCCTCCGGAGAATGCCACAGCCTCACGTTTTTCCAAAAGTTCCTTCCCCTCTGGGCAGACACTTGCGGCTTCATTCCAGTTTACGTTTCGGGGAAAGGCCACCCTTTCTTTAGACTTAATTGTAAGGTGTGTGATTACATCCAAAACCATTTTATTGAATCTGGTCTGGATTTAATCTCACACTATACGGCTGTAATTTACTCAATAAACTTTTCAAATAGAAAATCAAATAAAAAATACTTATTAATAAAAAATAAAATAAAACTTTAAAATCCTAAAGTTACTGACCATTTGAGGACGTTACTCTACAATGAAGGCACGGTAAAAGGTGACGCAGTTGTGGTCAATCAATGGCAGTCAATGGACCACTTAACAGATATTTCATTTTCATGAGTAATGTGAAAAGCCTCTGATACAAATAAACTAGTTTCAAGCTGATTTTAAAGTTTATTGAATAAAAGACAGACAATATGTTTCGGGGAAGGGCTGCCCTTTTTTTAGACTTAAAGCGGGAGTAAACCCAGTTTCAAAAAACATTTACATTCCCGGCATGCCGGAAATGCTACCTTTCACATTGGTTGTGCTCTCAACCAAACTTTCAAACCATCCAATGGCTGATGTCATAACTGATCACATGTGCAGCATTATGGCAGTTGAAGAATTATTAGAGGCCAAGATGGCAGCTTCCTTGACTGAAAACAATAGGAGGGTTTACTTCCACTTTAATTGTAAGGTGTGTGATTACATCCAAAACCATTTTATTGAATCTGGTCTGGATTTAATCTCACACTATACGGCTGTAATTTACTCAATAAACTTTTAAAATCCAAAATCAAATAGAAAAATACATAAATAGAAATAAAAAATAAACAAAACGTAAAAATCCTAAAGTTACTTCCCGTTTGAGGATGTTACTCTACAATGAAGGCATGGTAAATAGTGAACCAGTTGTGGTCAGTCAGTGACAGTGAATGGACCACGCAACAGATATTTCATTTTCATAGTAATGAAAGAGTAATGAAGAGCCTACGATACAAATGATCAACTAGTTTCATGCTGATTTTAAAGTTTATTGAATAAAAGACAGACAACCTGTTTTGGGGAAAGGCCGCCCTTTCTTTAGACTTAATTGTATGGTGTGTGATTACATCCAAAGCCATTTTATTGAATCTGGTCTGAATTTAATCTCACACTATACAGCTGTAATTTATTAAATAAACTTTTCAACTCAAAAATCAAATAAAAAAATAAATAAATAGAAATAAAAAAATAAATAAAACTTAAAATCCTAACGTTACTTCCCCTTGAGGACGTTACAATGGAAGTTGTTTTTTTGTTCCTCCGGAGAATGCCACAGCCTCACGTTTTTCCAAAAAGTTCCTTCCCTCTGGGCAAACACTTGCGGCTTTAGTCCAGTTTACTTTTCCTGTTGCCAAGCTTCACCATTTTTTTTTTCCAGTTCAGAATGAAAAGGAATCAGATAGATGAAGGTAATTAAATTGTCAAACTGACAGCAATGGACTATATTTTAGTGATAACTTGTTTCATCTTAGATGGGAAAAAAAAGAAAAGAAAATCAATTACTTTGTCTTGTGCGCAGCATGTGGAATTCACAAAGTGCTTTATGTAGCTGCACTATCTGTATCTTATTACTCTCTGCCCTGCTTTATGCCCAGTAATTGGCTGTTTTCAATAACTGATGCGCGTTTCCATTACTTGGACGGATTTGAGGATCGTAATGGACATAAGTGCGCTGTTTTCTGCTGATAAATAAGCTGCGTGCCGCGCGCGCTCGGCGGGGAGGGGGGGGGGTGGAACGGCCGTTGCTGTTAGTCTTTTAACATTAAAGGGAATCGGGTCCCCATCTATTTTCCATTTTTTCTTTTGTCATTTTAAACAGTTTACTGTTTCCTAACTTTTCCTGGTTATTGCAGAGGTTATTTCACGAATGCGTTTGCCCCTTTGAGCATTCGCCGTCGCTTTCCTTCTCCTATTGTTTATTGCGTCCTGCTTTCTACAGATGAGAAGTAGAAAGTGTATGCTTGTATTTTAAAGTTGACCTGCCATTAAGTTTACACATCTCCGTAAGTAAATTGCAGACTTGTCACGATATACAGTAGCGGTATCTTTTTTTTTTTTTTTTTTTTTTTTTAGGAATAATCCTAACTTTTATCATTTTAACTGTCTGCGACTCGCCGCAACAGGTCGGCTCGTACAAGCACAATCACGTACCTGTACATTGGTGGCTTTCTTCCGGAAAGACTGTGCTGTCTTACGCTGCAGCGCAAGCCCTGCCCAATGATTTATAGCTGGCGCCCCGCTGATTGGCTAAGCGAGTGACAAAATAGAGCTATGTGTTGGTCAAAAACACAGAGCTCTCTACAGACAGCAGCAATGTTCCATTTATTTATGTTCCATTTATTTTTTTTATTTTTTCTCTGGCGCATTGCATAGTAAAAGCAGCACACTGTACACTCGATAAACATTGTTGGCCACACATTTAACCCCATTAATTGCCCTAGATATTGACCCCTTCCCAGCCGGTGTCATTAGTACAATGACAGTGTACATTTATTTGGGTGATTGAAGAGGAGCGCCCCATGTCCAAAAAGAGAAAAGTCTCACTTGATGAATTTTATAGTTATTTATTAGAGATAAAAATAAACAAGTAGAGCCAACACTTTTCGGGGGAATTGCCTCCTCCTTCTTCAGGGCTGTATTTCTTGAAGAGTGGTTACATTTTGAGAGGGTTAAAGCGGAGTACCACTTATTTTTTTTTAAGTCAGCAGCTACAAATACTGCAGTTGCTGACTTTTAAAATAAGGACACTTCCCTGTCCAGGGTGCCCGCGATGTCGGCACCCGAAGCTGGCCCATCCCTCGGCTCTCGGATGGAGGCGCCGCCATCTTCGGTAAGGGAATCAGGTTCCCTACTGCGCATGTGCGACCCGCGCTGCGTGATCCCACTGGTCCCTGCTGTCACCTGGGACCCGTGTGTCTCCTAGAAGACAGTGGGGGGGGGGGCGGAAAATTTTTCTGAAATTATCACTAAACTTAAACAGCTTTTTCATAAAAACTGTAAAAGATATCAAACTGAAAGGATATAGCCAGATAGCTGAATATTTTGTGAACATTTTAAAGTTTGGCGTCTGGAGGTGAAATTATAAATGATCTGAAACTTTTGGCAGCCGAAGAAGATTTTACGGATTTTAAGCATGCTCTCATTAACTTCAATGTTAAAAAAAAGTGTTAAAAAGCTTAATATTTTAAAAAGTATAAATAGTAGAAAAAATAATTGAAGAAGAGCACACATCAGCTGAAAGAGCTGAACGTTTTAAAAGTTGAATGGCTTTAATAGCTGAAAGTATGCAGAAGTTCCACAGACCAAAAAACGTACAGAATAATAAAATTTAAAAGATGATGATTAATAAATAAAAAAAACAAATAACAATAGTGGGACTGCTGAAGCATTCCCACTAATTAGGGCTGATCACTGTATTAGTGTTGCGGGTGATGTCAGTTAGTCAGTTCACCTCCAGTATCAGTTAGTGTCAGATTGCCTACCGCAATATAATAGTCCCCATAGGCGTGCGCAGGGGGTGTGCCTAACTACTATGTGCCAATTCCCCTTTCTGCCCAGGCATCCCCCCTTGTCGACCTCCCTGCCCCGCAATGCTGCTGGCTTCCCTCCTTTCCTCTCCCACTGGCTGCTGCAGGGGATATTTCAGGATGGAGAATGAGAGAAGGAGGTAGTAAATATGTCATTTACTGGCCTCTTCCTTTTCTAAATGAACACGGTGAACACACTCACTCACTGTGCCTATTCATAACCAAAGCATAGTAAATTGTGTTTACTATGCTTCAGTTTATGTATTAACATGAAGACGCTCAGCACAGAGCACTTCCCATGTATTCCCTGTCCAGTGCAGCTGAGGCTGCAGAGAAAGGCATGGGTATCTATCTACATCTATCTATCTATCTATCTATCTATCTATCTATATATTTATATATATATATATATATATATATATATATATCTTGTTTTATAGCAGTAAGTGGAATATATATATATATATATATATACACTCAAAAATATATATATCTATATATATATATATATATATATATATATATATATATATATATATATATATATATATTGTTTTATAGCAGTAAGTGGAATATATATATATATATATATATATACTCAAAAAAAAAAATATATATATATATATATATATATATATATATATATACCCAGTGGTGATCAAATACCACCAAAGAAAAGCTCTGTTTGCGTGAAAAAAATTATATCAATTTTATTTGGGCACAGCATTGCATGACCGTGCAATCACCAGTTAATGGCCGGGTTATAAAGTGGGTAGAATCTTCTGGAGTGGATAGTATTTTTTCCTTTTTAGTTTGTAGAATATTTTAAAAAAGAATACTTTTAGAGGACTGCAGAACAAAGCAAACAAACATTTATATTTATTTATGATTCATGTACATTCAAATTAGTAAGTTAAAAGAAAAAAAAAAAAACAGAAATAACTGTGATGCTGTGAAAAACATTAAAAATGCTCAGAAGTTACAAAACACTTTTCAGTCATTTTGTAGCATTTTTTCCTTCTTTTAAAGTTTTTTCTTTTTTCTTTTTTTTTCATTCAGCCGCATTTTAAGTATTTTGCTTCTTTTATCAAATGGAAAAAGCCAGCATGCATCCCTCACCCAAGCGCTGTGATTAAATTCTTAATCTTAACACTTAATCACACTTTTAAGAGCAGTTGAGAAGCTGTAAAAAAAATAAAATAAGAAAGAATTACTTTGAAGAGCAGAAATTTCATGTCTCAAGATTTGATATAAAAATATAAAATGGGAACAAGGAAAAATGTCTGAGAACGCTCAAGTTGACACCTACGTGTAGGTGAGATTGTTCACCGGCGGTAGCCAGACAATGGAGGCAAAGTTTAAAAGAACAAAAAGTTTAACTGAGAGTGACATTTTTTTATTTTGCTTTGAAGGGCTATTCTGGTGTCTAACGTTTTATTGTTTTACAGGAGTACAAAAGCACCAAGGCTACTGCACTGTATTGTGTAGGTGAAGAACAAAAAAAAATGCTGTCATTGTTGAATGTAAAATTCTGCTTAGGTGTCCTCCCACAGCCTGAATTGGTGGGTTAAAGGACCTTTGTACAATTGTCCTTCAATCCAAGGGTTCTCAATTGTCCTTCAATCCAAGGGTTCTCTATTGTCCTTCAATCCAAGGGTTCTCCATTGTCCTTCAATCCAAGGGTTCTCCATTGTCCTTCAATCCAAGGGTTCTCCATTGTCCTTCAATCCAAGGGTTCTTAATTGTCCTTCAATCCAAGGGTTCTCCATTGTCCTTCAATCCAAGGGTTCTCCATTGTCCTTCAATCCAAGGGTTCTTAATTGTCCTTCAATCCAAGGGTTCTCCATTGTCCTTCAATCCAAGGGTTCTCAATTGTCCTTCAATCAAAGAGTTCTCAATTGTCCTTCCATCCAAGAGTTCTCAATTTTGGCAAGACCAGAGCACTGTAAATTCTTTCAAAAACATTCTGTAGCGGCCACAACCTTTGCTGTGTGGCCTTGATTTGTTGGGCTTACCAATTACCTTCTCCTGGCCTGCTCCTCCGCGTCTCCGGTTCCCAGGGTTGATACCCAACGACTTGTACACTGACACAGATGAAGTCCTTTCAAAAAGGTTTTATTTTGCAGTAGAAATTTTACAAAACACAGTCTCTTAGGGAACAGAGGGCACGGGTGAAGAACTCAGGCACCTTGAACTGCAGGTTTAACACAGTCTCTATTTCCACCCAGAGAGTAGCCATTCGCAGCTGGGTACTTCAAGACTGAACAGATCTCTAGCCAGAGATCATGGCAGTCAGCACGTTGACTCAAAACTTGAACAATAAACTGAGAATATACAGGAACCTTTTTGCAACCATACCTGGAACGTTTCCCGCTTCCTTTGTGGTACTGGAATAGTGTGGACTCGTCAATGTCCTTCCCAACTCAGTAACCAGGCACTTCTCAGGATGCCACTTGCTGGCTCTCCTCCGAAGAGTCCTCCCCCGGTCACTTCCATGAGCTGTGGTTTCCCTCCAAGCCGAGAGCACACCCGGACACTTGAATCCTCCCTCAGTTACAGCGCCTCGGACCAGCCGGTTCCGAGACTCGGGAACGGATGGATCCCTACCCCAGACCAGACAGGTCTATCAGGGGCCACTGACAGGAACATGTTGCTGGATACTGAACACCCCATGACCGGGACCCCTCGCGGGGCTACCCCAGTCCTGGAACCAGAACAGACCACACGGGTCTCACGAATAACTCCGGAACCCTGAACACGTCACCCACACCTGTTTAAGTACCCCCTCCCAGACTCCTAAGCGGTCCCCGGCACTCCCGCTGATTGGCTCCGAGAGGGCGGATACCAAAACATCCAACCAGACTAGGTTCTAGCCTGTCATGTGCACCTCACCGTTCACATGACCAGGCAGAACTTCTAAACTCATCCTGGCCAGACTGGTGTTAGGCCTACCTACAATAATTAACCCTCAGAACCTTTATTGTCCTGAGGTCAAAAACTAAATTTACAATGCGTGTGACATTTGATCCCAAATGTCATCCTCTACAATTCCATGCTCCAACAATATAAAAATCCATGCATTTAAAGTATCAGAATGAAGAATATGTGTTTAAAATGTATTAATAGCCCCCAGTCATAGGTGTCCATTGGATAGTCCCCCCCCCCCATTGGAAGAATACCCCCCTAAATCATTAGTAGTTGTGTGACCACCATTTAGATATTTGTTCCCAAATCATTGATGTCATGGGAATAGTGGCCTCCATGGAAGAATAGCTCTCCAAATCATTGGTGTCAGTGGTATAATGGCCACCCAGGAAAGAATAGCTCCCAAAAATAATTGGTGTCAGCGGAATAGTGGCCACAAGGAAAGCATAGAGCCCCAAATTCTTGGTGTCATTGGGAAAATGGCCCGCAGGAAAGAATGGCCCCCCAAATCATTGGTGTCAGTAGGATAATGGCAACCAGGGAAGAGTACCTCCCAAATCATTGATGTCGGTGGGATAGTGGCCACCAGGGAAGAGTAACCCCCCCCTCCCAAATTATTGATGTCAAAAGGAATGGGGCCATCAAGCTACAGTAGACCCCCAAAAATTGGTGTTAGTTGGACAGAGGCCACCAGGAAAGAACATCCCTCCCCAAAAAGGGCAGGGTATCCCCCAAATCATTAATGTCAGTGAGATAGTGGCCACCAGGGAAGAGTAACCACCCAAATTATTAATTTCAATGGCATAGTGGTCTCCAGGAAAGAATATCTCCCCAAATCATTGGTGTCAAAGTGACAGCGGCCACCAGGGAAGATTAGACCCCCCCCCCAAATATTTATGGCAGTGGAATAGTGGCCACCAGGCAAGAGTAGCCCCCAAAACATTGGTGTCAGTGGGATAATGGCCACCAGGGAAGAATGGCTCCCCAAATCATTGGTATCAGTACGATAATGGCCACCAGGAAAGATTAGTCCCCCAAATCATTGGTGCCAGTATGATCATGGCCACCAGGGAAGAGTCGACACAACCCCCCCCCCCCCCCCCCAAATTATTGATGTCAGTGGGATAGTGGCCACCAGGCAAGAGTAGCCCCCAGAACATTGGTGTCAGTGGGATAATGGCCACCAGGGAAGAATACCCCTCAAATCATTGGTGTCAGTAGTATAATGGCCACCAGAAAAGAGTATCCCCCCCAATTCATTGGTGCCAGTGGGGTATTTAACATGAGGGAAGAATAGCTCCCCAAAGCATTGGTGTCGTTGGGATAATAGCAACCAGGGAAGACGGGCCGTTCAAATCATTGGTATCGGTGGGATAGTTGGCAACCACAATCATTGGAGTAGTTACTGGAACTTAACTTACCTAAGAACAGGAGCCATTGTCTCACTCATATAAGGGCCCACCAGTGCCTCTTCCAATGTCTTTCTGTGCTACAGCAGCACCAAAACAGTTTTAGACCCGTTGGGTGCAGATTCTACTGTCTATGGCAGGGATATGCAATCTGCGGACCTCCAACTGTTGCAAAACTACAAGTCCCATCATGATCTGCCTCTGGGTGTCATGCTTCTGGCTGCCAGAGTCTTGCCTCATGGGACTTGTAGTTCTGCAACAGCTGGAAGTCTTCTAATTGCATATCCCTGGTCTATGGGGTAGTTCCAGCCAAGGTTCTTTTATTTAAAAAAAAAAAAAAAAACTTTAATTGTAGTATTCTTGCTTTTTCAGTGACACAACAGGCAAGGGCCCAAAGGAGGATCCTCTAATCCTCCAGCACGCCACTCCAAGTCTGGGGTGGCAGTGGTAGCTGTCATGGCAAACAGGAAGTCATCGCCAGGCAGGAGTGAGGTCACAGCCCAGCAATTAAGAACCACTGTAGTTTAATCAATGTGCCCTTATCCCTTGATTGCTACCCGACTGGACAGATACATTTCTCTTCCATCCAGCAGTCAACACTATTGGGCTCTGGCCAACTCCGCTCAGACTTTCCAGCAAAATTGGAGGAGGAAAATAAGTATTAGTCCAGGGGGGCAGCACTCAGGAGGTTGAGGGGATTTTTTTTTAAAAGGACACTTCCTGTTATAGGGTGACAACGCCGTGTCCCTTTCTCCCAATTCTGCTTCTACGTTGTCACCCTGTCACATGATCTTTTCATGGAAACTGCAAGCAGCTGTTGCAACAAACATTACATAAGCGTGGCCCTGCGTTGTCACAATCCGGACAAAGCTCTGCTTCTGTCTCCCAGTTGGTCTCCCAAACTGTCACATTGGCTTTTGATGGAGACTGCAATAGGCTGTGCCAGTGTACATTGCACAGACACGGTCCACTGTTGTCACCATTAGAAAACCTGCTCTGAGAAATACCATGCAGCCATCGATGAATTGCAGGCAGATGGCAAAAAGGCCACAAAAGATCAGGGCAGCTCCAGGACAATATTTGGCTCAGGGACAGTGGGTCGAATGATGCTTGCCATCAGACTGAGGACACCTAGGGACAGAAACAAGTACTGTGAGGGATGTCTCTGGATTGAAGGTGAATATTGTTAATTGGCTCTGTAATGTTATTTTGTTGTTTTTGACTGGAGATCTTTAACCACTTAAGCCCCGGACCATTTTGCAGGCCAAAGAACGGAGCATTTTTTGCGATTCGGCACTGCGACGCTTTAACTGACAATTGCGCGGTCGTGCGACGTGGCTCCCAAAAGTCAACGTCCTTTTTTTCCCCACAAATAGAGCTTTCTTTTGGTGGTATTTGATCACCCCTGCGGTTTTCATTTTTTGCGCTATAAACAAAAAAAGAGCGACACTTTTGAAAAAAAAAACATTATTTTTTACATTTTGCTATAATAAATATTCCCCAAAAATATATAAAAAAAATATTTTTTTCCTCAGTTTAGACCGATACGTATTCTTCTACATATTTTTGGTAAAAAAATTGCAATAAGCGATTATTGATTGGTTTCCGCAAAAGTTATAGCGTTTACATAATAGGGGATAGTTTTAGGGCATTTTTATTAATATTTTTTTTTTCTAGTAATGGCGTCGATCAGCAATTTTTATCATGACTGCGACATTATGGCGGACACATTGGACATTTTTGACATGTTTTTGGGACCATTGTCATTTATACAACAATCACTGCTATATAAATGCACTGATTCCTGTGTAAATGACACTGGCAGTGAAGGGATTAACCACTAGGTGGCAGTGTAGGGGTTAAGTGAGCCCTGGGGAGTGTTTCTAACTGTGGGGGGGCGTTGCTGTGTTTTACACATCACTGATCTCTGCTCCAATCACAGGGAGCAGAGATCAGTGACACCGTCACTAGGCAGAACGGGGAGATGCTTGTTTAGATTAGCATCTCCCCGTTCTTCCTCCCCATGAGACGATTGTGGGTATCCCTGCGGTGATTGAGTCCTCGGGACCCGTGATCGGAGTCACGGAGGTCCCGACCGGCGCACGCACGCAATGGCAGGGCGGCAAATTTAAAGGGACGTACCCCTCGTCTATTTGTCTGTCCGTGCCATTCTGCTGATGTATATCGGCGTGCGCTAGTCGGCATGTGGTTAAAGGAAATCTGAATTTATCTTCCAGATGTTTAAAGGATGCATGTGATCAGCTCTAAGCAAAGCTCTGGGAGACTTAAAAAGGATCCCTTGAAGTGTGACAGTGCCGGTAGTGAAGGGTTAATTGGGTCTAGGGGACATAAAAAAAAAATACTGCTGTACTGCTAGACCATTCCTCACAGTGCATGACAATCAGGGGGCAATCTGTTTATTTGCTGACAAGAGGCATGCTGATAGGAGGAGAGAGCAGAAAGAAAGAGAGATGAGCTCATCACCGTGCTGCTTCTCCTTTCACTGTCCAGTCACAAGCTTGGGGTTAGTCCGGGATGACCTGAGCCCATAGTTGATGCTGGCCAACAGACTGAGGACATCTTGTTGTTTTGGGCTGGAGTTCTTGTTTAAATAATATTTGTAGTTCTTTTCCAGATGATTAAAGGATGCATGTGATCAGCCTAAAGGCAAGCTCTGGGAGACTTAAAAATTATTCTTTGCAGTGGAGCATGCAAGGATCAAATTACTCATTTAGGTGTGGGGGACATAGAAACGATCAGGGGTGAATTGACAACTCATGGAGCCCCCGGGCAATAGGAGATTATGGGGGCCCCTGACAATAGGAGGTTATGGGGCCCCACGGTATACACAAACACACACACACACAGTATACAATCACACAGTATACACAGACATGTTTCTATTGGCTGAGAAGGTACTGGAGAGGTGGGGCAGCTATAATCTCAGGATTTTTAGACCAAAAGGATGTCGGTAAGGGACATTTCAGAGAGAGATGTAAAAAAAAAACACAGATTTTTACATACTGTCCCTGGTTTTACTGAGGCTGGCAACCCTGATGGGGCCCCCTAGTGGCTCCGGGCCCACGGGCAGTGCCCGAATTGCCGAATGGTCAGTCCGCCCCTGAAAATGATTGTTTACTTACCCAATCCTCTGCTATACCGTTAAACCAGTCCTCACAGCACATTCTACTCCATGCCAATCAGGGGTTAATCTGTTCATGTGCTGACAAGAAGCTTGCTGATAGGAGGAGAGAGCAGAGAGAAAAAGAGATTAGTTCATCACTGTGCTGCTTCTCCTTTCACTGTCTAGTCACAAGCTTGAGGTTAGTCCGGGACGACCTGCGGTCATAGGTGATGTTGGCCATCAGACTGATTTTTTTGGCTGGAGTTCTTGTTTAAAGAATATCGGTTGTTCTTTTTCCAGATGCTTAACTTATGTGTTTGATCAGCCTACTGGCAATCTCTGGGAGATTTAAAAAATATCCTTTGCAGTGAGGCAGTGCCAGCACTGCAAGGGTTAATTACTCATGTAGGTCTAGGAGACATAGAAAAGATTATTTGCTCACCCAATTCTCTGCTGTACTGCTAGACCAGTCCCTGCAGCATCTTCTACTCCATGCCAATGAGGGTCGGTCCGTTCATGTGCTGACGAGAAGCATGCTGATAGGCCGAGAACGCAGAACGACAGGGAGATGAGCTCATCACTGTGCTGCTTCTCTTTTCACTTTAGAGTCACCAGCTGGAGGTTGGTCTGGGATGACCTGAGCTCATAAGTGATGTTGGCCATCAGACTGAGGACATCTAGTAGTAGAAGCAAGTAAAGCATGGGAAATCATCTGATTGAAGATGAATATTGCAACTAAAGCTGGTTTTGTAATGATGACCTGGATGACCGGGATGACCTGAGCTCATATGTAATGTTGTCCATCAGACTGAGGACATCTAGCGGCCAGAAAATAAATACAGAAGGGGAAACCTCAATATGAAAAGATGAATGTTGTAGGCAAAGCTGGTTTTGCAAATTGTATCTTTTGCTCCTCCTCCTTTCACTGTCCAGTCACAAGCTTGTGGATCGTCCCGGGATAACCTGAGCTCATATGTAATGTTGCCCATCAGACTGAGGACATCTAGAAGCCAGAAACAAATACTGAAGGGGAAACCTCAATATTAAAAGATGAATGTTGTAGGCAAAGCTGGTTTTGCAAATTGTATATTTTGCTGCTCCACCTTTCACTGTCCAGTCATAAGCTTGGGGGTCGGCCTGGGATGACCTGAGCTCATATGTAATGTTGCTTATCAGACCGGGGACATCTTGCAGCCAGAAACAAATACTGAAGGGGAAACCTCAATATTAAAAGATGAATGTTGTAGGCAAAGGTGGTTTTGCAAATTGTATATTTTGCTGCTCCTCCTTTCACTGTCCAGTCATAAGCTTGGGGGTCGGCCTGGGATGACCTGAGCTCATATGTAATGTTGCTTATCAGACCGGGGACATCTTGCAGCCAGAAACAAATACTGAAGGGGAAACCTCAATAGTAAGGATAAATATTGTTAGGCAAAGCTGGTTTTGTAAATCTTATCTTTTATAACCACAGAGAGATGAGCTCATTATTGCGCTACTTCTCTTTTCACTGTCCAGTCACAAGCTTGGGGTTAGTCCGGGAGGACCCGAGATGATACTGGCCATCAAACCAAGGAAATCTAGTGGAAGAAAAAATACTGCATGGGAAATCTTCGGATTGTAGATACATATTGCAGTCAAAGCTAGTTTTGTTCATTTCATCTTTTATATTATTTTCCTGCAGTTTAAGCCTAAAGGGGGGTTATATTTGCAGAAAGTGCGTACACTTCCTATTATCAGATGAGTAGGACGCTCTATGCCGGGCGTGCTGTGCGTCTTGTAGTACAAGGCACGTGTGTTTAGATGCAACAGATAATCTGTACGGATTTATGGAGACGTCGGAGGCAAATTAATTCCTTGCGTTACCTTTTGGCTGACGACAAGCACGGACTCAGCGTGGCTCTAGTGCCTGTCATTCAGTTAGTTAACCAGAGGGAGTCACTTTTGTCCGTTGCATATTTAATTGTGTGCCGGCTCAGACTGAACACATCCACATGAGTCATACCATTAATACAATAAATCTTTAATAGGAAGCCGGGAAGGGCACCAGTTTTTTTTTTTTTATTCCTCTCCTATCATAGTGAGAGCAATTTTTTTTTTTTATTATTATTTTTTTTTTTTTACTTTGCATTAAGAAGTCTAAAATCCTAATAAATTGTGTCGGCATGGAAGGAGGGAGACAGTAAATTGTTTGGTATTTAAAGATTAACATGGTTTGGTTGTGGTTTTGTCTGGCAATCAATAAAATCAATGTCTATGCTGTTTGTGGAATAAAAGTGAAATCTCTGATTGAATGTCAGTGGGGCGCGTCAAGGGGGCTTCCGTGGAAAAATAAAAAAAAACTGAGGGCGGATGATGATCTTACATCAGGATTTGTTGGGGGGAGGGGGGGAAGTAAAGCTATTGCTGTGTTGTAATAAAGTCTTTGTTAAAAGTTGCAGCACAGAGGCTTAGTGGATTGCTTTTCTGCCTTGCAGCACTGGGGTTCTCAGTTAAAATCCCATCCAGCAAGCGAGGCTACTAAAGGTCAGAGAGTGAGTGAGCGTGATGACCAGAGGTCACAAAAGGAGTGGCCAGAGGTCAGAGTGTGAGTAGGTATGGGGACAAGGCAGGGCCGTTTTTAAGGCAGGGCAAAAGGGGCAGCTGCCCTGGGCCCTGTCATTGTTGTGGGGCCCAAAGCAGCTACCTCATACTTGCCAACTATTCTGGTTTAAATTCCCTCGTCCCTTGAGGTTTTAGTCCTGTGCTGTGTCCCAATATCTCAGTGTGAAATGCTGCTACTAATGCTACCGAGCTCTGCCCTATTGTGTACAGATGACTCACCTGCAGACCCTGTGTTTACATGTAAATTACCGGCATTCATATGTAAATATCAGCGGCTAGCAGCATTGATATATATAGCATGCCCCCCTGAGGTCATATCCACAGTAATCTCTAGCAACCAATCAACAAGCAGAAATCATATGTTGTAACCTCTAGAAACTAATTAGTGAGCCATGCTGTAACCTCTAGCAACCAGTCAGTGAGCAGTAATGATACACTAACCTCTGGCAACCAATCACAATAGCTGCCTGATCTGATTCACTAAACTGATTTTGAGTCTAACTGCTAATTATTGTATGTCTCAGAGCAGGTGGAGAGCGAAACTGCATGGGGGGGGCCCAAGAAAAGTTTTGCCCAGGGTCCAATCAATATTAAAGACGGGACAAGGTCAGAGAGTGAGCAAGCAGAGTTGTCAGAGAGTAAGCCGGTTAACCAGATGACAGATGAGTAGCTATGTTGAAAAGGTCAGAAACTGTGTATAGAGAGAAAATGGTGATCAGAAAGTGAGCAAGTGTGGTGACCAGAGGTCATAGAAGGAGTAGGCTGGGTGACCAGGGGTCAGAGTGGGAGTAGGCATGGTGACAAGGTCAGAGAGTGATAATATGGCAAAAACAGTGGTCAGAGAGTGAGGAAGTAGAGTTGTCAGAGAGTGAGCAAAGGTGGTGAACAGGGGTCACAGAAGGAGTAGGCAGGGACACCAGAGGTCAAAGAGCATAGGTTTGGTGACCAGGTCAGAGAGTGAGTATACAGAGGAAATGGTGGTCAGAAAGTGATCTAGTGTAATGGCCAGAGGTCAAAGAAGGAGTAGGCTGGATGACCAGGGGTCAGAGTGTGAGTAGGTATGGTGACAAGGTCAGAGAGTGATAATATGGAGAAAACAGTGGTCAGAGAGTGATTAGGTATAGCAAAGGTGGGAAACAGGGGTTACAGAAGGAGTCGGCAGGGTCACCAGAGGTCAGAGTGAGTAGGTATGGTGACAAAGTCAGAGAGTGAGTATACAGAGAAAATGGTGGTCAGAAAGTGATCTAGTGTGGTGGCCAGGGGTCAAATAAGGAGTAGGCAAGGTGATCAGGGGTCAGAGTGAGTACCGTATATACTCGAGTATAAGCCGAGATTTTCAGCCTCTTTTTTGAGGCTGAAAGTGCCCCCCTCGGCTTATACTCGAGTCATCGCTGTCTGCCTGCTCGATCAGCGTGTCGAGCAGACAGACAGCGGACATTCTACCCTTCAAACGCCGCGCCTCCGCCTCCGCCTTCGCCTGTGATAGGCGGAACACTGAATTTCCCAGCAGCCTGTGTTCCGCCTATCACGGACATCGTCTCATCCTCGTACTACGGACGAGGATGAGACGATGTCCGTGATAGGCGGAACACAGGCTGCTGGGAAATTCAGTGTTCCGCCTATCACAGGCGAAGGCGGAGGCGCGGCTTTTGAATTTTAGAATGGCCGCCGAGGCGCCGACGAAGAGCGGCGATCCTGGCAAGGCACGGGACGGAGGCAAGGCAAGGCACGGCACGGGACGGGACGGAGGCAAGGCACGACACGGGACGGAGGCAAGGCACGGCACGGGACGGAGGCAAGGAGGCAAGGCACGGCACGGGACGTAGGCTCGGGACACAGGCTTCTTGACACAGGTAGGCTGGACACACACACACACACACACACACACACACACACACACACATGGACACACACACACAGGGATGGATGGATGGATGGAGACACACACACACAGGGATGGATGGATGGAGACACACACACACAGGGATGGATGGATGGATGGAGACACACACACACAGGGATGGATGGATGGATGGACACACACACACACAGGGATGGATGGATGGATGGACACACACACACACAGGGATGGATGGATGGATGGACACACACACACACAGGGATGGATGGATGGATGGACACACACACACACAGGGATGGATGGATGGATGGACACACACACACACAGGGATGGATGGACGGACACACAGGGATGGACGGACACACAGGGATGGACGGACACACAGGGATGGACGGACACACACACAGGGATGGACAGGCATGTCTCACCCTCGGCTTATACACGAGTCAATAAGTTTGCCAGTTTTTTGGGGGGTAAATTGGGGGCCTCGGCTTATATTCGGGTCGGCCTATACTCGAGTATATACGGTAGGTATGGTGACAAAGTCAGAGAGTGAGTATACAGAGAAAATGGTGGTCAGAAAGTGATCTAGTGTGGTGGCCAGAGGTCATAGAAAGAGTAGGCATGGTCACCAGAGGTCAGAGTGAGTAGATATGGTGACAAGGTCTTAGAGTAAGCAAGCAGTGTTGTTAGAGAGTAAACAAGGATGGTGAACAGGGGTCACAGAAGGTGGCCATAGAGTAAGCAAGGGTGGTAAACGGGTCACAGAAGGAGTAGGCCGGGTGACCAGAGGTCAGAGTGAGTAGGTATGGTAACAAGGTCAGAAAGTGAGTATACAGAGAAAATGGTGGTCAGAAAGTGATCTAGTGTAGTGGCCAGAGGTCATAGAAGGAGAAGACAGGGTGGCCAGGGGTCAAAGTGTGAGTAGGTATGGTGACAAGGACAGAGAGTTATAATACGGTGAAAACAGTGGTCAGAGAGTGAGGAAGCAGAGTTGTCAGAAAGCGAGCAAAGATGGTGAATAGGGATCACAGAAGGAGTCTGCAGGGTCACCAGAGGTCGGAGTGAGTAGGTATGGTGACAAGGTCAGAGAGTGAGTATACAGAGAAAATGTTGGTCAGAAAGTGAGCAAGCGTGGTGACCAGAGGTGAACAATTCTTCTGCTTTCAGGAGAGGAAGGTTGAAGCTCACCTAAATGGCAGCTCCTAAACTTTGCTAAAAAGCCTTATGCGTACATGGACACATAGGCTTTTATAGAGTTGAGTTTAGGCGCTTTGGCAAAAAAATGCAAAAAGCTCCTAAACTCGAGCTTAGGAGCTGCTTGTGTACATGAAGCCTGTGGCACACACTTAACCCCTTCCTGCCCAGTGTCATTAGTACAGTGACAGTGCATATTATGATCACTCTATTAGTGTCACTGGTGATGTCAGTTAGTCAGTTCCCCCCCAGAATCAGTTAGTCTCAGATTGTCCGCCACACTATCATAGCCCTGTTATAAGTTGCTGATCGCCGCCGTTACTAGTAATAAAAAAAAAAAAGGAAAAGAAAAATTCCAGCATATATTCCATAGTTTGTAGACACTATAACTTTTGCGCAATACAATCAATATGCACTCATTGGGATTTTTTTAAAAGACATGTAGCAGAATACATCTTGGCCTGAATTTATGAAGACATTTTATTTTTAATTATTTTTTTTAGGATATGTTTTATAGCAGAAAGTAAATAATATTGTGGTTTTTTTTTTCTATATTTTTGGTATTTTTTCTTTTATATCGCAAAAAAAATTAAAATAAAATATAAATAAAATAAAAACCCCAGCGGTGATCAAATATCATCAAAATAAAGCTCTATTTGTCTGAAAAAAAAATTGTATATAAATTGTGTTTAGGTACAGTGTTGCATGACTGTGCAATTACCAGTTAAAATAGCGCTGTGCCTTCCAGAACTGAAGTGGTTAACGAACGAGTCCAAAACTAAACACATTTTTCCATCCCGGATAAAAAGAAAAGTAAAAAAAACAAAAAAAACAAAAAAAAAAACGAGTGTAGCAACTGTACACGGTGCTTTAGCAAATGAAATTTCATCCATTTAAAGTTTTTAGATCGACATCAACACATACTGAAAAAAAATTCCAGCATATAAAAATAATGAGAATAGAAAAAAATAACAAAATAAAAAGCTTCTCTTTTGATGGCGTTTTTCAACCTTCCATTGAATCAATATCATCTTAATATTCACTAAAAAATAAAGCCTATTTTTCCAGGAGTAGATGGCTGCTGCTAATGTCTGTTCCTCTCTTCAGACTGTGAAGTATTTAAGCAGAATGAGCCTGCAGAAAGCCTATTATTTAGCAAATCCATCCCTCCCCCGCTCTCCTATCTTCCATTAAAGTATCATTTTCTGACCTTGTTAATGTTATACAATATGCACAAAAACATCCCCCCCCCAAAAAAAATAAAGAACACAAAACATCGTCTCATTTAGCCGAAGCCAGGCAGATGGTAAATTTGGAGTCCTGATTTAAATGGGAGAATTTTACAGGTAGAAGCATGTGTTCCTGACAGCAGAACGGCCTCTAATCGCACCCAGGATGGGTAATTAACCAAAGGAATGCAACAAAAAGAGCAAGGAGGAATACAAGGAGTTTCAAGGACGAGGCGGTGGGGTTTGTGGGGCGTAGAGACAAGGCAGTCACTTTAAATTCAATTGAACCCCACCGCAATATATAGGTCTGGGACTTATTTGTACCCCAACGCCTTGTTTCAGTTTTGCTGGGGTTGTAGGCTGGTGGTACTTCCCCCTCTTTGTTGGGTGCCAAGTAAAGGCCTATCCCAGGGTGGGTTCTTCTATGCTATTGTAGCGCCAGCGCCTGAAGAGCATGCGCTATGTGTTTTTTCTCATTTAACATTCCTGGAACCGCAGTTTGGTTTTGGGTTCAATTATACTAAATTGTGGTCTCGGTACCAGTCTGGCTGGATTGCACTGTGTTCTGCTTGGCTATAGGTGGCGCTGTCATCTCTGGCAGGTGTGAGAATGCAGTTTAGCTGGGTGCATTGGGTACTATCTTTCTCAGAATCAACTTAGTGGGCGGGTCGTCCTGCTGTGCACTCTGGGAGAAGGTACTTAAGGTACTGACGTCACGTGCTTCGGGGTTTCCGGTCCAGAAGTGCTTTCTGGCTGTTTGGTCCTGGTCCTCCTGACCAGCCCCCAGGGCTCTCATGGCCTGGGGTGCGGATCCATCCAATTCTGAGTCTCGGGGCTGGCTAGCCCGAGGCAAAGTAACTGGAAGGAGGATTCGTAGGTGGTCTGGTGCCGTCTCAGTTGGGGAGAGGCCCAGCAACTGAAAGAGCAACCAGGGGAGGACTCTTCGGGAGAAGGCCATGCGGAAGGCTGGCTTCCCAGAAAGAACCTGGAGGCTTATTTGAAAGAAATTAAGCGAATCTACACTGGTATGGTAATGCCGGACTGGCTGCAAGATACTGGTATGGTATGAGGGCTCTCTCCGTTGTCGACATCCTTCAGTTTAAAGTTTTCTACAACAAGTATGTGACAGACTTTTTCTCAAGTGTTCTACAACAAGTCTGTGGCAGAGACTTTTCTTTATCTGAGCACTCTATCGCAGTGTTTCTCAACTACAGTCCTCAAGGCGCCCTAACAGGTCATGTTTTCAGGATTTCCCTCAGATGAATTGGCTGTGGTAATTACTAAGGCAGTGAAACTGATCAAATCACCTGTGCAAAGTAATGGAAAACGCGAACTGTTGGAAACACTGCTCTATCGGCTGCTAGGCTTGGTGAGAGGAGGTCTATCCGATAAGGGTGGAGATCCAGTTGTGAATGGCTATTCTCTGGATTTCTAAAGTGAGAGACTTTCTATTTGACTAAGTTCCAAGAGTACCTGAACGTTCTACCTAAAACCCTCTAACCCTAATTGAGAGACTGTGTTTTGTCTACTACTTCTTTGCAAATAAAAATCCCTTAAGCGGATCTGTCTCAGTTTCTACAGTTCTTGGGCCATCAACCTCGGGAAACCCCTAGACATACATGAGGTGAAAAAGGTAATGGTAAGCCCAATAAAATGAGCAGCTCCTTCGGGGGTCAGTGCTAAACTATGCTAGGCACATTGGATAGGGTCACTGCCTTATGCATAGAGTACCTTTACCGTGCCTTTTTACCAATACCCTGAGACAAGACAGAGGTCGCCTTCAGGGATAGCTCAACCTTAATGTAGACCTCTTACTGAAAGACACCATTTGCACTTGAAGAGATGGCTGAACTGTAGTTGACTCTGTTGATGTAGATGTACATCACTACTGTCACTTGTTGCAGTTAGGAGGGACACGCTGAGCCGATGCCCACTCTACCTGTCCAGCATATCTCCCCTACTTCTCTCCCATTCATGGAATAGGGTTCTCGAGTGCACCTAGTACTGACTCCATGTGTACACTTCACTTACCTCTTCCCCTTCCATACCTGTCCACAGGCTGAGGTGCTGTTGCTATGGGAAAAGAAAACTCCTTCTGCAAGAGGCTACCCCACCTACCACGTTTTCCGCGCCACATTAACTCTACTGCTGTCTTCATACCCCAGTTTGTTTCAACTGACTCAAGCTGTAGGCTATGTTTGCCAATTACTTGCATTACACCTCTTTGGTAACTTCAGACCAGGCAAAGGGTCAACACTTTTACTTGAGTAACCTGAGCATGACAGAGGTCAATATAACAGTTATTTCTTAACCTAAGCTCGAACTCAGGCTTTTGTAGCTGCCCCAGCATACCTGCACAGGGAATAGTCCATAATGGCAGATTTCCAGAACTGGTGTCTTCGGGGTGGACTGTAGATCCCAGCGGGTCCTGTACACCAGTGGTTCTCAACCCTGTCCTCAAGTACCCCCAAAAAGTCATGTTTGCAGGTATTCCTTTATCTTGCATAGGTGCTTTAAATCAGACTCGATGGCTAGGTATTTTGGACAGCTATTTTATCTAAGAGAAATTCCCAAAACATGGCCTGTTGGGGGTAATTGAGGACAGGGTTGAGAACCACTGCTGTACACTGTAAAGGACTTTATATCCATGGGTGCTGCAGGTTTGGCAGCAGACTTAATGGACGGACTTCAGCAATGGCATCATGTCATGTATTAAAGTAGGAGTAGGACAAAACCTTTTTTTTTTTTTTCATTATGAATAGAGCAGGGTAGGGTTATAACCCCTGTAAGTTTTATTTTTGTCATCTGTGTCCCATTGGGGGAGAGTTTTACCTTCACTTCCTGACCCATAGCCAAACAGGAAATGAAAGGAAATTCCTGTAAATTAATGGGCGTTCTCTGTTTAGCATGACTGTGCCCCTGTGCATAAAGCCAGCACCATAAAGTATGGTTTGATGAGTTTAGTGTGGAGGAACTCAAATAGCGCATCTGATATCAAGACGGATTGGCCGTACTGACATTCTAGACGATTGTGCTCTTCCAACCTTTTGACAACAATTGGGGGAAGCCTTCTTTTGTTCCAGTGTAACTGTGCCCCTCTGTACAAGGTCAGCACCATAAAGACATGGTTTGCTGAGTT
Source organism: Lithobates pipiens (assembly GCF_037356315.1). Classification (NCBI taxonomy): domain Eukaryota; kingdom Metazoa; phylum Chordata; class Amphibia; order Anura; family Ranidae; genus Lithobates; species Lithobates pipiens. Next base: position 246,629,823 of record NW_027507685.1, read on the forward strand.
TGGTGTGAAGGAACTTGAGTAGCCTGCACAGACAGCTACCCTATAAAACTTTTAGGATGAATTGGAATAATGATTATGAGCTAGGTCTTCTCATCCAACCTTAGTATCTTGCCTCATATATGCTCTTTTGGTTGAATGAGCTTAATGAACCACCAACACTCTCCAGAAGAGTGGAGGTTCTTATATATGCAAAGATGGGGCAACGCCATATTTATGGCCACGGTTTTGGAATGGGCTTTCCGACAAGCTCATATAGGTGTGATGGTCAAAAGTCCACAAAACTTGGCTAGTGTAGCAGGTTCCGCTGAGAAACTCTGAACAGCACTGCAGCCTATCATCAAATGATTCTGTTCAGGACTGTAGCAAAGTCTGATGGGGCCCCTTAAATTATTTGGGGCCTCACCATTTTCTTCTATTTTAAATCAGTTCCTCTAGTTTCTAGACAAAGGGCCAGTTTACTGTCATTCAGTCTTTGGGGGGGGCTGTGGGCAGTGGGAGTAGATAATGGCTCAGGGTTGATGGTCAGTGGAGTAAAAGAATTTCATAGCACCCCTGTGGTTAGGTGGAAGAGGAATAGTTCACAATCATTGGTATTAGTGGAAGGATTAGTGACCCCATCATTGATGTCAGTTAGAGGAATAGTGTCCCATTGTTGGTGTCAGTGGGTGGAATAGTGCCCCATTGTTGGTGTCAGTGGGTGGAATAGTGCCCCATTGTTGGTGTCAGTGGGTGGAATAGTGCCCCATGGTTGGTGTCAATGGGAGGGTTAGGGCTCCATCATTGGTGTAAGCGGAAGAAATAGTGCCTCATCTTTAGTGCAAGAGGAAGAATTTACGCTCCATCATTGATGTCAGTGGGAGGAATAATCCCACGTTGTTGATGTCAGAGGGAGGAATAGTGTCCCACGGGCCAGAAAAAGACAAAAAAATAGGGCCGCATTAGGCGACCACTGCTTTAGTTAACAGAATGCTGATTGTGTTTATTGCAAATAGTGTACCATGTTGGTTTGCATTCAAATCTACTTTATCTTTGAGTACTTGATTATGGTACTCCCTCTGAGTAACTTTATGCTGCTTTTTTTTTTTTTTTATCGAAAAACAAACTTTATTGAAAGGAGAAGAAAACAGAGAAAAGGGCAGGCATAGTAGGCATACATACGGTACAACAAGTAACATGGGCCAACCTGGCCAAGGCAGTATTGCATACATGAGTGCATTGGGTTAGCTGCGCTGTATAGGGTTAGATACCCATAATGGGTAAAGTCATTATAAAACCATTTTGTGTCAACCGGGGAAGGGGGAGCAAACAGAGAAAGAAAGAAAAAGGGGAGGGGGAAGGGGACATAATAAGAGGAAGCCCATGGGATGGAAGAAGCACAGAAAGGGAAAAGCAGAGGGGGGAGGGGGGCAAGGGATCAATATATAGTAACAATTCAAGTACATGTCTCCCCATCCCCCAACCATCTACTCCAGATCTGCTCATATTTAAGTGGACAACTTTATGCTGCTTTAACCCCTAGAACTGTTGTGAAGACCTCAACCATTCTCCCCAACAAGCACCACCTGCCATGTGCATTTTCTATTGCTTGGTTTGATGCCAGGATATCAATTGTTTCTTTGGTTTCTATCTTCTACCCCCCCCCTCTCCTTTTCTACCTAACCTTTTCCACCCATGGTGGCCCTTCTCAAAACGGTTGAAGGAAACTTCTGTTTTGATCACCATGTTCTTCATGTACCCAATGGACTGATTTTTGTTGGATCTAATTAGGACACAGCAACAATCTGATCCACTGAAAGTAGTAAATCTGCTTCACAATATTATTCGTTCCACCCCTTGGGATATTTTTGGAGCACAGGTCTCCTTGTGAACATATAAGATGCCTTACGTTTACATCCTTGAATTAATCTGGACTATATATCCACACCAGCAATACTGTTGCCAACTGTTTCCTCAAAACGTATTATCTCCATGGACTTTCCATAATAATTGAGAAGCAATCATTTATTTGCTCCTCTAATTACAGCCATCTGAATTCCTGGCTAGGAACTAGATCTAACCCCTCTTCCTATTAGTATCTTATGGACTCGAGGCTTCCGGGGACCTCTATGTGGATACCCGTGACATAATTTCATTTTTTATTAATAATGTTCATACGACACATCCACACATAGATCTTTGGCGTCCGGACATTTGTTTATTTATGTGTAGTGTATTGTAATGCCGCGTACACATGATCAGAATTTCGGCCACCAAAAAAACTGATCAGAGCTTTACATCAGAAAATGCCTGAGGCCAGGTGACAGATGCACTCCGTAGGAGTCGGAAGTGCACCGCTAGGTAGTGGACCTTAGGACTGACTGCTGCGGATTGTACCCAGGGAGATTCAGGACACAGGTCTACAGGATCACTAGCACAGATCCCAATGGGAGCTGGAGCATAGATTCCCCAGGGCGCGGAGTCTAAGAGCCAGCGGGTGTTCGCCAGAGCCTCCAGTGGTGAGAATGGACTTCGCTGCAGTCTGGCTCCAGGTCGCGGCCCCTAGGGTCTCACAGCTCACGCTCACTACACACAGTAGACTACAGGAGAAGGAAGCAGCAGGCTGGAACGACAAGGATGGTAAGGGGATACGGCAGAGGTCAGGGCAACTAGTAGACAGGAACAACAGAGTACACGCCAAAGGTTCAGGGTCACAGGCAGACAGGGATGGTCAAGGTCACAAGCAGACAGGAATCGTTGATAACATGCCAAGGTCGGTAACAGAGTCAAACATAGAGCACACGGCAAGCAGGAACCAGGAAGCCAAACACACAATGAATACACAATGGTTGATCAGCACTGTTGGCTTGCAGTGCACAGGTTAATATAGGGTTCCCTGATAGGGCCTGGGGTGGAGCCATGCTTAGAGGAGAGGTTATAAAAACCACCAGGTGGAAGTGGCTGGCCTCTTAGTCAGAAGACATGAGGGGAGGTTAGCAAACAGAGGAAGATCACTGCATAACCATGACATGCGACTGTGTGTACGCTCCATCAGAATTTATCTGGCCAAATTCCCCGCCAGCAAAAATGTGATAGCATGTTCTCAAACTTTCTATCGGAAATTCCGATAGTGTGTATGCAATTCCGACGAGCAAAAACTCGTGCATGCTCAGATTCAACTACAAGATGGAAGCTATTGGCTACTGGGTATTGAACTTCCTTTTTCTAGTCCTGTTGTATGTCACCGCATTCTTGGTGGTCGGAGTTTGAGCAGAATTCCATCGGAATTCCGACAGGAAAACCATCAGAGCTTTTTTCCAAGAGAATTCCGACCGTGTGTACGTGGCATAACTGTTGTCTTGTGCTGTTGCCATATCTGGAGACTATATGTCACAGTAGTCTCTAGATCAGGAGTGCTCAACCTGTGGCTCTCCAGCTGTTGCGGAACTACAAGTCCCATGAGGCATAGCAAGACTCCGACAGCCACAAGCCTGACACCCAGAGGCAGAGGCATGATGGGACTTGTAGTTTTGCAACAGCTGGAGAGCCACAGGTTGAGCACCCCTGCTCTAGATATACGTCATGTTCGTATTCGTGCCTTCAAGATTATCTCCCATTGTGGAAATTTCTGGAATTTTATTCATCAATAAAAGTTCTATATATTTTTCTACTTTTTCCCTACATTGTATGCTGTGTCACTCATTTGGTCTTCTGGTTTCTTACTTATCTCGTTAAGGACAATTTTGTTTTTTGACCCAATGGATTGAGTCTGCAGGCTTTCTACACACTGCTTTATTATCCCCTTATACTATCTGCCGTGCAATTCCTCTTGAGTACAATAAAACTTTTAAATATGTTAAAAAAATAAATAAAGAAGCCAGCAATTTACAACCAAAGGGGCTTAAGCTGAACCGTGGGATGAAAATTGGAGGCTACTTAACGTTTGGTGTCTCCAGGGTCAGTTTAAAAGGGAAAAGCTGTTTTACCATAGTCTTTTTAAATTGAAGCCATTCTTTCGACTACGCATTTAAACCCCCTCCCCCCCCCAAAAAAAAAAAATCGCCTCTCGAGGATAAGATTGCCCATGTAGAAGAACAGAGCCCATCTCAAGTAATTCCACATAAATATATGTTCCAGATTGCTATTCTACTTGTGTTTTCCTAGTAGCGGCACAATAGCAGGGCGAGAGGTGAGAAGCACAACACACGGATTACCGGCCGCTGCTTATAACCGGCTTAGAAAAAGAAAAAGAAAAAAGAAAATGCCTATGAAAGAATAAACAACACCTAGAAATTATATTGGGGGGGGGGGAAATACAACACGACCAGATCAGATTCTCCTCCGGCCTACCGATGAACTATGGGAAAGGAGCGGCTATGTAATCCAAACCCCCTCGTTATATTGATCACAACAGAAAATTACAATGTTTGTTCAGTCTCCGACACATGAGAAAGAGCCTTCATTATCATAATCCAGTTCATTCCCCGTACAGGTGGATCTTAAGTTACACACAAAGAATTCATTACATTATTTTATTTTATTTTTTGCATTATGGCTTCGGAGACTTTTGTCTTTTCTTACTTTCATCTGAAAGCTTTTATTGTTGTGTTTTCTTTTTTTTTTTTTTTCAAAGCCTGTATAGTCTCTGTTCTGTTTGCATTAGAATAATTGCATTTTTTTTCCTTTCAATGGTGGAACTGGGTACAGATGAACACAAAAACATATTGAAGGGAGGATATATATATATATATATATATATATATATATATATATATATATATATATATATATATATATATATATTTATATTTATTATATATATATATATATATATATATATATATATATATATATATATATATATATATATATATATATATATATACACAATTAGCTTTCACGGGTATAGAAACAATTTTTGGTTCTATTTTGTTTTCCAATATAAATCTTTCTTGTTTCTACCTCTTTTTATTATTCTGCTCTCTTTCTTTTGTTAAAGCCCAATTTAAAAAAACAAAAATAAAAGAAAAAAACTAACAACCAAAAACTAAAACCACTAGTCTTGGCCTAGCAGCCATGGGTGCTCAGTAGCGTTGGCACTCGTCCAGGACTCACCCGGATAGACCGGGTGTTAGGGTTTCCAAACCACCTGAAACCCGGATACACTATTAAGACTGAACTGTGGCTCCCCAAGTAACCGAGTATGCAGGGGGCGTGCCAGGTACCCTAATTACCCCATGCAGTGCAGATTTCCCCTGCTGCCAGGGACCTTCCCTCCCATGATACATCACGGATGAAAGGTGCCAATTGCCTAAGCTTCTATCCTCGGGTGGGAGATTGAGCTCCCCACCCACTGTCTGTTACTGAAGTCTCTTTCCTTCCCTCCTTTTTCTCCTGCCTCTGAGTGAGTACACCAAGGTAAGGGGAACTGAGATATAATGTTGGGGGATGCTGGGAACTCTGATGTATCTGGGGGCTTTGGTGAGTAGCAACTGCCTTACACCAGAGTTCACAGTGTTCCCCCTTACAAAAACCAAAATTGTTGTGCACCGCTAAAGTGTTTGGGTTTGGGTGAACCGATAAAGTGTTTGGGTGAGCCACTAAAGTGTTCAGGTTTAGGTGAGTCGCTAAAGTGTTCGGGTTTAGGTGAGCTGCTAAAGTGTTTGGGCGAGCCGCTAAAGTTTTCGGGTTTGGGTGAGCCGCTAATGTGTTTGGGTGAGGAGCTAAAGTGTTTGGGTTTGGGTGAGCCGCTAAAGTGTTCGGGTGAGGCGCTAAAGTGTTCAGGTGAGTTGCTAAAGTGTTTGGGTTTAGGTGAGTCACTAAAGTGTTCGGGTTTAGGTGAGCCGCTAAAGTGTTTGGGTGAGCCGCTAAAGTGTTTGGGTTTGAGTGAGCTGCTAAAGTGTTTAGGTGAGCCGCTAAAGTGTTTGGGCGAGCCGCTAAAGTTTTTGGGCTTGGGTGAGCCGCTAAAGTGTTTGGGTGAGCCGCTAAAGTGTTTGGGTGGGGAGCTAAAGTGTTTGCGTTTGGGTGAGCCGCTAAAGTGTTCGGGTGAGGCGCTAAAGTGTTCAGGTGAGTTGCTAAAGTGTTCGGGTGAGCTGCTAAAGTGTTCGGGTGAGGCGCTAAAGTGTTCAGGTGAGTTGCTAAAGTGTTCAGGTTTAGGTGAGTCACTAAAGTGTTCGGGTTTAGGTGAGCCGCTAAAGTGTTTGGGTGAGCCGCTAAAGTGTTCGGGTTTGAGTGAGCTGCTAAAGTGTTTGGGTGAGGAGCTAAAGTATTTGGGTGAGGCGCTAAAGTGTTTAGGTGAGTTGCTAAAGTCTTCGGGTTTAGGTGAGCTGCTAAAGTGTTTGGGTGAGCCGCTAAAGTTTTCGGGTTTGGGTGTGCCGCAAAAGTGTTCAGGTTTGGGTGAGCCGCTAAAGTGTTCGGGTTGGAGTGAGCTGCTAAAGTGTTCAGCTACATTGCAACTTTGTGGCAAGTCACAAGGTCGGGGGCTGCAGCAGGAGGCCAAACCACGTCAAGCATTTGTGAGCACAGCCAAGAACTGCGCAGTCTTTCCTTTGTAAGATGCTAAGGCCCCTCTCAATCAATACACAGCGCTCAGATTTTTACAGATCTGCTCGTGCTTAACTTGCCTGACGGCCTTCATGAAAGTAGTATCTGTTCTTTTATAGAAGGTGCGAAGTGGCGGCGGTAAATAGGTGTTGTGACAGCGCCATCTCACGGTATCTCTTTAAGGAGACTGAGGAGCGGTGAAACATTAGGCTGTCATAGCGGCTTATTTTGCTGCTATTGTTTTGTCTTGTGACATCTGATTAGGAGGCATGAATACGGTGTAATCGCTGCGTATTATGTGCGCGGTAAACGCCGCTCCCCGCAGTCTGCCCGTCTAATTGTTTGCTTTTATTTTTTTTTTAATTCTCTGGCTTCCATCCATGCAATTTCTTGCTTGGTGTTGGCTCTGATCTGCTGCTTGTGTGCTGTAGACTTGTTGTGCTGTTTATGTCGGGTGTCTGTCAAACACAATGGAGGGACTCCGTGACTCCCGGCACAACAAAACTCCACTGTAGACAGAGGAAAGTCTAAGCCCAAAGAAAATCTAAACCCAAAGAAAATCTAAACCCAAAGAAAGTCTAAACCAAAGAAAATCTAAACCCAAAGAAAACCTAAACCCAAAGTAAATCTAAACCTAAAGAAAATCTAATGCCGGCCATACACGGTTCGAATTTCGAAAGAATTTTCTTTCGAAAATCGTATCTAAGAATTTTCGTATGAATTTCGCACCATTAGTGGGCTGCAGCAACAGCCGATTTTCGTGCAGAAATAAAATTTGAGGAATCGGACATGTTGGAAATTTTTAGAAAAACAAACGATTTTCTAATCAATGATGGGAGAATCGTGCGAGAAACGTAAGAAAATGTACGGAGATAAAAGAAAATGTACGGAGATAAAAGAAAATGTACGGAGAGAAAAGAAGATTCCCAGCCAAGAAAATTCTTTTCTGTAGCAACATGAGGTGAAATTGAAGGCTTGGTCGGCCGAATTTCGAAAATCAATGGTGGCATCATCGGATCACAAAAAAAACGAATTTTCTGATTTTGAAAAGAAAATTCGTTCGAAATTCGACCGTGTATGGCCTGCATAAGCCCAAAGAAAATCTAAACCCAAAGAAAATCTAAACCCAAAGAAAATCTAAACCAAAGAAAATCTAAACCCAAAGAAAATCTAAACCCAAAGAAAATCTAAACCCAAAGAAAACCTAAGCCCAAAGAAAACCTAAGCCCAAAGAAAATCTAAACCCAAAGAAAATCTAAATCCAAAGAAAATCTAAACCCGAAGAAAATCTAAGCCCAAAGAAAATCTAAGCCCAAAGAAAATCTAAGCCCAAAGAAAATCTAAGCCCAAAGAAAATCTAAACCCAAAGAAAATCTAAATCCAAAGAAAATCTAAACCCGAAGAAAATCTAAGCCCAAAGAAAATCTAAGCCCAAAGAAAATCTAAACCCAAAGAAAATCTAAACCCAAAGAAAATCTAAACCAAAGAAAACCTAAGCCCAAAGAAAACCTAAGCCCAAAGAAAATCTAAACCCAAAGAAAATCTAAATCCAAAGAAAATCTAAACCCGAAGAAAATCTAAGCCCAAAGAAAATCTAAGCCCAAAGAAAATCTAAGCCCAAAGAAAATCTAAGCCCAAAGAAAATCTAAACCCAAAGAAAATCTAAATCCAAAGAAAATCTAAACCCAAAGAAAATCTAAGCCCAAAGAAAATCTAAGCCCAAAGAAAATCTAAACCCAAAGAAAATCTAAATTCAAAGAAAATCTAAATTCAAAGAAAATCTAAGCCCAAAGAAAATCTAAGCCCAAAAAACTAAAAATGTCATTTATTTGCAGCTGACCTCCTCCTCAGATGTGGCGGCTGCATTTGTTTTCTTTACGGCTGGTTCACGCCAGATTCTTTCCACTTGATGACCGGGCTTTTTCTGGCACCTTTTGTTTACAATTTTAAATCTGTATTTTTTTTTTTTTTGCTGGAAAATTACTTATAACCCCCAAACATATTTTTTTTTTTTTTTTTTATTATTATTATTAGCAGAGACCCTAGGGAATAAAATGGCAATCGTTGCAGTTTTCTGTTACACGGTATATGTCCAGTGGTTTTTCAAAACGCAATTTCATGGGGGGAAAAAAAAAATCTATTTGAATCAACCACTTGTTTACTGGGCACCTAACCCCCCCCCCCTGCCCAGGCCAATTTTCAACTTTTAGCGCTGGCTTTGAATGACAATTGCGCGGTCATACAACACTGTGCCCAAATTAAATTTTTATCATTTTGTTCCCACAAATAGAGCTTTTTTTTGGTGGTATCTAATCACGTCTGGGTTTTTTATTTTTTGTTAAAAAAAAAAATGTTGTTGACAATTGCGCGGTCATACAATGCTGTACCCAAATTAAAGTTTTATTTTTTTTCCCACAAATAGAGCTTTCTTTTGGTGGTATTTGATCACCTCTGTGGTTTTTTATTTTTTGTTTAAAAAATGTAAAAAGACAGATAAAAAAAAAAAAGAAGGGCACTAATAGGTGGCACGATAGCTGGCACTAATGGGAACCGATGGGTGTCAGTGATGGGCACTGATCGGCACTGGTAGGTGACACTGATAGGCAGCACTGCTAGGTGGCACTGATGATGCACTGATTGGCACCACTGGTGGGCATTGGTAGGTGGCAATCTTGGGCATTGATAGGCAGCACTGATTGGTGGCACTTTTGTACTGATGGGCACTGATTGGTGGGCACCGTGGGCACTGATTCCTGACACTGGCGGGCGGTACTGGTGGGCACATATGAGGCGGCTTCACCTCTTCCTCTTTGGGACCGATGTCAGTGATTGGCTTTTTTTTTATCCTTGCGCTGTCAGTGTGAGAAGAATAAAAAAACTGATTACCGATCTTCTGTTGTCATCACGTGAGCAGCTGTCATTGGTTGACAGCTGATCATGTGGTAAGGGGCCGGAATCGACTCCTTACTCCGATCTGTGATCACCCAAGTCCCTCTTTATGGAGAGGAATGGGGTCAAAAAACAAACAAACACAAATCTCTTTACCTTTAAAAAAAATAAAAAAAATATCAAAACATTTTTTTTTTTACTTTTATTTCCAAAAAAAATAATACTTCCAGCCTGGACCAGAAGTGAGGTCATGGCCCCCATTTTCGGCCCTCCAAGGCCATAGAGGTGATCAAAGAGTATCTACTCTTTGATCGCGTATGGGAGCAGCCGGCCCTCAGATTGCTTTTTTGGTGAACCGGTGGAAACGGTAAGCTCAAGAAATGCTGGTGATTGGTGGAAGGGAAGGGGGAGGGCGCCTGCACTTTGGAAAGTGATCCGGTGGCTCATGGGCAGCTCATATTGCTTTCAGGAGAAAGCCAGAATGACACTGTGGGGGTTATGGCTGATAACTTCAGCTATTGCAATATATATATATATATATATATATATATATATATATATATATATATATTGAGGTTGGCTAGTGATTAACCACATCCAGAATGCATGTACAACACTTGCTATGTATTCCGATGGCCTTAGTTCACTCCATATGGAATCGGAAAGGGTTGGAACTTGAGTGGACTTGAGGGACTTGAGGGTTGAGTGAGGACAATTAAGTCAAAATACCTCCATCCCTGAATAACAACAATGGTCAAGGTTGGGACTTTACAAGAAGCATGCAGCTGGGAAGCAAATTACATCTGTATTTCTTTCATAATATTTCATTGGATATTGCACATATAGTTACGTAAAAAAAATTAACAGTGGTTCATATCTCATTGGCTTAACCATTTCTTAAAGCCATACTGACATGTGCATGCATTTGCATTGAATTAGACATGTAGCCTTGAATAAATAAATAAACGTCTATATGACAAACATGTGGCTGTGGCATCTGGAGCTCGACGCGTTTTGTGGCTATCCGACACTCATCAGGAGAAGATGTGTGTTGGATGTCTAAAACAAAAAAAAATACATAATCCTTAAAAAATGTATTACAACAATGTCAGACTTGCATAAGAAAGGGGAGAGGGGGAGGGAAATCATTCACCCATACTTACAGGAAGCCATGTGCAATTCTTTAAGTCACAAATTAATTTTTTAACCAATTTTGACAAATTTGTTAATCCGAAATTTCCAAATTTCCGAAATTTCCAAATTTCCGAATTTTTCAACTTCCGAATTTCAAATTTCCGAACTTTTCATTTTCCGAATTTCGAAAATTCGAAATTTCAGAAATTCGGATTTTCGGAAATTTGAAATTCGGAAACAGGAAAATTTCAGAAGTTGGAAAATTGGAAATTGGAAAGTCGAATTTCGTAATTTGGAAAAATCTAAATTTTGGAAATTTGAAATTTTGGAAATGAGAAATTCAGAAATTGGAAAATTTCGGAAATTTGAAAATTCTAAAATTTTGAAATGTGAAAATCCGAAAATAAGAATGAAAATCTGAAAATTCTAAAGAATGAAAATCCGAAAATTCGAAAACCTGAAAATCTGAAATAATAACTAACTAATAATAACTATTAAATTATAAGTATTGGAATTTCCTTTCAAATTTGGCTGTTAGTGAATGTAATCAGTACAAATTTATCCGAAGTTACGAATTATCTGAAATGACGAATGCTGTATCTAAAAGAATGGAATGTAACGATCTACTAATAATAAATAACAATAATAATAATAAAACCTATTATTATTAATTTGTTCCATTCCATTTGTTTAGATGAGGCATTCGTTACTTTGGATAATTGGTAACTTCAGATAAATTTGTATTTTGTTATATTCACAAACAGCCAAATTTGTAAGGAAATACCAATACCTATAATTTAATAGTTAGTTATTATTAGTTATTATATCGTATTTTACTGATTTTCTTTCTTTTTTCAGGTTTTTGGATTTTCAAATTTTCGGAAATGTGAAAATTCGGAAATTCGGACATTCGAAAATTAGAAAATTTGGAAATTTGAAAATTCGGACATTTGGAAATTTGAAAATTCGGACAATCGGAAATATGAAAATTTCCGAAATCCAAAAACACGGAAATGTGAAAACACGGACATTTGGAAATGTGAAAATTCAGAAACTTGAAAATTTTGGAAATCTGAAAATTTTCGAATTTCCGCAAAAAGCAAAAAATAATGAAACGAAAACAAACACATTTTGTCAGTGCACATGTCTGCTTACAGACCTATTATGGATGAAAGTGTGATAGCGAGCACTGGGGTAGCTGAGGGCATGATCTGGTACGGGAGCCTTGGCACAGCAGCAATAATCCATAGGGAGGGTACGTGTGACTGGGGATGTGGTCCTCACCAAACAATCGATGGTGATGTGTATTGATCACCTATCCCATCTGTGAATAAGCATAAAGTAAATGTATTGGTCTATGAAGATATATGAAAAAGTTTGTGTTGAAATAATGGTGAAGGAATGACCTTGTGCTTATCCTATAAAGTAATGTTGATTAATAGTAATGTGGGAACGGGTTTGTATTTATACAAAGCCATAATTGTGTAACAATTAAACAAGATGACAGATTCTGTGGTTACCTCAACAATAAGGGAAATTCAATATATTTTTGTGAAAAGGCCTACACAAAAATAAATGTGAAAAAAGAAAAAACAATACTTATTACCTGATATGCTGATTTATAGAATACCGTCCAAGTTAGTGCACAGTGTCCCTGAAACAATACCCCCCATGGATGTATCGGTTCCTGGAAAAAGAGGAGTATAAATACTCCACTGTAGCCAATGTTGGCCGCCAAGGTCATGCTGGCCACTAAGTGGGAGAGGAGGCGCCATCACTCAGGCGACTAGTGCCGGGCAATTGGCACCAAAGAGCGGCCTCGTGTATAACTCCAGGTGTTACCAAATGGCGCCTGCGTCATGACACCGACAACAGTCGATGTCAAGCGTCCAGCGCCGGGGGTATGGTGTCGCAGCGGGATGTCCGCCCGAACCCCCCAGCCGCCCAAGACGAGGAAGGGGTCTGGTCTCCTGCTGCTGTGTCAAGGCTGTGCCGCCTCAGCTCCCATGCCAGATCATGCCCTCAGCTACCCCAGTGCTCGCTGTCACACTTTCATCCATAATCGGCCTGTAAGTATGGGTGGGGGGTTTTCCTTCCCTACGCCCCTTTCTTATGCAAGTCTTGACTTATTGTTTATGTTAATACATTTTTTAGACATCCGATACACATCTGCTCCTGAGGAGCCACGAAACGCATCGAGATCCAGATGCCACAACCATGTGTTTGCTTCCCTTTCTTCATGTAAAGTCGAAGCCTTGCTCATCGTTCTAGTTCACACCAGGGCAGAGGAGGGAGCCAGGCAGAGGAGAGGAGGGAGCAGGGCAGTGTACAGGGGTCAGCAAGGCAGAGGAAAGGAGGGAGCTGGGCAGTGTATGGGGTCAGCAGGGCAGTGTACAGGGGTCAGCAGGGCAGAGGATAGAGCCAGGCAGAGGAGAGGAGGTAGCAGGGCAGTGTACAGGGGTCAGCAAGACAGAAGAGAAGAGGGAGCTGGGCAGTGTACGGGGTCAGCAGGGCAGTGTGCAGGAGTCAGAGGACAGAAGGGAGCCGGGCAGTGTATGGGGTCAGCAGGTCAGAGGACAGAAGGGAGCAGGACAGTGTACAGGGGTCAGCAGGGCAGAGGAGAGGAGGGAGCCGGGCAATGTAAGGCGTCAGCAGGGCAGAGGAGAGGAGGGAGCAGGGCAGTGTACAGGGGTCAGCAGGTCAGAGGACAGAAGGGAGCAGGGCATTGTACAGGGGTCAGCAGGGAAGAGGACAGAAGGGAGCAGGGCAGTGTACAGGGGTCAGCAGGGCAGAGGACAGGAGAGCAGGGCAGTGTACAGGGGTCAGCAGGTCAGAGGAGAGAAGGCAGCAGGGCAGTGTACAGAGAGTCAGCAGTGCAAAGGATGGAAGATGGAAGCTGAGGACGTGGGTAAACAAGATGAAGGACAGAAATAGGGGCTAGAGAAGCATAGAAAAGGGGCCACTGCTGGCAGGGCAGTGGACAAGGGTCACGGCTGGAAAAGCATGAGACATGGATCACTATTGGCAGAGGACAGGGGTCATGGCTGTCAGGGTAGAGGACAGGGGTCGTGGCTGTCAGTGTAGAGGACAGGGGTCGTGGCTGTCAGGGTAGAGGACAGGGGTCATGGCTGGAAAAGCAGACGACAGAGATCACCATTGGCAGGACAGAGGACAGGGGTCACCACGGGAGAGACAGGGACCAGATTTACCGCTGACCGGGAAGAGGACAGGGATCACTGCTGTAGGGAAGAGTACAGGGATCATGGCTAAAGAGGCAAAGGACAGGGATCACCACTGGAGAGGCAGAGGACAGTGATCACCACTGGCACGGCACTTGGCTGAGCTCCTTTCCCATTCCAGCACAGCACACATCTCCTCCTCCCCCCTCACACTACACAGAGCTGAAATCCCATTCCTTCACACTGCCATGATCTTCACAAGTTGTATCTGGCTGCTATGTTGCCGTTCTGACCTGTAAAATTCCCGGGTTGGAATGGTAGTTTACCTGCAGTAGCCAGATGCACCTTGTGAAGATCGTGGCTGTGTGTGAAGGAATGTGATTTCAGCTCTGTGTAGTGTGGGGAGGAGTTGTTGTGTGCTGTGCTGGAATGGGAAAGGAGCTCAGCGGCCAGGCAGAACCTCTGGGGATGGGGGGGTTTGGTCAGGATGCTTTGTGGCGGGGCACAACTGAGATCTGGGGGGGGTGCAGCCCACCCCAGTCTTCCCCTAAATCTGACAATGGTTTCCACCGGATGTCAAACTGTACAGAGTATGCATGTCCCCGGTATTTATGCTGGTTAGTTCCAGGTGACCTGGTTTCTTTCCCCAATCCATTTTTATTTCATATATAATTTTATTATTAGAAGTAGTTATTTGTATTTATTTTGTGGTTTGTCATTTGCCCAATTCATTATATAAATTTTATAATAATAATAATAAATTATTATTTAGAAGATTGCCTTTTTAGTGCTGAATTTATACCAGATCTTGAACTGTATGTTCCTGATATTTATGTTGTTTAGTTCCAGGTGATCTGGTTTCTTTCTGCACATTATGATTAAATATTTCGATTTTATTTGATATACATTTTTATTTATTTTATTTTGTGGTAGGTATTTTGTCAAATTTGTTATATAAATTATTATTATTGTTAGTATTATTATTATTATTATTATTATTATCATCAATAACAATAATAATAATAACAATATCATCACAGCAGTTATTATTATTATTCAGGATTTATATAGCGCCAACAGTTTGCACAGAGTTTTACAAAACAAGCTGTAAGAATGTTTTCCTGGTAGCACTGGATTTCTGCCAGATCTCTAGCTGTGCAAAGTCTGTATTATCCTGGTATTTACATTAGTTCCAGGTGATCTGGTTTCTTTCTGCACTGCATGATTAAAATGTTATATTTTATTTTTTGTACAATTTTATCGAAGTAGTAGTTATTTTTATGTATTTAGTTATTTTGTGGTTTGTCCTTTGCCCAATTCATTATATAATTAAATACATAAAAATAATAATATCATAGCAACTATTACTATTAATATTATTCAGGATTATTTTTTATAGCGCCAACACTTTGCACTGCGCTTTACAATATAAGCA
Source organism: Lithobates pipiens (assembly GCF_037356315.1). Lineage (NCBI taxonomy): Eukaryota > Metazoa > Chordata > Amphibia > Anura > Ranidae > Lithobates > Lithobates pipiens. The sequence continues at coordinate 246,644,979 of NW_027507685.1, forward strand.
ATGAGAAGTTTATCTTTATAGCACTGGCTTTCTGCCAGATCTTCAGCTGTACAGAGCCTCTACGTTCCTGGCATTTATGTTGGTTGTTTTTAGTGAGCTGATTCATTCCTCTAATTCATCATATAATTTAACAATAAATCTATGTTTATTTTATATATAATTTTTCAGTAGAAGTAGTCATTATATTTATTTATTAAAAAAATATGTTATCACTTATATAAAAAGAAAAGGCATTTATAAATATACTGTGTATGTGTATGTAAATAATAATAATAACAAAAAAATAAATTTAATTAATAAGTTTAATAAGTGGGATTTCAAGCCTTCTAAATGGAGTTGGGACCATCAGTTGTGTTGTGCAGGAGGTGGATACAGTACACAGCTGATAGTCCTACTGAATAGACTGTTAGAATTTGTATTATGGCGAGAAAAAAGCAGCTAAGTAAAGAAAAACGAGTGGCCATCTTTACTTTAAGAAATGGAGGTCAGTCAGTCCGAACAATTGGGAAAACTTTGAAAGTGTTCCCAAGTGCAGTGGCAAAAACCATCAAGCGCTACAAAGAAACTGGCTCAGAATAGGACCGCCCCAGGAAAGGAAGACCGAGAGTCACCTCTGCTGCGGACGATAAGTTCATCCGAGTCACCAGCCTCAGAAATCGCAGGTTGACAGCAGCTCAGATTAGAGAACAGGTCAATGCCACACAGAGTTCTAGCAGAAGACACATCTCTAGAACAACTGTTAAGAGGAGACTGTGTGAATCAGGCCTT
>NW_027507685.1:246648246-246715746 GCF_037356315.1 Lithobates pipiens
TATATATATATATATATATAAATACAAAATATTATTATTTATTTATTTTAAATGGTGATTATTTTTTTCTTATTCTATAAATAGAAAAAAAGAATAATATTGTTATCATAACAGTAAAAAGTTTGCTTTTGTAGCGCTAAGCTTCTGAGATCAACGTCCACTGGCTTTCTCTCATTCTCTCTAATTTTGTGTATGTTGCTGGTATTTATCTTGTGTAGCACTGGGTGATTTGGTTTATTCCCACTATATAATGCAGCATATAAATTAATAATTATTTTTTACATTTATCGAGCAGTTGCCCAATTCACAAAACTACTTCTACAAATACTCTTATACTAAAAAGGTACCCATTCGGTCAAACGCGGCTCGTGACCTCTTTGGGATTAAATTGCTCGCAGAATGGAAAGCCCTGTGCAAGTAATTAGACAAAGGGAACAATTAGTAAGGTTGTAGTTACAGATTTATAGACATTTTCCTCCAATCGTACATTGACCTTTAGACTTTGCCGCGCCCTCTCACTGCGGGAACTCTGGGAGCAACATGTCTCTAATGCCTGTGGATGCAAAGGAAATCCATATCAGTGCTTTGTCTACCCCATGTATCTTCTGGAAGCCTCGGCTTGTTTTGGTGTACAAGTTGGAGGAAACATCACAAGACGTATCAGTCTGCCCGGGGCGGCTGAAGCTGAGGGGCTGGTTTTTATTTTTTTATTTTTTCTTCTTCTTTTTTTTTATTTTTTCCCAATATTTTAACATCAATAGCATCAAAGGAACAAGGAGGAGGGTTTAAAGCTTCTCTTGTCTTCAAGGTATCTGGTGGAATCACACAGTTGCGTTGGGAAGGGAAAGCAGATTATGTTGTTTGTGAGTTAGAAAAACAGAAAGTGTTGGTTTGTCGACAAATGAAATATTCTCTTCTATCTACCGTCTGGATCAATAGAGCTTGTCTCATAGCGCACCAGGCTGTGTCTGCTGATATTATTAGATTCCAGTCAGTTCCATGCAAATATTTGGACACCCTTGGCCTGGTGTGTTATGCTGGATTTCTAGGTCTGGGGTCTCCAAACTTTTTAGAACGAGGACCACATTTTATATTTTACAAATATATGATGGACGAAAGAAATCAGCTGTATAAATAAATTAATTCAATTTAAATTCATATTTTTTTTTGTTTTTTTTGTTTTGTTTTTTTGTTTTATGTAACTAGAATAATATGAATCAGAATGACAGAGAAAGAACTAGTTAAAAAAAAAAGTAAAGAAAAGTAAAACAAAGCAAAGAAATTCCCAAAAAAGAAAAAGCTTTAGCCAATTAGGTTTCCCTACAGAGCACCCCTTACATCAGAGTCCCCATGAAAGTCTACTCTTACATCAGAGCCCCTCCTTACAATAAGGCACCCATAAGAACCCCCCTTACAGTAGGGTCCCCATCAGTGCCCACCCTTACAAAAAGGTCCCCATCAGAGTTCCCCTTACATTAGGGTCCCCATCGGTCCCCATCAGAGTTCCCCTTACATTAGGGTCCCCATCAGTGCCCACCCTTACAAAAAGGTCCCCATCAGAGTTCCCCTTGTATTAAGGTCTCCATCAGTGCCCATCCTTACAAAAAGGTCTCCATCAGAGTTCCCCTTACATTAGGGTCCCCATCAGAGCCCCTCCTTATAATAAAGTCCCCATCAAAATTCCCTTTAGGGACTCAAGCATGACCCCTCAAAACCCCCACATACACCCTCCAAACCACATCAAATAGTGAATGTGGACAAATTTCACTAACAGTGGGAGGATCTTAAAGGAGCGTGCTACATACATAGTGAAAAGTTCATGGGTTCGCTACATACATAGTGAAGAGCTTAGGAGTGCGCTACATACATAGTGACGAGCTTAGGAGTGCGCTACATACATAGTGACGAGCTTAGGAGTGCGCTACATACATAGTGAAGAGCTTAGGAATGCGCTACATACATAGTGAAGAGCTTAGGAGTGCGCTACATACATAGTGAAGAATTCAGGGGTGCGCTACATACATAGTGCAGAGGTTAGGAGTGCGCTACATACATAGTGAAGAGCTTAGGAGTGCGCTACATACATAGTGAAGAGCTTAGGAGTGCGCTACATACATAGTGAAGAGCTTAGGAGTGTGCTACATACATAGTGAAGAGCTTAGGAATGCGCTACATACATAGTGAAGAGCTTAGGAGTGCGCTACATACATAGTGAAGAATTCAGATGTGCGCTACATACATAGTGAAGAAGAGTTTAAGAGTGCGTTACATACACAGTGAAGAGTTTGAGTGCGCTACACACATAGTGACGAGTTTAGGGGTGCGCTACATAAATAGTGAAGAGTTTAGGAGTGCGCTACATACATAGTGAAGAGTTCAGGAGTGCACTACACACATAGTGAAGAGTTCAGGATTGCGCTACACACATAGTAAAGAGTTCAGGAGTGCGCTACATACATAGTGAAGAGTTCAGGAGTGCACTACATACATAGTGAAGAGTTTAGGAGTGCACTACATACATAGTGAAGAGTTTAGGAGTGTGCTACACACATAGTTAAGAGTTTAGGAGTGTGCTACATACATAGTGAAGAGTTTAGGGGTGTGCTATGTCAGACCCCAGATCAGCCCAATGCATGAACTTCAGACCTCAGACCAGCCCCAATGTAAGCACTTCAGACCTCAGATCAGCCCCAATGTATGAAATTCAGACCTCAGATCAGCCCCCAATGCATGTACTTCAGACCACAGATCAGCCCCCAATGCATGAACTTCAGACCTCAGGTCAGCCCCCAATGCTTGAACTTCAGACCTCAGATCAGCCCCAATGCATGAACTTCAGACCTCAGATCAGCCCCAATGCATGAACTTCAGACCTCAGATCAGCCCCAATGCATGAAATTCAGACCTCAGATCAGCCCCAATGCATGAACTTCAGACCTCAGATCAGCCCCAATGCATGAACTTCAGACCTCAGATCAAGCCATGTCTGTATGAAGCTGGCTTTGTACATGGGGGCACAGTCATGATGGAAAGGCCTTCACCAAATCATTACATTTTTGGAATCCCACATTTGTCTTCAATGTCTTTGTATTGTGTAGTTTTAACAGTACTGGAAAGAACTCAATATTTTAGAGGGTTGTCCAAATAGTTTTTCTCCATTAAAGAGGTGTTCCAGCCTGGGGAAAAAGAAAATAAAAGTCAGCAGATACAAATAGTGTAGTTGCTGACTTTTAATATATGAACACTTACCTGTCCAGGGAGCCCGCCATGTCGACGCCTCAGCCAATCTTCGGATCGGCTGTCGGTGCTACCGCCGTCATCACCACTAAGTGAAACCGTCAGTGAAGCCTTTTGGCTACACAGACGGGCCACTTGCTGCACATGCACAAGCGTGCTGCACTTTCTAATTGGCCCAACGGCGGAAGAAGGAGGAGGGGGGCCGAACGTCAGAGGGAATGTTCCATGGCGCCATCTCCCAGAAGTGGGGACCGGGAACTTTCAAAAGCAGGTACCTGCTTCCCCCTGAAAGGTGCCAAATGTGGCACCAGTGGGGGGGGGGGGGAGGAGCAAATAAGCAGAAGTTCCACTTGTGAGTGGAATTCCGCCTTAAAGACAGTGTAATGGTAAGGAGGCCATAACTGTAGCACTCCCCCTAAGGAGCCACAGATAAACGTGAATGCCCCACTCCTGCACAGCCAGGCACACCACATTTTCACAGGAACTCCAGAGTCCAAAAACAGTCTTTGACATTGTTACTTATTTATTAGTGGTTAATAACTTGGGTAGGGATGGGAAATTATGGGATGCCCACTTGACTTCAGTAAAACTTTGGCAACAACTTCAGGGACATCTTCCTATATACGGCTTTATAAGGTTTCCTTTACACTTTTCCTGCACACGCTTGCTTGCTGACCCCATCTGAATTAGTTGATCTTACGGGCTTATAGTCAGATCCAGCAATGGCCCCTTATAGGCAGAGATCCACAGCCCCTGGTTGTGTAGCAGATTTCAGTAAAACAGCTTGCACATTTCCTCCTGTGGCTATTGATCCCAGCACCAACTCTTCAGGCACTGCCAACCCACCTGGCTGCAGCTGCCCCTTTCACTAGCCCTATAGGCTAGCTCTTCACCAGGCCACCCAACTGACTCTCTCACCAGCCCACCCGGCTGACTCTCTCACCAGCCCACCCGGCCGACTCTCTCACCAGCCCACCGGGTCGACTCTCTCACCAGCCCACCCGGCCGACTCTTTCACCGGCCTCCCGGCCGACTCTCTCACCAGCCCACCCGGCTGACTCTCTCACCAGCCCACCTGGCCGACTCTCTCACCAGCCCAACCGGCTGACTCTCTCACCAGCCCACCCAGGTGACTGTCTCACCAGCCCACCCAGGTGACTCTCAAGAGATCTCCTGGGAAAGGATGAAGACTCAAGCACACCATTGTCTTCAGGGAGAACTGGCTACATGTGGCAGTCGCCCCCCTTGTAATTGTTCAGCAGTGCTGATCTACTCAATCTCTCCTCTCTTGCTCCCATGCCTCCAGGAAGGCCTTCCCCCGTGTGTTGTGGCAGGATACTTTCAGCACCTGAGCCCCTCGGCTCAGAGCAGGACACCCTTCCCCAGACTAGGGGGCACCCCTGAGCACTGTATCTCCATCTTCCACCTGACTTCCCCTGCTGGCATGGCTCATGGCTATTTATGAGGTAAGCTCTTCCCTTGCCAGCCAACTCCTGGGGATTGGCCAAGGCCTCGTACATATTCCAGGAAGCTCCTCCTAACCTCCTGCCCACTAGCTCTAGAACATTCCCCAATGTCCCAGTAACCTGAATTTTCATATGACGCCTCCCCTTTGCGTGGTCCCGGCCCCTTACCACGTGATCAGCTGTCAGTCAATGACAGCTGATCACTTGTGTAAACAAAAGATCGGTAATCATTTTTGTTTTTTTTTCTCCTCACACTGACAGCGTGAGGAGAAAAAAAAGCCGGTCACTGGCTTATGTGCAAGGGACGTTGTTTCCAAAGAGGAAGGAGGCACATCTGCCTCATCTGTGCCAATCAGTACCCCCTTCCAGTGCCACCTGCCATTGCCACCTGCCAGTGCCCACAGTGCCCATCAGTGCCACCTATCAATGCCCATGAGTGCCACCTATCAATGCCCACAAGTGCTACCTATCAATGCCCACCAGTGGTGTCAATCAGTGCCTCATCAGTGCCACCTAGCAGTGCTGCCTATCAGTGTAACCTAGTGCCAATCAGTGCCCATTATTGCCACCCATCAGTGCCCATCACTGCTATCTATCAGTGCCACCTATAAGTGCCACTTCTCAGTGTCCACCAGTGCCACCTATCAATGCCCTTCAGTGCCACCTCTGTGTCACCTCTCAGTGCCCATCAGTGCAGCCCATCGGTGCCCATCAGTGCAGCCTCATCATACATAAATGAAGGAGAAAAATTACCTGTTTGCAAAATTTTATATACAAAATCTAAAAATATATAATTTTTATTTTTTTTAAATTCGGTCATTTAAAAAAAAAAAATAACAAAAAAAAAACCACAGAGGGGATCAAATACCACCAAAAGAAAGCTATTTGTAGGGAAAAAATGATAAAAATTTAATTTGGGTACAGTGTTGTATGATTGCGCAATTGTCATTTAGTGCTGAAAGTTGAAAATTGGTCTGGATAGGAGGGGGGTTTAGGTGCCCAGTAAGCAAGTGGTTAACACTTGTCGCTAACGTCATCCAGCCTCTTACCCAATTAATTCTTGATCAGGTCATTGTTAAGCCTCGTACACATGATCCAATTGTTGGCAGGGTGCCTAAAATCCGACTGTTAGTACGCTCTATCAGACAATTGTTGTCCAACTTTCTGCCAACAAATGTTGGATGGCAGGCTAGTAAATTTTCGTCAGACAATGGTCTGTGTGTAAACAAGTCCATCACACAAAAGTCCAAAGTGCAAACGCATTCTTGGAATCAATGCTCACCAAACACGACATTAGCAGAAGGTGCCCAAAGGGTGGCGCTCAAGAGCTGAAATTCCACATAGTACGTCACTACATTTGTGTTTGTTGGCTGACAATTGTGTGCGGTTAGCATGCAAGACAAGACCCTGGCACACGCCCTTCGGACAAAAACCTGACACTCTGCCGACAATCGGATCGTGTGTATGAGGCTTTAGACTTGTCTCCAGTCTTGCCCGTCCACTTTCATGATTAAATCTCACATCTTACCTTAGCTACAAGACCTTGCCTATGAATAAAAAGGAATTGATGGTAATTGCTGCTGTAAAATGTTTACTTTTTTTTTTTTCTTTCCTAAAATACAAAGTAGAAGTAAGCGCTGTTCAGAACGAGAAAATAAAACCTCACCTTGAGCCCTCATTAGTCTACAGACGGCGTGCTAAGTAACGGCGTGCACAGCATATAAACCGAGGACCATTGAGTTATTTGATTAGTTGATGCCACATTTATCTGCTTTTTTTTTCTTCCTGTGCGCGCGTTTCCCCCCCCGGGACTGCCTTCCAATTTCCAAACTTATGAAGTTTGTTTGGGTAGAGTTTTCAGACATGAGGCTTTGTGAAATCGCCCATGTTCAATACTCACTGGCTTGCGAGAACAGATTTGCCTTCCGCAAACCAAACCAATTGTTTTTTTTTTTAAAACTGAACATTAGAGAACGTGATGAGCGTGAAAAGAATGCAAGATATTTTCTGCATGGAAGAGCTGCAGAGAGAGTGAACCCCCCCCTCCCCAATCTTCCATGTACTCCAGCTAGAAGCCTCGATCGGATTTTCTGACAACAAATGTTGGATGTGAGCTTATTGGTGGAAAGTCCGACCGTGTGTATGCGCCATCGAACATTTGTTGTTGGGCTTTCAGCCAACAAATGTTGGCTAGCAGATTCTCAAATTTTCAGCCAACACATTTTTGTTTTCGGACATTCCGATTCTGTACACACAAGTCTGTCGCACAAAAGTCCACGTATGTTCGGAATCAAGTACGAGCCGGAAGCGCTTGGTCTTGTAAAGAGGAGTTCAACATTAAACTTTTATAAATAAACTGTATATATATATATATATATATATACATATATATATAAAATATAATACAAATAATATTGTTATATAGTTAATTTGCATTATTATTATTATTATTATTTTATTTGTTTATCATTATTCCTAAAATAATAGCACTTATTGTTGTCAGCTTAGCTCAACATTAAACTTTTATAAATAAATTCTCTCTCTCTCTCTATATATATAATGTATATATATATATATATATATATATATATATATATATATATATATATATATATATTACAAATAATATTGTTATATAGTTTATTTACATTATTATTATTTTATTTATTTATTATTGTTCCTAAAATAAAATAAATAAATAAATAATAACAGCAAAGAAAGTTGTCAGCTTAGCATATATATATATATATATATATATATATATATATATATATATATATATATATATATATATATATATATATATATCGTTATATAGTTTATTTACGATATTATTATTATTATTTTTTATTTATTATTATTCCTAAAATAATAGCACTGTCTGTCAGCTTAGCTGGAGTTAAACTTTTATAAATAAATTCTCTCTCTCTCTCTAATATAATACAAATATATTGTTATATAGTTTATTTACGCTATTATTATTTTTATTTATTTATTATTATTCCTAAAATAAAATAAATAATATCAGCAAAGAAAGTTTTCAGCTTAGCTGGAGTTCAATGTTAAACTTTTATAAATAAATTCTCTCTCTCTCTCTCTCTCTCTCTCTCTCTCTCTCTATATATATATATATATATATATATATATATATATATATATATATATATTTATCTAATATAATACAAATAATATTGTTATATAGTTTAATTACATTATTATTATTATTATTTTATATATATATATATATATATATATATATATATATATATATATATATATATATATATATATATATATATATATATATATATATAATACAAATAATATCGTTATATAGTTTATTTACATTATCATTATTATTATTTTATTTATTATTGTTCCTAAAATAAAATAAATAATAACAGCAAAGAAAGTTGTCAGCTTAGCTGGAGTTTAATGTTAAACTTTTAGAAATAAATTCTCTCTCTCTCTCTCTCTCTCTCTCTCTCTCTCTCTCTCTCTCTCTCTCTATATATATATATATATATATATATATATATATATATATATATATATATATATATATATATATATATATCGTTATATATTTTATTGACGTTATAATTATTATTATTTTTTATTTATTATTATTCCTAAAATAATAGCACTGTCTGTAACACACAGCAAAGAAATTTGTTAGCTTAGCTGGAGTTCAACGTTAAACTTTTAGAAATAAATTATATATATATATATATATATATATATATATATATATATATATATATATTACAAATAATATCGTTATATAGTTTATTTACATTATTATTATTATTTTATTTATTATTATTCCTAAAATAATAGCACTGTCTGTAACACAGCAAAGAAAGTTGCCTGTTTTTATAGCGCCATGTTTGTGGAACGTCGGGTTAGCACCAATGGTCATATTTGACCTTCTCACCTGAAGGCACACCATTGGGGGTATTACTCGTTTACCTCTGCCAATTTCTGGCTTCTGCCTTGCCCCGGCCCCTGAGATGCCCTCCCAGAGGAATGTATTCACATTCGTACATGCTCTTTATTTTCCGTCATTAAATACAACCGGTTGATTTTGTTTGTTAAGACCTTATGGCCCAGATGCATGTTTTAATTAAGGCAAAGTTTTTTTCCCGGTATTTCTGTGCTCGTTAGAAGTTTAAATAGCCCCCCTCCCGGACAACTTCCAGCACTCCCTGTCATTATTAGTCTGCATTGTATCTGGAGGTTAAAAGGCTGCGTTAACCTTGCAGGGGAATTTACATATTTGTGGGAAAATGTCAAACAGCTGAGCCATCTCTCCAGCTTTTAACATAAAAATACCCCCGAGAGATCGACTAATAAGCATATTTAGATAGAATTGCTTCGCTCGCTGAAGGCGGTGTTGTGTCTGTTGAAAGAAAACAAAGCTGTTTGATGATGTGAACCCAGACTGTGGTCCACGGGCCCTGAAACCGGCTGCAGATATGGCAGGGAGGCGAGAGAGAGGCTGCCAAGTCCAATCTGGCAACGTATGAGACGAAACGATGGACTGGACAGCCATGTTTGCCACGGGACGCACTTCAGTTGGTTTGTCAACACAGCAGTACAATATGACAGATCAGAGCACATGGGCTCCAGACTTTAAAGATGATGGATGGGCAGAACTGAATTTCTGACCACATGTAGCATATAATGTATATTTTTCTCTCATTCTGGGCCCTGTGATCCATTTGTAGTACCCCCGAAAGGGACCAGTGATTTGCTCAGGGTCCTTTCACAGATTTTGGCAGCTAGGCACTAGTGGCGGCCAGTGAATTATTTTTTTTTGGGGGGCGGCAAACAGTATGCATCCCCACCGGTCTCTAAATTGGTTGGTAGCACTTACCCCGATAACCGGAGTCCTCCCATTCTCCTCCTCTCCACCAGTCATCATGGTGGTTAGTGGCTTCCGTTTCCTCCATCCTCCTCGCGGCCAATTGGGAGTCTTCTCTTTTCGGACATTTGAAAGCGGGTCTCACACCTGCTTCTGATTGGCCAGATTGAGGATTTGTGTTCCAACAGCGAATGTTCATTCGCTGTTGTAACACACCTGGGTGGGCTTAGTTTGCATACTCAAGCCCACCCTATTTTGAAGCCTATTAGAGCCTCTGGTATGGTTCGGGGGGGGGGGGGGCAGTCATTTGTCCCCTCCTTTCCTGACCTGCCAGGCTGTATGCCCATGCCGTTTATTTTTTACTTTTTCTTTCCCGGCATTTTTTTTTTTTTTTACACAGATATCAGTGGGGAAGCTCATGGACAGCTGATAATTCATTGGTTGTTAAGGACGCCGCGGCTGGCTTCCTGCCCCTGCTCCTTAACAACCAGCTTATACTGTGCCTTGATTGGGCAAAGCTTTGCCCAACCAGGACACAAAATACACCTGACACACACCCTCCAAATTCGTGTGCTCCCCAAACCATTTGTCCATTTGTCCAACCCTACTTAGAAATACAACCGACCCTTTAAGGGCAACTATAATGCTGATGTGGCCCGCGATGAAATTGAGTTTGACACGCCTGGTCTAGGGGTTGCCTTTTTGAGACGTATTGAATGAACTTGAATGGAATGGCAGGGAGCTGTGGGATACTCCAGAAGCACTGTAGGGCAAGAACAGGACACTCTTCACTTTGTCAACCCCTTCTTGGTACAGTTCCTGTAGTCACAGCTAAGGGATTGAGCAGCACTAATACACTATAACATGCCAATCAGTGCCCAAGAAATATATTTTTTTCCAAATGCTACAAGGATGACAAAACGCATCCTGGCATGTCAGAGGTACCTTAAAGACAATAAAAATACTTTATGGAATTAAATAATGAGGACCATAATTAAAGTGTGAGAAGCTTTTCCCTCCACAGTTCTCATTCCAGAAACACTCTTCCTGCAGCTTCTGGGTCATCACAAAGTGTTTCTTCACTGGTAGCATCTTCAAGTAAGGAAGTGTTAAGGCCCGTACATACGATCAGACTTTTTGAAAACAAACATGCAAATTAGCTGTTTTAAGTTAACATCCGACCGTGTGTACGCTCCATCGGACAAACTTTTTCAATTTTCATTGGACTTTTGTTGGCTGTGAGAACGGACAAACTTTTTGACAACATAAGTCTGATGGAGCAAAGTCCGACCGCGTGTACACAAAACCATCGGACTTTTGTACAAAGTACAAACACGCATGCTCAGAACCAATGCAAAAGATCAGACAACAATACAGAAGTTGACCAAAGGTGCCGCTGGAGTAATTCAACATCCTCTTTTGAAGTGTCATCAGTACGTTGAAACGTCACTATGTTCGTGTTTGTTGCCTAAAAAGTCTGATCGTGTGTATGCAATACAAACTTACGGCCAATGCCCTTTGTACAAAAATCCAAGGAAAAGTTTGTACAAAGTCCGATCGTGTGTATGGGGCATTACAAACCACGGCTTCCCAAATTTACACCATTTCTTAATTTATAGGTAACGTGACACATGAAAATCAATTTTTTTTCAATTTGTAAAACTACTCCACACTGAATTTGAGTTTTAAATTTTTCTGAAAATGTTAATTTTTTTCTGCAATAATGGCTTCAGATTTCTGGAAATTTTACATCTCTAGTTCTAACATGCTTCCTATCCTAAGATGATGACACTGCTCCTCCATACATACAGTTGAGTGAGTGAACGTTGCCACCCTAGGACAAGGAAGTGATTTCATAGCAGGATCACCAAGGAAAAAGGGAAAAAAAAGCCTAAAAAAAAACAAAAAACAATGTAGCCCCACCACATCTAAAGAATGGTAAGCTGCTATAAGACATTTTTATTTTTTAAAGAGACCTGTTTTTCCTTTACATGGGTGGAAGCTGTCATCCAATGACCGCTCAGCCTCTGTCAAGTTCTGTATTTTAACTTTTGAATGCCATCCAGCAGGGCTGCTGATAAGGCAGTACAGCCAGTCCTCCTTTCCAGCAGTTCTAAAGTGGGGGGGACCTGCCAAGCATGAGCGATGGCTATAGTGCCTTATTGACAACTCTTGTGGCTCTCCCAGCAGTTCTGCCACCTTCTCCTCCTTTTTCTTCCTCCTGTTGCACTGCAGAGGGATTGGTATCTGCATCCCCCCCCCCCCCCCCCCCCCGCTGTCCAGGCCTTCCTGTGTGCCCTCCCCTTCCCCTGCAGCATTGCCAGCTTCTCTCCTCTCCTACCAGCAGCTGCTGAAGGCACACAGGGGTAAGCTTCAAGATAGAGAGCAGGGGATGTGTGGTAAATATGTCATATTTACCAGCCCCTTCCTTTCTTGAATGAACACAGTGATCGATTGGCACCGATCACTCACTGTGGCAAACCATCACTGAAGTATGGTACATTGTGTTTACTATGCTTCAGTTTGAGAGTTAGATCCTTAGCCCTTGTACACACGGTTGGGCATTCCGACAACCAAATCCGTCGGATTTTGTCAGACGGATTTTGTCCGAAACTGTTGCATACACACAGTTGGACAAAGTTGTCAGAAAATCTGATCGTACTTAATGTGATAACGTTATTTCGTTAGGACGGGACTATGTTCAGGCTAGTAGCCAATAGCTTTGGTCTAGGAATTTGATCTGAGCATGCGTGGCACTTTGTCTGATCGGAATTCTCTACACATGATCGGACAAAGTCCGATCGGATCATGTTGTCGGAAAATTTTGCAGCCCAGCTGGAAAACTTGGTCCGTCGGATACTTCGACGGAAACAGTCCGATGGGGCCCACACACTGTCGGATTATCCGACAACACGGTCCTATCGGACATTGTCCATCGGAATGTCCGACCGCGTGTACAAGGGCTTAGAGTGCTTTCATCAATGGTTCAGTGCAGCTGAGGCAGCAGGGAAAGGGACTGGAGAATCACTGTCCTCAATCCCTTTCTCTGTCTCAAATGTGAGACATCAGGGTTGTGTTTAGACCCCTGATATTTCACCAAAGCCCCCCCCAACAAGGTTGTTAAAAAAGTAAACAAAAAAAAAAGGGGGGCCATGTTGGGTAGGCTGTATGGAGCCCCTGTGATTGCTAACAGTAGCCTTGCCATCCAGTAGCCTTCAGAAGAAATCCAAACAACTGTCTTGGATTGGAAACATTGTGCCATCTGCATTGGTGCATGTGTTTGGGGGGGGAAGGTCCTAAAGCATGAGCATGAGCATGACCCTTGGTCCTCCAGCTGTGGCGGAACTACTGCAAGGGTGACAGTTATAAGCATGACTCCCAAAGGCAGAGGCATGATGGCACTTGTGTTTCCGCAACACCTGGAGGGCCTCAGGTTGAGCACCCATGTCCGAAAGGCTAAGTTGACATTTGTTAATGCATTTGAAAGAATTTGGAGACATGACAGTTAACAAGGTCGGGTGAGGCCATCTCCTTCGTCGCAGAGGTGTCGGCACAAACGCTCAGAGCATTAGATTCAGAGGCAGATACCACGCACTCGGTTGGCATTTGCGCACACATGTACGACGTGTCCTCTTTGTAGGGCCGCCTTGGGGACCGGGGCACGCAACGCGCGCGGAATAATTTAAACTTTTGACATCTTATCAGTTTGAAGCAGCGTTTCAAACTCTTCAACAAGGCTGCTTGAGGTCCCTGGTGAACGCCGAGCAGTGTGCGTCGTATGATAATGCACAAACACCGTCTGCAACTTTTATTCCCAGCATTGTTTCCGAGCTTGTTCTAGAGGAAAGGAATTACTGAGATTTGAGCAGAACTCTGCGCTTGAAGTTGGGAGTTATCACTGCATGTTTCCGTGGCTGTGTCCCTCAAGCAGAGGTTAACTGGGGACATCAGAAAACATGATGCATTTTTCCCGAACAGGCATGCTGTAAAGAAGTATTTTGAAAGGACGACTTAAAAAAATATATATATTAAAGCAAAAGTGCAACTTTGTTATTAAAATAATATGAAATGCTGAATTCAAGGAACATGAAACAACTTTTAACCACTTGAAGAATATTCGTTGCGGTTTGCAAGTGGTTTACCGGGGGTTATGGCTGAAGCTGTCAAAATCACGGTAATTTTATTTTTTTCAGCCAGTGGTTGGCTTTCTCGTGAAAGACTGTCATTAGCCAATGGATACACAAAAAAAAGATGGCAGCACTCCCATATTATATGCAAAAATTAAAAAAAGTTTATTGAGGAGATAAAATCATGAGACAAAAATCAAAGACATAGGCAATGGCAGGGGCAAAATGGGACGCGTTTCACCATGCTGTTGCAGAACTACAAGTCCCATGAGGCATAGCAAGACTCTGACATCCACAAGCATGACACCCATGATGGGACTTGTAGTTTTGCAACAGCTGGAGGTCCGCTAATTGCATATCCCTGGTCTAAACCATTAGCCACTGGGATGCTTCCCTCTTACCCCCCGCCCTTCCGCCACTGGTGTTTCTCGAGCTTACCGTTTTCACCAGAAACAACAACGGTGTGGCCGGCTGGACACAGGGGCGAACAAAGACCAGATCATCTTTGATTGCCTCTATGGCCTTGGAGGACTAGATCGACGTCATGACATCACTTCTGCTCCAGGGTAGAAGTAAACAATTAAAGCAAAATTTAAAAGCAAAGCAAGGTCCATAAAGACATGGATGAGCGAGTTTTGGGTGGAGGAACTTGACGGGCCTGCAAAGAGTCTTGACCTCAACTCGCTAGAACACCTTTGAGATTAATTAGAGATGAGACTGCAAGCTAGGCCTTCTCGTTCACATCAGTGCCTGACCTCACAAATGCGTTTCTGGGAGAATGGTCAAACATTCCCATAGACACACTCCTAAACCTTGTGGACAGTCTTCCCGGAAGAGTTGAAGCTGTTATATCTGCAAAGAGTGGGCCAACTCAATATTGAACTCTACGGACTAAGACTGGGATGCCATTAAAGTTCATGAGCGTGTAAAGACAGTATTACCAAATACTTTTGGTATTATAGAGCCACCCTTTCCTCAGGACCCACTAACAGGCCAAGTTTGCAAGATAACTGAAATACATCACAGGTGATATCATTTGCTGCTCAGTGATTGCAGAATTCTTGTCTGCATCTCCCCAGGGTAATACATAAAACCTGGCCTGTTAGCCCCCATACACACTATCAGTTTTTCTGCTGAGTTTTTTTCTTCAGGTTTACCAAAACCATGAAATACAAGGGCCTTCCTGATTGCATACACATTGAATCTCCTAAGGTTTGACCTCATATTATATGGTTTTGGCAAATCTGAAGGAAAAACTCAGCAGAAAAACTGATAGTGTGTATGGGGCTTTAGTGCGCCGTAGACAGCAGTGCCTGTCTTTCGGCAAATATCTCCTAAACCGTGTAGGTTTAGGAGATATTTCTTGGACCTACAGGTAAGCCTTAATCTAGGCTTACCTGTAGGTCAAAGTGTGTTGTAAGGGTTTACAACCACTGTAAAGCAAATTTAAAAGCAAAGCAAGGTCCATAAAGACATGGATGAGCGAGTTTGAGGTGGAGGAACTTGACGGGCCTGCAAAGAGTCCTGACCTCAACCCGCTAGAACACCTTTGAGATTAATTAGAGATGAGACCGCAAGCCGGGCCTTCTCATTCACGTCAGTGCCTGACCTCACAAATGCGCTTCTGGAAGAATGGTCAAACATTCCCATAGACCAGTGTTTCTCAATTCCAGTCCTCATGGCCCACTAACAGGTCATGTTTTCAGGATTTCCCTCAGATGAAACAGCTGGGGTAATTACTAAGGCAGTGAAACTGATCAAATCACCTGTGCAAAATAATGGAAAGCCTGAAAACATGACCTGTTAGTGGGCCATGAGGACTGGAATTGAGAAACACTGCCATAGACACACTCCTAAACCTTGTGGACGGCCTTCCCGGAAGAGTTGAAGCTGTTATAGCTGCAAAGGGTGGGGCCAACTCAATATTGAACCCTACGGACTAAGACTGGGATGCCATTAAAGTTCATGTGCGTGTAAAGGCAGTATTACCAAATACTTTTGGTAATATAGAGCAGTGGTCATCAACCCTGTCCTCAGGGCCCACTAACAGGCCAAGTTTGCAAGATAAGTGAAATACATCACAGGTGATATCATTTGCTGCTCAGTGATTGCAGTATTCTAGTCTGCATCTCCCCAAGGGTAATACATAACGCCTGGCCTGTTAGTGGGCCCTGAGGACAGGGTTGATGACCACTGCTCTATATTACCAAAAGTATTTGGTAATACTGCCTCATGAACTTTAATGGCATCCCAGTCTTAGTCCGTAGGGTTCAATATGGAGTTGGCAGCTATAACAGCTTCAACTCTTCCAGTAAGGCCGTCCACAAGGTTTAGGAGGGTGTCTATGGGAATGTTTGACCATTCTTCCAGAAGAGCATTTGTGAGGTCAGGCAGGGATGTAAACGAGAAGGCCTGGCTTGCAGTCTCATCTCTAATTAATCTAAAAGAGTACCTACATAACACTATTTATCATAATCCTAGAATCAATGAGTATCAACTTTTTATTTTATTTTTTATTGTTGGGACATGGAATTCCCTGGTCTCGCAAAAGTTGAAGACCACTGCCCTCAAGCATAAAGGAAATAATTGCATGGCTTTGCCCTTTTTCTTAAAATGAGGGCTTCAGAATGCCAACTTTCCTCATCTCCAAAGCTTTATGGCGATGTTCTGTGGTCCAGTCGGAGAGAACTCAGCACTGCTTGGGACTTTAGGACAGGCAGTGCTTAAATAGAAGAAGTCAGGAGCTCACTGGATTTCATTAAGATATTTTGGCAAATATATTCATGTATTGCAGAGACGCACTGAGTATTTTTTTACCCCCCACACATACTCTGATTATGCAAAATATACCATTTGGCATTATTAAAAAAAAAAAAAATCCAACAACTGCCCTAATTGTGGTATCTAAAAATGTATATGGTGGACTTGTGTCACTCTCGTTGGTTTTTTTCCTCTTATCAAAATTATTTGGAATCTCTGGAACCCCTTAATACCGCTTTGTCATTGGCTTTTTCTGCCTTGCCAGGGTTAATACCCCCCCAGTTTGGGAACATAAAAAGAAAGGTTACCATTTGGCAGAAAGAGAAAGGGCAACCTGGATCATCGCCTTCACTTAACTAACCTTTAAGAACGCAATTAACATTTAAGGAAAATAAAATTTTTAGGAACAGTATAAAATAATTGCCAGATTTTTAATGGTTTGTGTTCCTGTAAGAGTTCCTTAATGCACCTTTAGCGCTGACGATCAGCATATCAGGAGATTGCCCTCTCTCCATAAAATATTCAGCTTTATTAAGGTTAAATAGCAAAACTATCGAACCGAATTTGGTCTCTGTTTTTTTTTTTTTTTCTTTCGTAGTAAGTACCTAAAGAGTATACTTCAGTCCCGTAACTGTCTGATGATAATTGGTTTATAGTGATCCACAGAATAGAAGAAAGTTGCTCTACTGTAGCTAAACTGCAGTTCTCTGATCATAACTGTGTAGGCTTTGGGAACCAATTAGGTTGTCACGGGGGCCCCCTAGTGGACTTTTCATTTATAGAAATTAATAGAAAAACGTAAACCAGGGGTCTCAAAATGTTCTACGCAAAGGGCCAGTTTACTGCCCTTCAGGCTTTGGGGGGGGGGGGGGGCAGACGGGGCCAGTAGAAGTAGAACATTCCGCAGCATCAGTGCGCCATCATAAGCTTTAATGGGAGGAATAGTGCCCCATTGTTTGTATCATTGATGGTGTCAATAGAGGGAATGGTGCCCCATCATTGGTGCCAGTTGGTGGAATAGTGCCCCATCATTAGTATTGGTGGAGGAATAGTGTACCACCATTGGTATCAGTGGGAGGAATAGCGCCCCATCATTGGTGTCAGTGGGAGGAATCGTGTCCCTTCATTGGGGAAGTAGGAAGAATAGTGCCTCATTAGTATTGGTGGAGGAATAGTGTCCCATCATTGGTATCAGTGGGAGGAATAGTGTCCCATCATTGGTATCAGTGGGAGGAATAGTGCCCCATCATTAGTGTTAGTGGGAGGAATAGCGCCCCATCATTGGTATCAGTGGGAGGAATAGTGCTCCATCATTAGTGTTAGTGGGAGGAATAGCGCCCCATCATTGGTATCAGTGGGAGGAATAGTGCCCCATCATTAGTGTTAGTGGGAGGAATAGCGCCCCATCATTGGTGTCAGTGTCTCAGTGAGAGGAATGGTGTCCCTTCATTGGGGAAGTAGGAAGAATAGTGCTTCATCATTAGTATTGGTGGAGGAATAGTGTCCCATCATTGGTATCAGTGGGAGGAATAGTGCCCCATCATTAGTGTTAGTGGGAGGAATAGTGCCCCATCATTGGTGTCAGTGGGAGGAATGGTGTCCCTTCATTGGGGAAGTAGGAAGAATAGTGCCTCATCATTAGTATTAGTGGGGGGAATAGTGCCCCATCATTGGTGTCAGTGAGAGGAATAGTGTCCTTTGATTGGTATCAGTGGAAGGAATGGCGTCCCTTCATTGGTAAAGTGTGAGGAATAGTGCCCCATCATTGGTGTCAGTGTGAGGAATAGTGTCCCTTCATTGGGGAAGTAGGAAGAATAGTGCCTCATCATTAGTATTAGTGGGGGGAATAGTGCCCCATCATTGGTGTCAGTGAGAGGAATAGTGTCCTTTGATTGGTATCAGTGGAAGGAATGGCGTCCCTTCATTGGTATCAGTGGGAGGAATAGTGCCCCATCATTGGTGTCAGTGTGAGGAATAGTGTCCCATCATTGGTGTCAGTGAGAGGAATAGTGCTCCATCATTAGTATTAGTAGGGGGAATAGTGCCCCATCATTAGTGTCAGGGGGAGGAATAGTGTCCCTCTATTGTTTTTAGTGGGAGGAATAGTGCCCTATAATTGCTGTCAGTAGAGGAATAGAGTCCCATCGTTGGTGTCAGTAGGAGGAATAGTGTGCCATTATTGGTTTTATTGGGAGGAATAGTGCCCTATCATTGGTTTCAGTTGGTGATATAGTGCCCCAAAGGCCATATAAAGGCAAGCAAAGGGCCACATCCAGGCCCCATGCTGCAATTAGAAGACCACTGACATAAACCATAGAGCAGTGGTGGCCAACTTTCCTAACATAGGGGGGGCTTCAAGTTTTGCCATCACTAAAGGGCCGCACAAAATATTTAGTAAATGTAATACTATAGACAGCTGTGAAAGATGGCAGACCTGCTGTAGGGTATGGTCAAAGACTTGAAAAATGCTCTAGGAGTTGTTACCGACTAAGAAGAACATGCTTCAGGAGACCGCCATAGACTGGAGGCACATTACATGAGGCATCTAAAGATCACTGTTGTTACAGCCCCTTTAGAAATCAATGTGTCTATATTCACACTCTTTACAGTCCCCTTAAAATTACTTCTTATGAAATCTATTATAAAAGACGGGAGAGGAACAAAAACCTACCCAATGAGAAAAGGGATGGACAGCATAGAAAAAAGTAATATACTCAAAAAATAAAAAGCAGTCTTCGGATGTCATTCCTTCACTGGCACTCAGGAGTTCTGCCTGAAGAGCCACACAATAAGTTCCAAAGGGTCTCCAGCAGCCCTTGGGCCACAATCTGGGTTCCAAGGCCGTAAAAAGGAGGTCAAGTCAAAGCATAGTCCTGCTCATTATAGTACTACCATAAAAGGTAGGAATCCCCCCACAATGTTAACAGCAGTAAAAACCTGGTGGTCCTACCTACCTCCAACCTATAATAAAAATGGGTTGAATTTAATTTCAGTTCAGAATTTATACATACAATTAGGAAAACTTTCTGAATCCGGTTGCAAGGGATCATAGATGTTCTCTCGATTAGACCACAGCCTTGAACCTCCTTTCCACATCTGGCAAACCCTGTCTTCGGTGTGATTGCTCTGCAGTAGGTGGACAGAGCTGGGACCTCAGACTTCCCAGTCTGCATAGGTTACAGAAACCTCTGGTGGTGCTTCATTGGAATCCAATATGAATAGCTTTATTAGTCTAGTCCAGGGGTAGGCAACCTCGGCCCTCCAGCTGTGGTGAAACTACAAATCCCATCATGCCTCTACCTCTAGGAGTCATGCCTGTGATTGTTAGGGTCTTGCGATGCCTCATGGGACTTGTTGTTTCAAAACAGCTGGAGGGCCAAGGTTGCCTACCCATGGTCTAGACCAGTGATGGTGAACCTTGGCACCCCAGATGATTTGGAACTACATTTCCCATGATGCTCCACTACACTGCAGAGTGCCAGAGCATCATGGGAAATGTAGTTCCAAAACACCTGGGGTGCCAAGGTTCGACATCACTGGTCTAGACAAACAAATATGAAGCCCCACCTTGGGCCGGGACCTTCTCCACTCATGAACTGGGCTTTATCATGAAGGCCACTCTTGGATGAAATGCGTCAGTGCAGGAGGCCCCCAGGTGGTGATTTTTAGAGATTTGTTGTTTACAGGTTAAAAACAGTTTTTTTTTTTTTGCTAGAAATTTACTTAGAACCCCCAAACATTATACTTTTTTTTTTTCCAACACCCTAGAGAATAAAATGGCGGTCGTTGCAATACTTTCTGTCACATCGTATTTGCGCAACGGTCTTACAAGCGCACTTTGTTTGGAAAAAATACAATACATTTTTTTTTTTCTAATGCCGCGTACACACGATCGGAAAAAGCTCTGATGGTTTTCACAAGGGAATTCCGACGGGATTTCGCTCAAGCTGTCTTGCGTACATACGGTCACATCAAATTCCCACCACCAAGAACGCGGCGACGTACAACACGTGCGACGGGACTAGAAAAAGGAAGTTCAATAGCCAGTAGCCAATAGCTTCTGTCTCGTAGTTGAATCTGAGCATGCGTGAGTTTTTGCGCGTCGGAATTTCGTACACGCGAACGCATTTTTGGATAGGAACTTTTTCCGACCGAAAAATGGAGAAGCTGCTCTCACTCTTTTGCTGGCCGAATTTCTGCCAGCAAAAGTCCGATGGAGCCTACACATAGGGTTGCCACCTTTTCTTCAAGCCAAACCTGAACACTTTAGCGACCTGGAACACCTTTGGGTGCCCCAAGGAGATTAGTAATGTGGTGTGCATAGTGTGCCGCAGCGACCAGTGGGTGTGGCCAAATTGCTCTTTTTGACATCATCACCCTGCCACCCAGTGATACCGAACCTGCCCCAAGACAGTTGCCTGCAGCTCCCATGTGGCAACAGATTTGTGTGACTATCTTGGTTACTTGAGGAGCCGCTGCCCAGTTTAAATAATGTGTCCGGGTTTCAGTCTGCCTGAAACCTGGACACATGATTCAAAACCCTGACTGTCCGGGGGAATCCTGGACAGGTGGCAACCCTACCTACACACGATCGCATTTTCCGACCAAAAGCTCTCATCTGTCTTTTGCTGGCTGAATTTCCGATCGCGTGTACGCGGCATAAGTCTCTATTTTTAGTTATTTGTACATGGGCAAATGTTAAAAAGAAGCAGAAAAAACTTTGAAATGAAAGCTAAAAAAAAAAAAAAAAAACAAAATCTTACAAACAGATTTCTAAGAAATTGTCAGAAAGTTGCGTCCGCCGTAAAGCAGCGCAGAGATTCGTAGTTTGCCCGGTAGCCTCTTGCGCTGTGATAACTGCCGGCCCAAAAGCGGCAGCAGCAGAGATGGAATCATTGCCAATCTAAGTTCACATAAAAAAAGTTTTCTTTTTGTATTTTTCAGAATCTTATCAAGAACCTCCCTGAGCAAAAGGAGCTGACCGCGCTGTCGCAGCTGAAGAGCGAATACGAAGACCTCTGCGAGCCGGAGCAATTTGGAGTTGTGGTATGTACCAAAAAAGCAAAAACAAAAAAAAAAAAAAACAATAATTCAGGCAGGATTTGTCATCTGTCAGCCGGCATAAAAAGAAAGACATTTCAATTGCGTATTGATTTTCCCATTATAGTAACTACTTACATTGCCGCGCGAGAAAACTGGCCTGCTGCCATTTGGTAATATTATTTATCAGAGACTAGCCAGAGCCAGAGGAAAACAGAGCGGGGAATTCATTCCGAAAAGGAGGAAAAAAAATAAAAATAACCTTATTTATTCCGAGGAGAGAAGACGTGGCACGTTGTTTGCAAAGATATCTGGCGGGATTGCATAGCCGACGTGTGATAGGGTCAGAGAGTCCCAAAAATGATATTTTCACTGCAACGTCTTCAATTGGTTTACTTTTGTTCAATGATGAATAAATAAACATACACAGGTATATACACTATATTGTCAAAAGTATTGGGACGCCTGCCGTTACATGAACTTTAATGGCATCCATGTCTTTATGCACCTTGCATTGAGCAGTGGTGCGCAGTCATGTTGGAACAGGAAGGGACCATCCCCAAACTGTTCCCACAAAGTTGGGAGCATGAAATTGTCCAAAATGTCTCGGTATGCCGACGCCTTGTGCCGCGTACACACAAGCAGACTTTTTCGACGGACTAGGTCCGACGGTCTTCCCGAAGGACTTTCAGAGGAGGTCTGACGGACTTTCTGAACGAAACGGACTTGGCCGCACACAATCGGACTAAGTCCGTTCGAAAGTCCGTTGGTTTTGAACGTGACGACGTAACCGGGACTAAACGAGGAAGTTCAATAGCCAGTAGCCAATAGCTTCCCTTGCATCGTATTTGGTCCGTCGGACCAGCACACAGGTGAATGGTTTTTCCCGATTTTTAGTCCGTCGGATAGATTTGAAACATGTTTTATTTCTAGGTCCGCCTGACTTTAGGGGAAAAAAAATTCCGCTGGAGCCCACACACGATCGAATTGTCCAACGGATTCCGGTCTGCCGGACCAAGTCCGCCGGAAAGTCCGATCGTGTGTACGCGGCATTAAAGTGCTGCTAAACCCAGTAATATGAAAATAGTTCATCTGCACCCCCCCCCCCCCCCCACAGCTTATAAATCTTCTTTTTTACATTAACCGCTTCAGCCCCAGAAGGTTCCTCCCCCCCCCTTCCTGACCAGAGCACTTTTCGGGATTCGGCACTACGTCGCTTTAACTGACAATTGCGCCGTGGTCGCACGACGTTGCACCCAAACAAAATTGACATTCTTTTTTTTCCTCACAAATAGAGCTTTTTTTTGGTGGTATTTGATCACCTCTGCGTTTTTTATTTTTTGCGCTATAAACAAAAAAGTGCCAATTTTGAAAAAAAAAAACACATTATTTTTTACTTTCTGCTATAATAAATACCCCCAAAAATATATAAAAAAAAAAACAAACAATTATTTTCCTCAGTTCAGGCAGATATGTATTCTTCTACATATTTTTTCAAAAAAAAAAGAAAATTGCAATAAGGGTATATTGATTGGTTTGAGCAAAAGTTATAGCGTCTACAAAATAGGGGATAGTTTTGTGGCATTTTTTTATTTTTTTACTAGTAATGGCAGCGATCTGCTATTTTTATTGGGACTGCAACATTATTGCGGACACATCGGACACTTTTGGTACATTTTTTAGACCATTGGCATTTATACAGTGATAAGAATACACTGACTACTGTAAAAATGTCGCTGGCAGGGAAGGGGTTAACCACTAGGGGGCGATCATAATTTTGTTCCCTCTCTGTGTTCTAACTAAAGAAGGGATGGGACTGTGTAGGGAAGATGACAGATCGCTTGTTCATACTTTGTATGAACACACGATCAGTCTCTTCTCCCCTAAGAGAACCGGAAACTGTGTGTTTACATACACAGATCCCGGTTCTCGGTGTGTCAGCAGCGATCTCGGGAGCATCGGCTCTGGGGGGCAAGCAGTGGGCGTGCGCGTCCCTAGTGGCCACAGGGCGAAGCGATACTACATAACGTAGTTTCGCCTAGCTGTGCCATTCTGCCACAGTAAAACTGCAGAGGCTGGTCGGCAAGTGGTTAAAGTTTTACTAAACCCAGTAATATGAAAATAGTTCATCTGCCCCCCCCACAGTATCCACATCTTATAAGCCTTCCTTTTACATTATATATTGCCACTATATACCTTTTGGCTGATCTGTACACCACGGTCGGTGATAAACTGCACAGTTTCTCCAGTGCTGACCGTTCAGGTAGGAGGAGATTTCCACTGCAGCCTGTATACACGCCCACATGTGTGATGACAATGTCACGGGACCTGTCTAGCTCTGAGACCAAGTAAATGTTCTCTCCAGCATAAAAGACACAACTAAGCATGTACAGGTTGGCTGGCCTTCCCAAGATCGACAGTGCAGGAGGGAAGGATCTGTGCATACAGGATAAAAGAGCCTTTTTACACAATGCAACAAATTAACCCCTTAAGTTCCACATTGAGTATAACAAGCATGCAATTCTGCATATACAGACCGATTTTACTTTTGTGGGTTTTGTACCACTTTAAGAGTTCGCTTCACTGGAACTAAGGGGCCCAGCCCAACCGCCTGAAAAACAAACCCCACACCATAACCCCCCCCCCCCCCCCCTCCACCAGTGCACGGGTAAGTAAGGTCCATAAAGACATGGATGAGTGAGTTTGTAGTGGAGGAACTTGACTGACCTGCACAGAGTCCTGACCACAACCCGACAGAACACCTTTGGGATGAATGAGAGTGGAGACTGCGAGCCAGGCTTTCTCACCCAACATCAGCGCCTGACCTCACAGATGCGCTTCTGGAGGAATGGTCAAACATTCCCATAGACACACTCCTAAACCTTGTGGACGGCCTTCCCGGAAGAGTTGAAGCTGTTATAGCTGCAAAGGTTGAGCCAACTCAATATTGAACCCTCCGGACTAAGACTGGGATGCCATTAAAGTTCACGTGCGTGTAAAGGCAGAGTTCCCCTTTTAATTCTTGAGTGAACATGCTCCAAGCCAGCCTTTTCTCAATATTTCGAACATAGAGGATCCCTTGAATTAACTTCCCGGACAGAGGGAACCCCTACTAAAAATGACTACCGTATATACTCGAGTATAGGCCGACCCGAATATAAGCCGAGGCCCCCAATTTACCCCCAAAAAAACTGGCAAACTTATTGACTCGTGTATAAGCCGAGGGTGAGACATGCCTGTCCATCCCTGTGTGTGTGTCCGTCCATCCCTGTGTGTCCGTCCATCCCTGTGTGTCCGTCCATCCCTGTGTGTCCGTCCATCCATCCCTGTGTGTGTGTGTGTCCATCCATCCATCCATCCCTGTGTGTGTGTGTGTCCATCCATCCATCCATCCCTGTGTGTGTGTGTGTCCATCCATCCATCCATCCCTGTGTGTGTGTGTCTCCATCCATCCATCCATCCCTGTGTGTGTGTGTCTCCATCCATCCATCCCTGTGTGTGTGTGTCTCCATCCATCCATCCATCCCTGTGTGTGTGTGTCCGTGTGTGTGTGTGTGTGTGTGTGTGTGTGTGTGTGTGTGTGTGTGTGTGTGTGTCCAGCCTACCTGTGTCCCGAGCCTCCGTCCCGTGCCTTGCCTCCTTGCCTCCGTCCCGTCCCGTGCCTTGCCTCCTTGCCTCCGTCCCGTGCCGTGCCTTGCCTCCGTCCCGTGTCGTGCCTTGCCTCCGTCCCGTCCCGTGCCGTGCCTTGCCTTGCCTCCGTCCCGTGCCTTGCCAGGATCGCCGCTCTTCGTCGGCGCCTCGGCGGCCATTCTAAAATTCAAAAGCCGCGCCTCCGCCTTCGCCTGTGATAGGCGGAACACTGAATTTCCCAGCAGCCTGTGTTCCGCCTATCACGGACATCGTCTCATCCTCGTCCGTAGTACGAGGATGAGACGATGTCCGTGATAGGCGGAACACAGGCTGCTGGGAAATTCAGTGTTCCGCCTATCACAGGCGAAGGCGGAGGCGGAGGCGCGGCGTTTGAAGAGTAGAATGTCCGCTGTCTGTCTGCTCGACACGCTGATCGAGCAGGCAGACAGCGATGACTCGAGTATAAGCCGAGGGGGGCACTTTCAGCCTCAAAAAAGAGGCTGAAAATCTCGGCTTATACTCGAGTATATACGGTATGTCTACAACTCATTATACATTAGTGCAATGGTCAGTGGGAAGAATGCTCCTTACACTGGTGGTCAGTGGGTAGACTCCCCATTACAGATAGCTAAAAAGTTAATTGGTGTCAGTGAGAACTTCTCTAGGAGGCAGAAGTTGCTCCTTCTATAAGGAACTCCCACCAACCTCTGGAGGAACCCTAGATTTCCATGGAACCCTGCCCTAAACCCAGAGGAGAAACAGGTAGTTACGAATAGGAACCAACAAGAAGAATTTGACTTTCAGATGCTTTTATGCATCCTGCCCTTGTGTCTACTTGTAGTCACGCCCTTCTGTGTTACAGAAAAGGCATTCTTATGCCCCGTACACACGATCGGACTTTCCGACAACAAAACCCTGGATTTTTGTTCGAAGGTTGTTGGCACCATCTTGTCTTGCATACACACGGTCACGCAAATGTTGGCCAACAATTACGAACGTGGGAATGTCATGACATACAAGACGTGCCGAGAAAAAGGAAGTTCAGCGAGGCTCCTTCTGCTTGATTCCGAGCATGCACAAACGTTTGTGCGTCGGACTTGTGTACACACGATCGTAAATTCCGACAACAACGTTTTATTGGCGGAAAATATGAGAACCTGCTAGCCAACATTTGTTGGTGGAAAGTCCGACAGCAAATGTCCAATGGAGCGTACACACAGTCGGACTTTCAGCCAACAAGCTCACATCCTATATTTCCCGTCTGAAAAATCCGACCGTGTGTACGCGGCATTGGAATCCTAAGCTTCCCCAACAATATCATGTTGTGATTGGATGCTGCCTCTTGTGACAGCGAAGATGCCACTTATGGGAATATTAGATTACAACCACAAGGCGACTTGGCGATAAACAACGGCCAAGTGTCCCAATCAACACGTTGCTGTCCAATCGTGGTATAGATCTAGCTCAGCGTGTTGTGGATGCCACTGCTCAATAATGGCCATTGACATGATTGGAGTACTAATAAGGAAAATTGCCATTCGGGACTGAAGAGCTTATCTGCAGAGGAATAAAAAAAATAATAATAAAGAATGGAGATCATCACGCTGGAGTGTTGCAATGTTTTTTTTTATTATTTTTCTTTCTTTTTTTTCTTTTTTTGCAAATATGCTTTTTTGCTAGTTTACAGTTGATTGTATATAGAAAAAAAATATTCCGTTGGAAAGTTACCATATCTTTGATTGCCATGATGAAACGACAAATGCCACGTACACACAATCGGACATTCCGACCACAAAATCCATGGGATTTTTTCCGACGGATGTCCGTAGGGTTCAATATTGAGTTGGCCCAGTCTTCGCAGCTATAGCAGCTTCAACCAGGGGTGGACTGACAACTCATGGGGCCCCTGGGCAATAGGAGATTGTGGGGCCCCCAAGCAATAGGAGAAGATTATGGGGCCCCCAGGCAATAGGAGAAGATTATGAGGCCCCCGAGCGATAGGAGATTATGGGGCCCCCAGGCAATAGATTATGGGGCCACACAGTATACAAACACACACACACATACAGTATACTCACACAGACACACAATATACACACACAGAATACACATACACACACTGAAAAGGTACCGGAGAGGCGGGGCAGCTATAATCTTGGGATTAAAAAAAAAAAAACACAGATTTTTACACACTGTCCTTTGTTTTATTGAGGCTGGCAACCCTGATGGGGCCCCTTAGTGGCATGGGACCCTCGGGCAGTGCCTGAGTGCCCGAATGGTCAGTCCGCCCCTGGCATCAACTCTTCTGGGAAGGCCGTCCGCAAGGTTTAGGAGCGTGTCTATGGGAATGTTTGACCATTCTTCCAGAAGCGCATTTGTGAGGCCAGGCACGTGCTCTAAGCCAGCCTTTCTCAATATTTCTATTATAGAGAATCCCTTGAAATAACTTCCCAGACAGAGGGACCCCTGCTAAAAATGACTATATCTACAACTTACTTTTGGTAATATAGTGTATATTATAGTGTGGGACTTCTTGGGTAAATCTATTGCATGTGGATATTGAAAGAATATTATACATTTAATGTTTAATTTATTGGACACATCGTTTCTTTTGGTGTGGATATAACATCGTATCACATTTTTTGATTTGAATATTATGCGTATATACTTTTTGGAGCAGTGCTGCACTATATTGATATTTATATAGTTTTTGAAGCACTGTTTTTTTTTTTTTTTTTTTTTTGGGGGGGGGGGGGGTTGTTTTTTAAGATTTATTGATTTATTTTCAAATATTCAAAGTTTAGTATAATTTAATCAGTGAACCACAGATGTTTTCTAATTTTAAAAAAAAAAGTTTTAACCAGCAGTTTTTAATATTGTAAGTTTCCTTTTTTTTATTTTTTTATTTTTTTACTTTAACATTTTGAACCATTAACTTTTTTTTTTCAATATTCCTTATTTTTGGTTTAAGCCAGTTAATAGTTTAATACCGAGAAGGTGAAAGATGAGTGTTTTTTTTCACGCCTTTCCAATGCCTGGTCTATTTTAGAAGGGTACAAAAATATACGTAACATTCACACCTCACACTGCGCGCACGTCCATATCTTCTATTCATTTCGACAAACGGTATTAGATCCAGTCGGCGTTTGCTCGGTTTTAACGGGGGGTGTCGTTATTAGATGTACTAAAGGGTCACTCCTGGGTGCTATGCATCCTCAGAGAAAGAATTGCGTTGTCTAAGTCGGCAACTAATTACCTTGGGTTGCAAACTTCTTATTAATTACGTCCCTGTGTTCTAAAATGTCATTTTAATTATGGAGAGTTCGTAAAACTTAGAAATATGGATTGACAACCAAGGAAGAGCAGCTGGACTGTCTGCACTGTCAGTTTCGGTGATTAGTGGTTTAATAAAGATGTATGTGTGTGTGTGTGTGTATATATATATATATATATATATATATATATATATAGGTTGGAGGAGTTCAGTGAGAGATACTGAAAATAATGGGAAAAAAACAAAAAAGTATGCTTTAATAATTTTTTTAAATAAATCAAAATTACATTTTAGAACTTTAGTTTTATTTAAAAAATAAAATAAAAAAAATGATATATATATATATATATATATATATATATATATATATATATATATATATATATATATATATATATATATATATATATTGTGTATTTACAATAAAATTCAAGTTTTAACATTTTACATTTATTTTAATAAAAAAAAAAAATAACATTTTAAGTTTTTCTCTTTTTTTTTTTCAGTATCTCATTTTAACTGAACCCCTGCAGGCTCTTTCCATCCACCTCTTGTCTACATGCACTCTCCAGTGATGGCTAGTTGGCTACAAGGCATTTCACATGGCGGGTCTTAATGGTTGATTACACCTGTGAAATGTGTGCTAAAACTGCCACTTGTAGTCACCTTCAGAAGCCTGTGTGGCAGGGTGACAACACATGAGAATGATTTGGAGACAGGAACACCCTATAACAGGAAGTGCCTGGAAAGAACCATCATTTTTTTTTTTTTGAAAGGTGCAGATTAAAAAATGAACTCCAAGTAAAAGAAAAATCCTCCCTTGCATTCCCGGGGGGGGGGGGGGGTGCAATGGGTGGGGTTTAAATGCTCATTTAAGTTTATGGTGCCACAAAAAACAGTTTTACTTACCTACAGGTTCCCACCAGGGCTTAAGACCAGTCCCTGCAGCCTCTTTTCCTTTATGTTCTGGTGGACGGTCCTCTGACATCATATGGGATCAATTGCCCGATAAAGGGGTTCTGCTTAGCTTCCAAAACATTGCTGTGTTCTAATTCTTAATAAAAGTGTTGGACCCTTTGATAGAGTTCCCTGGTGTGCTAGTGACATATCCTGTGTCCACAGAGGTCTCAGTCAGATTACACTCAGCTGTGCACTCTATGTTGTACAGTGTGGGATGTCAGATTCCTGCCCCTTCCCTTCTAGAGCTCAGAAATGCTTTGTAAAATAGGTGGCTTTACCTTTACTTGTGACAATTATTGTGTTTGCCATGCTCTGTTAGACAAATATCTCTTCTTTTTTTCGCCCTCTTTTAGATGAGCACAGTAAAAATGTTGCGGCCTCGGCTTAATGGCATCCTCTTCAAGCTTACCTTTGACGAACACATAAGCAACATCAGACCTGACATTATCGGCGTGACGCTGGCCTGCGAGGAGCTGAAGAAGAGCGAAAAATTTAAGAGGATGCTAGAACTAGTTCTGCTGGTTGGCAATTTCATGAACTCAGGCTCAAGAAATGCCCAGTCGCTTGGCTTCAACATCAGCTTCCTCTGCAAGGTAATAAGGGGTTTTCTTCTTTTGAGCAATGTAGTCTTATGCTTAGAACTGATTGCCTTAAGATAACTGAATATTGGAGTATGGTCCTGATGCTCATTAGAACTGAAGAAGCTGTTTGCATTGGCAGCAGACAGTTCAAGTCCAGATGAATGTGACCGATTTACTACTAGATAAACCAATTGGTGGAGAATGCGGGCACTACCTCTCTACATTTCACAACAAGACATTCCAAGACAAGAACAATGTGTTCAATAACATATTTCTACAAAGTAAATTAACCAAGCAAATCTATTATTATATATAGTATTGAACATTAGCATTGAAGCACCTAATATTGTCATTTAATCATTAGTAAAATATATAATATTTTTTTTCTTTATGACCTGGACCAATAAAAACTTTCACCGTGTCATGACTCTGCAGTAATGTTCATGTTTGTCTGCTTACCTCTCTGTTGTGTTCAGCTTAGAGACCGGTCGCTGTTCACCTGTGTGCTTAAATAATCTTCCCTCAAGCATGGCTCCACCCCAGCCTCTAACAGGAAACACTATATTAACCTGTGCACTGTAAGCCAAGCCTTGCTGATCAATATTGTGTGTTTGGCTTCCTGTGTGCTGTGTGTAACACTGTGTGTACAGTACTGTCAGGCCACCTGTGGCCAGGTGATAGATGCACACCTTTGGGATGAGGAGTGCACCACTGGACCCTATGGCTGACTTCTGCGGATGGAGCTCTGGGTGGTTCAGGAAGCAGGTCTACTGGAGCACCAACACAGATCACACTGGGAGCTAGAGCAGGAGATTCCCCAGGGCGCAGAGTCTAAGAGCCAGCAGGTGTTTAACAGAGCCTCTAGTCGTGAGGATGGGTTTGGCTGCAGCTGACTCCAGGTTGTGGCCCCCCGGGGTCACTCAGCTCAGGCTCACGGGTGGACAGACCAGAAGTAGCATTCCAGGACAACAAGGGATAGTCATGAGATAAGCCAAAAGGTCAGGGCAACGGGCAGACAGGGATAGACAGAAGAAAGCGCCAAGGTCGGGGTATCAGGCAGACAGGGATAGTCAAAGAACAAGCCAAGGTCAGTAAACAGAATCAGATGTAGTGCATGTGACGAGAAGCACACAGAAAGCCAAACACACAATATTGATCAGCAAGGCTTGGCTTGCAGTGCACAGGTTAATATAGTGTTTCCTGTTAGAGGCTGTGCCATGTTTGAGGGAAGATTACATAAGCACACAGGTGAACAGCGACCGGTCTCTAAGCTGAACACAACAGAGAGCTAAGCAGACAGACAGACAGACATGAACATTACTGGGAGTAAAGAGTGCTGGTAGATAATGATGCCACTGGAACTCATGAGCATTAAATGGCTAAAGGTGACAGAAGAAGAGACCACCGATGATAAAAGGTCAGGAGCAGGCCAAGATGAGGGTGGCCTCTCTTACTGCTCCAATCAAAGCACCCCCTGAGTAGGAGGAATGCAGTCATCAATTGGCTAGAAGGGACAGAAGATGAAGGCCACCAATAATCAGTACCAATAACAAGAGTTCAGGAACAGGCTTGGGTTGGTACCTCTGGGTAGGAGGACAGAAAGAGCAAAGACAAAAGTGCTGGTGGATGGCAAAGGAACTCATGAGTGCAATCATCAAGTGGGTAGAAGTGACAGAAAAGGAGGGCCACCAATGATAAGAGGTCAAAAACAGGCCAGGGTCAACAATAACCAGGTAAGATGGTACAAACATGACAGACAGAGACAGGCACAAGAGATGAGGTTCACCAATGGTAAAATGTCAGGAACAGGCGAAGATAATGAGGGTGGCTTTTCTTACTGCTTCAGTCAAATCACCCCTGGGTAGGAGGACAGGGAGCACAGGGACAAAATAAGCTGGTAGATGATGAAGTCACTGGAACTCATGAGTGCAGTCATCATGTAGCTAGAGCCGGCTGGAGATGAGGTCCACCGATGATAGATCAGAAACAGGGCAAGATGATGAGGGTGGCCTGTCTTACTGCACCAGTCAAAGCTGATGGATGGTGATGTCACTGGAACTTATGAGTACAGTCATCAAGTGGGTATAAGTGACAGAAAAGGAGGGCCACCAATGATAAGAGGTCAAGAACAAGCCAGGGTCAGCAACAACTGGGTAAGATGGTACCAACATGACAGGCAGAGACAGAGTCAAGGACAGGCCAAGTCAGCAACTTATAGGCAGAGAAGTAACAATAGGGCAGGTTGAAATTGTAGTCTGAGAAGAAGCCAAAGTCAATGCAGGAGCAAGGAAAGGAGAACCATAGATCAGTCAAGCACCCCTGGGTGGGAAGACAAGAAGTGCAGGGACGAAATAGTGCTTGTGGGTGGTGATGTCACTGGAACTCATGAGTGCAGTCCTCAAGTGGCTAGAGGGGACAAAAGATGGTGACCACTGATAAGAGGTTAGTAACAGGTCAGGGTCAGCAACAACTGGGTAAGATGGTACCAACAGGCAGAGACAGAGCCAAGGACAGGCCAGGTCAGTAACTTGCACGCAGAGAAGTATCAAAAGGGCAGGAGAAACTGTAGTCTGAGAAGAAGCCAATGTCAATGCAGGAGCAAACAAAGGAGTACCATAGATGATTCAAGGAAGCTGGGTCTGTAATTGGAATCGGGATCAAATGCAGAATTGCCACTCACAGGGTTGAAGTTGAATGTCCCTCAGCATTGGAGTCTTAGCTGAGAAGGTCTCAGAGTTGCATCCCTATGATTTCCCATTTGGCTATTTGTACTAACCAGGAGATGTAGCTAACATAAGTGGCTAATAAATGTAACATATTAGGGTATCGGTTCTGGGGCTACAACAGGTTCATGCAAATTCTTCTCCATCCAATGTGTATTAGCTAAGCATTGCAATCTTAAGGCGCTGTAGCCGGGTGTGTTGTATCTGTCATTATTGCACCTTCTTGATCTCTGATAGAGCCCATTGATGATTTTCCCTTTACAAACAAATGCTTTTTGGCATTTCAGTTATTAAAAGACCCAATAGTCTGAGACAAGTAAAATAGAGAAAAAAAAAAAAAAAAAGTGTGTCCAATGAAGGGAAAAAAAAAAAAAAAGAGAGAGACTTTTTCAGAAGCGTAATTATAAATGACACTGCAAAATTAAAGCCATAACAGGAACTGAAAAGCAAAAGCATCGGCGTAATTAAGGCAGCAGACTGTGGTTATTTATGTGAGGTAGGCAGTCAGATGCGGTTAATCTTAGCCGATTTGCAGGGGCCTTTTTTATTTATCTATTTTATAATTTTTGTGGATTAAAAAGGGATTCGGGATTAAGGAGCGCACTGAACATGTAGCCACGAGATTGATTTCCCGCTAAGGCCCTTGTACGTGCCCATGTCCTCCGACGAATCAAGCGCAGATTAACCTGGTTTAGCCGTGTACGGTACATTAGCTACGACGCGGTTAGTAGTCAGCTTGCAGCCCAGGCGGAAAAGTGACATGGGTTTTTCCGTAAAAGGCCTACTAAGCGCCATTTGAAATTCAGGCAGCCCATCCTGCGGTCTACAGCTATTTAAAGGGAACCTGTCTTTAGGAACGCTAACATAACTGGCTTGTAGGGAGGTGATTTTCTGATGGATCTCAGCTCTCATCTAATGGCAGGAGCCTCAATATCTGGGGGTGGGCACTAGACTTTATGCAAATAGTGAATCTTCTTGAGGTTGGAGCTTGGTTCTTCTACCCCACCTGCCTGTCTGCATACCAAAAAAGTGCAGCGTTTACTCACCAAGCTCAGATGAAGGTGCAGGCTTCTTTAACCATTTTTTTCCCTCAACTCCTTGTGTACATGTAGAAACCTTCATGGAGTACCGCTGTAAGTGATGCATTTCACCCCACCTCCTAGGCTTAGTCATAGGGGCACCTCTATGACTAAGCTCCAGGGATGGGGTGAAATCTGTCGGGCTGGGGTTTCAGGAGGAGCTGAGGTTATACCCGTTTTTCACTATTTGATATACATTGAGTTGTTGGTGTGCGGCACCTCCATATGGAATATTTCCCGGAGTACCTGGACACATCCATTGAAGTTATTTTCTCTGTCAGACTCAAAGGAAGTGGGTCGAATGATGCTGGTCGTCATTCAACCCAGAAGACTGAGAACATCTAGTCAGGGGAATAAAGCACTGTTGGGGGCAGCTTTAAATTGAAGGCTTGTTTGTGGTTCCACGTGTTGAGTGTAGGCCAATTTTAATGGCATGTCCAATGTGCGAGAAACGCCCTGACTCTTTTGAGAAATCCTACCACCAGGAAACGCAATTTAACGCAATTAAGTCATAATGGTGCCACCACGCATCTGCAAAAGGGCAACACGTTTCTGTGTGTTGTGGCAAAGAGCATGATTTTGCACCCATTTCTGCAATGCTGAAGTGTGAACGGAAGCTTGTGGCTCCTTTAACACCATTGGTGCATGTGTTCCATGTGTTGTGCACAGGGCAGACCATTCATTTCAATGGGCTGCCTACATGTGGGAACAGGGCCGTCTTTAATATTGATTGGACCCTGGGCAAAACTTTTCTTGGGCCCCCCCCATGCTGTTTTGCTCTCCACCTGCTCCGAGACATACAATAAATAGCAGCTAGACTCAAAATCAGTTTACTGAATCAGATCAGGCAGCAATTGCGATTGGTTGCCAGAGGTTACAGTGTATCATTACCGCTCACTGACTGGTTGTTAGAGGTTACAGCACACATTACGGCTCACTGATTAGTTGCTAGAGGTTACAGCACATGATTTCTGCTTGTTGATTGGCTGCTAGAGATTATTGTGTATATGACCTCAGGGAGGCATGATATACATATCAATGCCGCCGGTCGCCGCTATTTAAATATGAATGCCGGTAATTTACATGTAAACACAGGGTCTGCGGGTGAGTCATCTGCACACAACAATAGGACAGAGCTGGGCAGCATTAGTAAGAGCACTTCACACTGAGATATCGGGACACAGCACAGGACTGAAACCTCAAGGGACGAGGGAATTTAAATTAGGATAGTTGGCAAGTACGAGGCAGCTGCTTTGGGCCCCACAACAATGACAGGGCCCAGGGCAGCTTCCCCTTTTGCCCTGCCTTAAAAACGGTCCTGCGTGGGAACCCTCAAAAGAAGCCTTTCGAGAAATCATGTTGCATCAAAATGTGTGTGTTTTGGCGCGGGCAAATATGTGCACGTTTGCAGGTGTGTAGGGGTAACATTAGGAATGTATGGTACCATAACACATCTGCAACAGGGCAACGTGTTTTTGTGCGTTCCCTCAATGCGCAAATGTGAACGTGGTCTTAAAGCTTAAGTTAATATTGAGGGCTTTTCTGGTTGTTGTCAGTGTTACAATTGTTGGTGTTGCCCTTTTTGTTATTAACTTTGTTACTTGTGTCACTGTTATTTTTATCGATTTGTGTTGGTGTTGACATTAGTATTAATGCTAAAATGTATTATTATTATACTATTTATGTTCTGTTAGTTTCACATTGCATTTGAAGCGTTAACACATTTAATTGTTTCTGAAGCTGCCCCCTCTCGTGAAGTTTCTAAATGTCATCTGCCTGTCAAACACGAGATCTAGCACAGGCCCCCACACCCCCCAATACCTGACATGTGTTACTAGCGGTAAACTCGAAGGAACACTCGGCAACATCTGCCAGACTTCAGATGAAATCACAGCAATCTGTGGGGAGCCTCCACCGTCTTGTGATAGTTGTTTTTAGAAGGAAAAGATTAGGATTTTTTTTTTCCTTGTTTTAAATCAAATGGCTGTGTTGAGTGTACAGACACATAGTAATCTTGTGGGAAATATATTTTCTGACAGCCAAGTATCCGCCATTAGAGCGTAATAGTAAACATTTGCATGGACAATCAGGAGTCGAAAAACTCATCTAAACTCGTGTACAGCACACCTCTATTACAGAGCGTACTCCCTCAGAATCTCATATTTGGTTCACCGGCAATACTTTGTTGTAGAAATGGGCCAAGCTGCTTGATAACAGTTTGGAGCAAATAATGGAGACGTTTGGGAGGTGTATCGTTGCCTTTTTTTTTCCTCTCTGGAGTACACAGAGGTGCTCACTTTAGACCCACAGGAGCTTACACTCTAATGTCACTGCCAGAGAAAGTCATAAACATCATGTCCATTCCTCTCTCTTCCCCTTCCATCTGTGTCTCTCGCACTCCATATTGCATACCCACCATTCTCCATCTCATCCATCTCCATCCCATGTGTCCCTCTATGTCCCAGCTCTCACGTTCACTCATCTCTCTGTCCCAGCTCTCACGTTCACTCATCTCTCTATGTCCCAGCTCTCAATCTCACCCATACCTTTATGTCCCAGCTCACTCTAGCCCATCCCTCTATGTCTCAGCTCTCTAACTCATCCCTCTATGTCCCAGCTGTCTCCCACTCATTCCTCTGTGTCCCAGCTCTCTCACCCATCCCTTTATGTCCCAGCTCTGTCTCACTCATCCCTCTATGTCCCAGCTCTCTCTCACTCATCCCTATGTGTCCTAGCTCTCTCCCACCAATCCCTCTATGTCCTAACTCTTTCTTACCCATCTATTTATGCCCCAACTCTCACTTTTACCCATCCCTCTATCTCCCAGTTGTCTCCCACCAATTCATTTATGTCCTAGCTATCTCTCACCCATCTCTCTATGTTCCAGCTCTCTCTCGCCCACCCATCTATGTCCCAGCTCTCCCCCATCCCTCTATGCCCCAGCTCTTTCTTACCCATCCCTTTATGTCTCAGCTCTCACTCTCGCCTATCCCTCAATGTCCCAGCTCTCACCCATCCCTCTATTTCCCAGTTGTCTCCCACCAATCCCTTTATGTCCTAGCTGTCTCTCACCCATACCTATTAGGTCCCAGCTCTCTTCCACCAATCCCTCTATGTCCCAGCTCTTTCACCTATCCTTCTATGTCCCAGCTCTCTCTTGCCTATCCCTCTATGTCCCAGCTCTCTCTCACCTATCCCTCTATGTCCCAGCTCTCTCTCACCTATCCCTCTATGTCCCAGCTCTATCTCACCTATCCCTCTATGTCCCAGCTCTATCTCACCTATCCCTCTATGTCCCAGCTCTATCTCACCTATCCCTCTATGTCCCAGCTCTTTCTCACCCATCTCTTTATGTCCCAGCTCTCACTCTCACCCAAACCCTCTATGTCCCAGCTCACGCTGATCCCTCTATGTCCTAGCTGTCTCTCGCCAATCCCTTTATGTCCCAGCTCTCACTATGTCCTGGCTCTCACTCTCACCCAACCCTTTATGTCTCAACTCTCACTCTCGCTTATCCTTCTATGTTCCAGCTCTCACCCTTCCCTCTCTTTCCCAGCTATCTCCCACCAATCCCTTTATGTCCTAGCTGTCTCTCACCCATCCCTTTATGATCTAGCTCACTCTCACCCATACCTTTATGGTCCAGCTCTATACTATCACTGTTATAGATTTTAGACCAGGCTTTCACTAGTGATTTAAGGTGGTATAGTTTTTTTTTCCCACTGGCATGAAAGATTCCGCACAACTCATCTTTGAAAGCCTCTCTGGTTGGCTTAAACCTCTCACACCAGTTTATTTCTAGGCAAAGGCATGTGCTGCCATTGGTTTCATCTAGTGCAAAGTGCTCTAATGATAATGTTATTTTTCCTCTGGACCAGCATACATGTTGCTCTTTATTTCTTCAGGATTGTCCAGCCATCTTGTAAGTCTCTCCTTGTTGGTGTCAGTAATAGGAAAGTCATCTGCATCAAGCAGGAAATCATCCTCTTTCCCCATGGTATTCATTTTAAAATGTATTAATATACAGAACGATATAAAGAGCAAAGCCATTTTTGAAAAAAAATATATCAACCCATAGATTACCCATTAGCATTACTGAAGCCAGACCAGTGAAAAATAGATTCCAGTTGGTTGGGTTACCCCTTAGACTCCTACGGAACTTGTTTAGGGAGGTTTGCCCCCTCCCTGCGGCTATAATATCCTACAATCCTTTTTCTTTTTTTTTTGGGGGGGGGGGGGGGGGACTTTTAAAGTGCACAAAGGAAGATCCATAAAGACATGGTCTGAAGAGTTTGGGGTGGAGGAACTCAAGTGGCTTTCACAGAGCCATGACCTTAACCCCACTGAACACCATTAGATTAGAAAACCACCATAACAGGAAGAACATTTTTTGGGGTCTTTTAAGGTCTACAAAACCACTCCATAAAGACATGGTCTGAAGAATATTGTGTGGAGGAACTCAAATGACCTGCACAGAGCCCCAACCCCCACCCTACTGAACATGTCAGGTTGAGGTCCGGACTCATCTGTGCATAGAAACCAATCAGCTTCTAACTTCAGTCTGTTCAATTAAGCTTCGACAAAAAAATTAATGTAAGCTGATTTGCCCCTTTTTAACAAATGAATCCACCCAGCTCCATATTCACTCCCTCGTTATCTCTTGCCTTGACTATTGCAACTCCCTTCTCATTAACCTGCCTCTCCATAGGCCCCTCCCCTCTTCAGTCTATCATGAATGTTGCTGCCAGACTTGTTCACCTTACCAACCGCTCAGTGTCTGCCAACCCTCTCCTCCAATCCTTACAATGGCTCCCAATCACCCAGCGAATTCAACTCAAAATACTAACCACATCATACAAAGCCATTCACAACTCAGCCCCGAGCTCCATCACCAATCTTGTCTCCAAATATCACTCAAATTGTCCTCTCCGCTCTTCTCAAAACCTCCTACTATCAAGCTCTCTCGTCTCCTTCTCCGATGCTCGTCTCCAGGATTTCTCCAGAGCCTCTTCCATCCTATGTAACTTGCTACCTCCACCGGTCCGGCTATCCCCTACTCTTGCTACCTTTAGGCGATCCCTGAAAACTCATCTCTTCAGGAAAGCCTATCACATCTCCAACTAATCTTTTACCACTTTCATCAGCTCATTCCCCACAGTTACGACCTTTTGTACAACCTGCCCCACCCTATTAGATTGTAAGCTCTTCTGAGCAGGGCTCTCTTAATTATCTGATATTTTATTGTATTATAACTGTATTGTCTCCTGTTTTTACATTGTAAGGCACTGCGTAAACTGTTGGCGCTATATAAATCCTGTATAATAATAATAGTAATTGGTTTCTATACAGAACTGCACCAGATTTTGCACTCTCCAGTTTTAGTTAATCAACCCCCATGTCTTTATAGAGCTGGCTTTGTATGCAGGGGCTCAGTCATGCTGGAACAGGAAACGGTCTTCACCAAACTGTTATCACAAGATTGGAAGAGCGCAATTATCTAAAATATTTTTGTATGTTGTAGCATTGCCAGTACCTTCCCTGAAAACAGCCAGAACTCAAGACTTTGGATTGGGGTTTTCACATGCTTTTGGCCATATAGCATATCTAGTATTTTACCCACAATGCCCATCTCTACCTAGAATTCTTTGTGTTTTAGTTCTTTACATCTGTAAAACAATTTCTGGTTATTTTTGTAGAAGCCCTCAAATTACACCACTGCACATACACAGGCAAAGCATAAAAAAGCCATTGCTAAACTGATACACGGTGACCTCCGTTAGTGGACCAGAAATGGATCCAGCTCTGTTCTGATGCTTCATGTTGCAGTGCAACTCATTGCACATGTCAGGTGCTAAATTGGTCCTTGTTTTAGTTAACAAAAAAAAGTCTACAGTTATGTAGAGCATTCTAACAGCTTGTCCCCAAGGGCAATAGTGGTTGTATCTGGTCTGTCCAACGAAAACAGATAACAAGTACTGGATCTGACACATGGGCAATCTGTTTTTTTTTTTTTCCCTGCTGTTGATGATGACAGTATTGAATTTTAATGCAAACAGTTAAAGGGTATATATTGTGCTCTTAGGCCGCGTACACACGGGCGGACTGTTCGCCCAACCTTGTCCGCTGAACAGTGTTTGGGCGGACAGTCCGCTCGTGTGTGGGCTTTCAGCGGACAGTTTCAGCGGACAGTTGGATGGACAAAGTCTTTCGGAAATTCCGAAAAACTGTCCGCTGAAACTGTGTTTGAGCGAACAGTCCGCCCGTGTGTGGGCCTGTCCGCTGTACTTTCGAAATGAGCGGACTGTTCCCGCTCGGAAAGTCCGCCCATTTCGAGCGCGTGTACAGGTAGGCGGGGCCCGCGAAGGAGACATCGCGGGCTCCGCCGCCTGGAATGGGCTTAAAGGGGAACCCCAACGCCGAAAAAAAATCGGCGTGGGGGTTCCCCCAAAGTCCACACCAGACCCTTGTCCGAGCACGCTACCCGGCCGGCCAGGAAAGGGGGGCGAGCGAGCGCGCCCCCCCTCCTGAGCCGTACCAGGCCGCGTGCCCTCAACATGGGGGGGTGCCTTGGGGAAGGGGGGGGCCGCGCGGCCCCCCCACCCCAAAGCACCTTGTCCCCATGTTGATGAGGACAAGGGCCTCTTCCCGACAACCCTGGCCGTTGGTTGTCGGGGTCTGCGGGCGGGGGGCTTATCGGAATCCGGGAGCCCCCTTTAAGAAGGGGGCCCCCGGATACCGGCCCCCCACCCTATGTGAATGAGTATGGGGTACAATGTACCCCTACCCATTCACCTGTGAAATAAAGTACAAAAAAAAACACAACACAGGGAAAAAATATTTTATTGCACAGCTCCGGGGGGTCTTCCGTCTTCGGGGGTCTTCTCGCCGGACTCCTCCGCTATCTGTGTGTAGCTCTTTTACTAGCGGAGGAGTCCGGCTTTCTTCCTCCCCGCCGCCGGCCTCTTCTCCCGACTTCGGGGGTCTTGTCCCCCTCTTCGGTTCTTCTGCCGGGCCACCGCGCCTTCTTGTAGCTCTTTTGCAGGCGGTGGCCCGGTCTTCTGTCGCCGCTGCCTTCCGTTCTTCTGTCGCCGCCTTCGGTTCTTCTGCCGGGCCATCGCGCCTTCTTGTAGCTCTTTTACAGGCGGTGGCCCGGTCTTCTGTCGCCGCTGTCGTCGCCGCCGCCTTCTGTTCTTCTTCTTCTTCTTGTTCTTCTTCTTCTTCTCCTGGAGATGTTGACTCGACGAGCTCTCCGGCCGGAATGCCGAAGCCGCGCTGTGCGGTCACTTATATAGTGACAATGGGGCGGTGTCACATGGTATATGTCACATGGGTTGGTCACATGGGTTGATGTCACATGGGGACTATGACATCGTAAGGGGGCGGGGTCACCATGTGACCAACCCATGTGACATATACCATGTGACACCGCCCCATTGTCACTATATAAGTGACCGCACAGCGCGGCTTCGGCATTCCGACCGGAGAGCTCGTCGAGTCAACATCTCCAGGAGAAGAAGAAGAAGAACAAGAAGAAGAAGAAGAACGGAAGGCGGCGGCGACGACAGCGGCGACAGAAGACCGGGCCACCGCCTGTAAAAGAGCTACAAGAAGGCGCGGTGGCCCGGCAGAAGAACCGAAGGCGGCGACAGAAGAACGGAAGGCAGCGGCGACAGAAGACCGGGCCACCGCCTGCAAAAGAGCTACAAGAAGGCGCGGTGGCCCGGCAGAAGAACCGAAGAGGGGGACAAGACCCCCGAAGTCGGGAGAAGAGGCCGGCGGCGGGGAGGAAGAAAGCCGGACTCCTCCGCTAGTAAAAGAGCTACACACAGATAGCGGAGGAGTCCGGCGAGAAGACCCCCGAAGACGGAAGACCCCCCGGAGCTGTGCAATAAAATATTTTTTCCCTGTGTTGTGTTTTTTTTTGTACTTTATTTCACAGGTGAATGGGTAGGGGTACATTGTACCCCATACTCATTCACATAGGGTGGGGGGCCGGTATCCGGGGGCCCCCTTCTTAAAGGGGGCTCCCGGATTCCGATAAGCCCCTCGCCCGCAGACTCCGACAACCAACGGCCAGGGTTGTCGGGAAGAGGCCCTTGTCCTCATCAACATGGGGACAAGGTGCTTTGGGGTGGGGGGGCCGCGCGGCCCCCCCCTTCCCCAAGGCACCCCCCCATGTTGAGGGCACGCGGCCTGGTACGGCTCAGGAGGGGGGGCGCGCTCGCTCGCCCCCCTTTCCTGGCCGGCCGGGTAGCGTGCTCGGACAAGGGTCTGGTGTGGACTTTGGGGGAACCCCCACGCCGATTTTTTTTCGGCGTTGGGGTTCCCCTTTAAGCCCATTCCAGGCGGCGGAGCCCGCGATGTCTCCTTCGCGGGCCCCGCCTACCTGTACACGCGCTCGAAATGGGCGGATTTGCCTCCTCCTTACGTGGGCGAGTCCGTTCATTTCAAAAGTTGAGCGAACTGTTTGGCAAACAGTTTGCTGAAACAGTCCGCTCGTGTGTGGGCAAGTCCGCTCATGCAAATTTTGAGCGGACTGTTTGCCGAAACTGTTTGCCGAACAAGGTTGGGCAAACAGTCCGCGCGTGTGTACGCGGCCTTACTGTGCCTTGGAAATTCACTTGGTTGTGCTTTGCGTGCTACTTTACCAATATCTTGTGTCCCACATTTCCAGCTGATTCTCTCACCACTGAACCAGTGCAGGGGCCCTTGGTACCCCTTAGCAGGGCAATAAAAATGCTGCAGGCTACGTTTTATTGATGGCACTCCATTTCAAGGTTCAGACTCCCAACGCCCTTGTTTTTTGTTTTAAGAAAGGGAAGTTGTTGAGAAAATACACCAGATGACCAGAAGACAAGGGTCTCAATTCTGAGCAAATTTTTAGTTTGTTGGGCA
The DNA here is from genome assembly GCF_037356315.1 of Lithobates pipiens. Taxonomy (NCBI): domain Eukaryota; kingdom Metazoa; phylum Chordata; class Amphibia; order Anura; family Ranidae; genus Lithobates; species Lithobates pipiens. The sequence continues at coordinate 246,690,886 of NW_027507685.1, forward strand.
GGATCTTTACGCCAATTTAGCAATGGCAGCCCCATGCTTCTCTTTTAGGCCGGTTTCCTTTTGAAGAATAACTGATCTCTGGAAGCTTTTCGCAAAAAAGGCAGGCAGGTGGCAAAGGACTTGGTTGCCTGTGGTCAGCCCGCAGCTGATTCTTTTCCCACTACTGACTTACCATGTCTTGTTTCACACTGTGTCTCTGCGTGGAGGTGGCCATCTTGGTAGAGGCATGGCTTTGTTGCTTTCTCATGCCAGAGCCTTCAGCAAGGAGAACATTGAGCAGCCCAGTAGTGATATTTCCAAATTTCACTGCAAATTTCCAAAGACTAGAAGTCAGAGGCAGCAGTGCCTTAGATCTCACACTACAGACACACAGCTATGAGGGAAACTGTCATAAAATAAGTATGAGGGATCACCATTGCTTATGGTCTTCTTAAAAGTACTAACTGCCTTGTGATCATGGTGATGCCATGGCTTAAATGTCTTTGTTGTCTCTGACCAGAACAAGCCTACAGAACACAAATCCTGGCTTCACTTGATGTGTGACTGTTAAGGGCAGTGGCAGAGCCGCTCGTCAAGAAAGTCATGGTAAACTTCCTGGCCCTAAAGCCAGCTTGTTACAAAACAAAGCAGAGGATTTAGCCTGTATTCAATGTGGAGAAAGCCAAGCAACTAACATTTCCAGAAGAAGGTCAGATATGAAAGCCCCAAGTGTTGTCATCGTGACAGGTATTCTTTGAGGATATAATTATATTTTTCTCAACGCAGGTGAGAAAACGTCTGCAGTTTATTTTGGCCGCGCACCCGATCTGTCTCTTGTTTATAAGTATCCACAACAGCCGGCTGTCATTTTTAATGACCCCATTACATTTCCTCATAGGGAAAACAGAAAATGTGTTTCATGCGGCCAGCCGCTCCCCCGTTGCTGACGCCGTACAGTTTTGGACACTTGAAGGGCATTGGGATGCAACTCTCGCTAGCACAGTTTCGCAGTGGCAGAGCTGCTCGTCAAGAAGGTCATCGTAAAACTTTTGTGGCCCTGAAGCCAGCTTGTTACAAAACAAAGCAGAATAGAAGATGACACATCCACTGAAAGCTGACAGGCACTTCACCTATGTAGGCATCAAACAAGGTCTTCCAAGCTCTGTTGTTGCCTTTTCTGTTTTATGGAAACACAGCAAATGATGATCTTCTGGGTCAAGCTGCTATTTTCCTATTTTTATTATCCTCTCCTGACATAGGTGCAGGGAGCAGATCAGCCGTGTGTAGGTGGGGACTGAATTAAGTACCTTGTATTGGGAGAAATATACTTGCACGCCATTTATAGAGTAGTGATGTATTTTATATAAATCTTTAACAGTTTGTTTGCAGAAACAGATAAATTAACCTTTGGTACTGGTAAAAAGAAATCTAGAGAATATACAATCTCTGTGTTTACAGGATATGTTACCAGAGGATGGCTTCCGTTACCAGGGGTAGTGTCCATTCTTGGCATATATAATGCTACACCCCACAGGGGCAGCCGTTAATAGCTTATTCTCCCCTAATAGTACAGGGGTTGCCCACCACCACAAGCATCAGCCCATACACACCAGCTGCAGTAACTCAGTTTAGGACCGTCTTTCTCAACCTTTTCAACACAGAGGAACCCTTGAAATAGTTCTCCGGTCTCAGGGGAACCCCTGCTAAAAATTTGAAATCTACAACTCGGCACAGTGGTGTAGTGGGTAGCACTCTCACCTGCAGTAAGAAGGTTCGCTGGTTCAAATCCCAACCATGACACCACTTGCCTGGAGTTTGCATGTTCTCCCTGTGCCTGTGTGGGTTTCCTCCGGGTACTCCAGTTTCCTCCCACAATCTAAAGACAAGCAGGTAGGTTCCTGTCCAAAATGGCCCTATATGAATGGGGACCTTGGATTGTGGGCTCATTGAGGGTAGGGACCAATGTGAGTGTGCAATGCACAGGGATAGGGACAATTGTAGACACTCAGGTTGAACTGGATGGACTAGTGTCTTTATTCAACCTTACTAACTATGAAACTATGAAACTCATGATACATTAGTGTGATGGTCAGTGGGAAGAATGGTCCTTTCACTTGTGGTCATTGGGAACTTATCTGAGAGGCAGAAATTGCCCAATGCTGGAGGAACCCTGGTTGAGAATCACTGGTTTAGGGGGATGCCTTTTGGAAATGTGTTGCTGAAAGAACTTTAAACAGGACAGGGGTTAGGGCATGGGTTACCCCAAAACGCTGCACAGAAAACAGGAGGACACTTTTCTCTAGGCTCATAATCCAGGATTCTGCTGAGGACGGGGGAAAGGCCACTACTTTGAAAACCCTATTATAGCTGTCTCAGTCCAAGCTACCTCTGGCACTTCTATGCCAAAAGCACACAGTCTCCAGCTTCCAGCTTCCTTCAATCCCGACCCAGTGAGGGACATCGTCGTTCTTCAGACCTGATCCCTATGGTGAAGTCCCACAACCAGCCCCTCAAGTAGATCAACCCAGGCCCTGACACTGCTGAGGCCTCAAGAAACAGCTACACAGACCACAGGATACCTCATAGGGGAAGCATTTCCACCCAAGGCTCGGAATCCTTCTGGGGAGGAAAAAGAGCCTCTCCATTGCTTTAGGCTTTTTATCACGTCCTCAGCCGCCTGCTAAACACTCTTCAGGGATTGGTCAGGCCATGAAAAACATTCAAGATGGTCATTTGCATATAAGATGGCTGTGACCAATCGCAGAGCTCATCACAATAGTACACAGTGAAAGGCACGAAACAAAGTCTTTCATAATGTACAACTGTCATGTGTATTTTGCAATATGAAACCAAAATCAAGAACTGTCAAACTAACTGGAGGAAAATGCAAAACTAATCTTAGAAAGTATTATTTTTCTGTAGGGTAGTTGATGCTTAAAATAAACTTCCAGCAGAGGTAGTGAGACAGTCAACAGTAAATAGCTTCAAACATGCTTAGGACAAACATAGATCTATACTCAGACAAAAAAGTTACCGAAAAAAAAAAATACACATATATATATATATATATATATATATATATATATATATATATACATTATAATGCCAAAAGTACTGGGAGGCCTGCCTTAAAATACACATGAGCTTTAATGGCATCCCAGCCTTAGTCAGTAGGGTTCAATATTGGGTTGGCCCCACCCTTTGCAGCTATAACAGCTTCAACTCTTCTGGAAAGGCCGTCCACAAGGTTTAGGAGTGTGTCTATGGGAATGTTTGATCATTCTTCATAGAAAACCTTTGGGATGGATATATATAAAAATAAAAAGACTACCCAACAGTGGTGTCACTAGGGGGTGGCTTTTGGGGCTATAGCCCGAATCTGGGGCCCATACCCCCGAGTCCCAGGGGTCCCCAACCACAGGGCCCTGGCCTACTACCCTCTCTGCAGTAGTGTGATGGAGAGCCGGAGAGTGCACAGGCAGCACGGGAGAGCTGGGTGGCTGAGAGAGCAGAGAGATTATCATCTCTCAATGCCCACCCTCTCTCTGGTGACACTGATGCAAGGAGCAGCTCTCTAGGGACCCTGAAGTAAGTGGGGTGGCGCTCTCTGGGGACCCTGATGTAAGGGGGAGCTCTCTGGGGACCCTGATGTAAGGGTGGGCTCTCTGGGGACCCTGATGTAAGGGGGGTCTCTCTGGAGAACCTAATGTAAGGGGGGGCTCCCTGGGGACCCTGATGTAGGGGGGGGGGCTCTCTGGGGACCCTGTTGTAAGGGGGGGGCACTCTGAGGACCCTGATGCAAGGCGCAGGCTCTCTGAGGACCATGATGCAGAGTACATGCTCTCTGGGGACCCTGATGTAAGGGGGAGGCTCTCTGGGACCCTGATGTAAGGGTGGGCTCTCTGGGGACCCTGATGTAAGGGGGGTCTCTCTGGAGAACCTAATGTAAGGGGGGGGGGCTCCCTGGGGACCCTGATGTAAGGGGGGCTCTCTGGGGACCCTGTTGTAAGGGGGGACACTCTGAGGACCCTGATGCAAGGTGCAGGCTCTCTGAGGACCATGATGCAAGGCACAGGCTCTCTGGGGACCCTGATGTAAGGGGGATGCTCTCTGGGGGCCCTGATGTAAGGGGGGTTTCTCTGGGGAGCCTGAGGTAAGGAGGGGGTCTTTCTGGGGACCCTGATGCAAGGTGCAGGCTATCTGGGGACTCTGATGTAAGGCGTATGACTTTCTTTACTTCGCTGCTATGGGCTCTAGGCCCAGATCTTTTGTAGACCTAGCAACGCCCCCACTGCCCAATGAAGCTCAACGGGGCCGGTGCGAATGAGCACTAAAATACATTATCATGGGAAAGCTTTTATTACTGATTGGGTTTACATTTTATTTAATAGAAATTAATTTTTACAATAAATGGTGACGATGAAGTTATCTGAATCTACGTCAAGTTGCGTCCAGGGCCTCCTTACCGGGAAGGGGGGGGTTTACTATAGTAGTTGTTAAGAGGTTAATTCTTCCCGAAGAGCGATGCACCCAGATGTTCCCCGACACAAAACTCTGTTATACTTTGTTGGATTAGTGAGGTGGCAGCCGGGCTGTGCACTTATTTTGAGACTCTTTGGCCCCAGGGAATAAATTAGGAAAGTACATCTGGCACAGTCTATTGCAGAGAGGAAGGCGGAATTTCAAGACAGAAAAACACATCCACTGTTAATTTGTCCGTATTGGAGGATCCTTACAGTATGAAAGCAAAAAGCCAGGCAGACAAAAAAAAAAAAAAACATGCCCCATAATCCAGATAAGTACTGATTAAGAAATCATTGAACTAGAACCCAGATCCAATATTTTTTTTTTTAATGGAAGGGGAGTAGAAAGTGAAAGAGTTAGCAGAAAAAAAGGACTTGTAATTTGAACTTAACTAACTCTGGTCACCAAAGAGCATCCAATAAACCAATATATTCAGAATTCCTAAAGTGTATTTTTTTAGCAAAAAAATAAAAAATACAAGCGTGTGCTGATAGCATAAAATAACCAACATGTTGTCGTGGCACCGATACTCCCACTTCCTACAGTAGAAGAAAATATACAAAAATGCAAATAGTTGGAAGAATCTTGAAAGATCACAGAAAATACTATAATAAAATGTAATCTCAAAGGAAATCATATAACCAGATCCGAGTTCATAAAATGATACAAAATCTATAATCCGAAAATTATCAGGCAAAGATACAATTCAACATCCATAGGTAAAAGCAGTTCATATATCCAATTATGTAAAAAAGAGTAAGTAGACCTCATGGTCATTTTCTGACTTTTTTTAACCACTTCAGCCCCAGAAGGTTTTACTCCCCTAAGGACCAGAGCATTTTTTGCGATAAGGCACTGCGTCGCTTTAACTGAACTTGCGCGGTTGTGTGGCGCTGTACCCCCCCCAAAAAAAATTGATGTCCCTTTTTCTTTTTTTCTTTTCACAAATAGAGTTTTCTTTTGGTGGTATTTGATCACCTCTGTGGTTTTTATTTTTTTAAACAAAAAAAGAGCATACATTTTGAAAAAAAAACAACAACTTTATTTTGACTTTCTCCTATAGTACATATTTAAAAAAAAAAAAAAAAAAAAAAAAAAAAAAATATATATATATATATATATATATATATATATATATATATATATATATATATAAATTATTTATATATTATATATTAAATAATATTCTCCGGTTTCCTCCCACAATCCAAAGACATGCAGGTAGATAATTGGCCTCTGTCCAAAATTGGCCCTAGTATATGAATGGGGACCTTGGATTGTGGGCTCCTTGTGGGTAGGGACCAATGTGAGTGTGCAATGTACAGGAATAGGGACAATTGTAGACACTCACTCAGGTTGAACCGAATGGACTGGTGTCTTTATTCAACCTAACTAACTATGAAACTATAAGAAAAACAAATGTATTCATCAGTTTAGGCCGATATATGCTTTTCTTCATATTTTTGTTAAAAAATAAAAATAAAATCACAATAGGCCTATATTGATTGATTTGCGCAAAAAGTTATCACGTCTACAAACTAGAGGATTGATTTAGGGACTTTTATTTTCTTTTTATTGTTTTTGCTGGTAATGGTGGCGACCTGCGATTTTTAGCAGGGCTGCGACATTGCGGCGGACAAATCTGACCCAAAATTTCAATTTATGGGGACCAGTGACATTATTACATTGATCAGTGCTATGAAAATGCACAAATCAATGTAAAAATGACCCTGGCGGTGAACACTAGGGAGTGATCAAGGGGTTGACTGTGTTCCCTCAGTGTGTTCTAACTGTAGGGGGGGGGGGGGTGGGCTCACTGAAACATGACAGAGATCACTGTTCCTGATCTCCGGGAACAGTAGATCTTTGTCTTGTCACTAGGAAAAATGGGAATATGCCTTGTTTACATAGGCAGTTCCCTGTTCTGCCTCCCCTCGCCGCAATAGCGGGCCACCGGCCGGCATCGAGTCCGTGGGACCCGCGGGCCGCGCTCCCCGCTATCCTGCTTTTACAAACTGGAGTACAGGTATGTCAGTTTGCTCAGGAGAGCCATTCTGCCCATGTATATCGGCATGAGCCGGTCGGCAAGTGGTTAACCACTTCAATACCGGGCCTATTCTGGCACTCCTCTCCTACATGTAAAAATCATATTTATTTTTTCTAGATAATTACTTAGAACCCCCAAACATCATATATGTTTTTTAGCAGACACCCTAGGGAATAAAATGGCGGCCATTGCAACTTTTTATCTCGCACAGTATTTGCCCAATAATTTTCAAATGCATTCTTTTGGGAAAAAAAACAGTTAGCCCAATGTTTTTGTATAATGTGAAGGATAATGTTACGCTGAGCAAATAGATGCCCAACATGTAACGCTTTAAAATCGTGCACAATCATGGAATGGCGCCAAACTTCGGTACTTAAAAGATCCAATTTTTTTTACAGGTTAACTGTTTAGAGTTTCAGAGGCGGTCTAGTGCTAGAATTCTTGATCTCGCTCTAACGCACACGGAAATACCTCACATGTGCGGTTTGAACGGCATTTACATAGGTGGGCGGGACTTGTGTGATCTCTTCGGAGCGCGAGCTCCCGGGGACAGGGGCATTAAAAAAAAAAAAAAAAATTACTTTTTTTTTTTTTTTTACATTTAATTTTTTTTATCATTTTAACAGTGTTTTTTTTTATTTTTACTGAAACCGGAGAGTCCATGTAAACATCCCTTGTAATAGGAATCTATAGTGACAGGTCCTCTTTAAAAAATTCACAGATTTCATGCTGACAGCCGTGATCACAGCTTTGTTTACATGCGGGGGGTCTTCCGATGGTCATAGAAATGACTGGTGACCATCTGATCACTGGAAATCTCTATGGTCGTCATCTGGCGTTGTCTTATTTTTTCTTTCTCCGGGCCCCCCCAATGGCATGGGAGAGCCTGGAGAAGCACCGGATAGCAACAAAAGGGGGGGGGGGGATGTCCCCTCCCCGTGGTGGCAGAACTGCCGCTATGATTGTTCTTATCATGCACAGAATCACCGCCTGCAAATAATGATATCTGAATGATGCCTGTAGCTGCAGGCATCATTCAGATATCCCCGCACAAAGTCAAGGACGTCATATGACGGCATGCAGTATTGAAGTGGTTGAAATGTTTGAACAGACAAAGGTTAAATCTTCATTTAAACAGTGAGGGTTTTTTTAATGAAACCGGAGAGGGCAAAATCTGGTGCAGTTCTGCATAGAAACCAATCAGCTTCCAGGTTTTATTGTCAAAGCTTAACTGTGCTATGTTGACATCAACCGATTTGCTATGTTCCTATTAGATGTTGCTACTTTCTTATTGGTTTGTGTATCAGCCTATTCTTACTGTACATTCTGTTGCTGGATTTGCTGTGCTCTGTCTGGTGTACTCAATAAAACTTTAAATGATAAAAAAAAAAAAAAAAAAAAAAAAGCGGATTGGCTACCTCTGCCAGATTCTGAGTGCACCAGTTTTAGTAAATCTCCTCCAGTGTCTATAAATAAAGATGTTATACTTGAACAAATGACACATATAATTGGCCTGTGTTCATTCTCATGATCTAAGTCTGGAGTCTCCGACCTACACCCTTTGGGCCATATGCGACCCGCTACAGGATTGCATCCAGCCTGAAACGAGGGTCGGGTTCACCCCACTTCACTGTCTTTCTCCAAGTCAGTTGCTTTCCAGAGCCACTGGTGCAACCAAGCAGGACCGAGCAATCTAATTTATACACGCCGACCACTTTCCCTGAAGCTACACTGACTACAGTCAGGGCCGTTTTTAAGGCAGGGCAAAAGGGGCAACTGCTGTGGGCCCTGTCATTGTTGTGGGGCCCAAAGCAGCTGCCTCATACTTGCCAACTATCCTGGTTGAAATTCCCTTGTTCCTTGAGGTTTTAGTCCTGTGCTGTGTCCCAATATCTCAGTGTGAAGTGCTGTTACTATTGCTGCCCAGCTCTGCCCTATTGTTGTGTACAGGTGACTCACCTGCAGACCCTGTGTTTACATGTAAATTACCAGCATTCATATGTAAATAGTGACAGCATTCATATATAATTAGCGGCAGACAGCGGCATTGATATGTATATCATGCCCCCCAAGGTCATATCCACAATATTCTCTAGCAACCAATCAACCAGCAGAAATCATGTGCTTTAACCTTTAGCAACTAACCAGTGAGCTGTAATGTGTGCTGTAACCTCTAACAACCAGTCAGTGAGCGGTAATGATACACTGTAACCCCTGGCAACCAATCGCAATAGCTGCCCGATCTGATTCAGTAAACTGATTTTGAGTCTAGCTTCTATTTACTGTATGTCTCAGAGCATGTGGAGAGCAAAACTCCATGGGGGGGGGGGGGGGGGGGGGCGTTCCGCCCCAAGAAAAGTTTTGCCCAGGGTCCAATCAATATTAAAGATGGCCCTGACTACAGTCACACTGTACTGTAAACAATGTAAGGGTGGATTACTTATGGGAAATCTGATGTAAGAGAGGTTTAGATGTGGACCCTGATGTTGTGGGTGGCTCAGATGGGGACCTTGATGTAAGGGGGGCTCTAATGGTGACCTTGATGTTAGGGGGGCTCTTATTGTGACCCTGATGTAAGGGGGGCTCTGATGGGTACCTTGGTGTAAGGGGGGCTCTGATGGGCAACCTGATGTAAGGGAGGCTCTGATGGGTATATTGGTGTAAGGGGGGCTCTGATGGGCAACCTGATGTAAGGGAGGCTCTGATGGGTACCTTGGTGTAAGGGGGGCTCTGATGGGCAACCTGATGTAAGGGAGGCTCTGATGGGTATATTGGTGTAAGGGGGGCTCTGATGGGCAACCTGATGTAAGGGAGGCTGTGATGGGTACCTTGGTGTAAGGGGGGCTCTGATGGGCAACCTGATGTAAGGAAGGCTCTGATGGGAATCCCAATGTACAGTAAGGGGGGATCTGATGGGTATGTTTGGTACACAGCAACAGTAGACATGGTTGGCACAAACAACAGACAGCTTTCTAGAAGAAACGTGTAACAACTGTGAAGCACGGTGGTGGTTATATTATGTTTTGGGATTGCTTTTGCTGCTTTAGAGCCTGAAAAGTTTCCAATCATTGAGTCAATTCTAAATCCTGCATCTTGTCAAAGTGTGCCTGATGAGAATGTGACACCATCTGTGCAAAAAGGTTGATGTCGAACCGGAAATTCATTTTTCAGTTTGAAAATAGAAAGAACACTAGCAAATCCACCAAGAAATGACTCAACGAATAAGTAATGGATGGTTATGGACTGACCTTGTCCAAGTTCTGATGTAAATCCTGTTGAAAAATGGCGGGGGTTGGGTTTGGTTGGGATTGAAACAGGCAATTCATGCAAGGAAACCCACAAACATATAATAAGGAAGGAATTTCGCATTGAGATTTGGTCAATAAGTTTAGTGTCAATGTCCAAGAAGGGTGCTTTGATATATTTTATATCCACAAGAAATAATTTCCACTAAAAGGAGAAATACTAGTTTCCTAGTCCAAGGATGTACTTATTTTTTATTTTTTTTATAGTACTTAATTACATCTCTTGATATTTTTGTTAAAAGAATGATTGAAAAGGCAAATTTCCCCTGTGTTACTATTCAAGCAGATCAACTTTATCTATAGAATATCCAATGTTCTAATACATTTTAAAAGTAAATTTCCATAATATGTACTTACCTTTTCATGTGACTGCATATATTCCATATGAAAGGGTCATTTATGATTGTTAATGATAAATCATAATGTATACAGATAGTAGCACATTCTTAAGAAAACAAAAGACCTGCTGCCACAACGAATGCTAAATATCTGCTATCAAGATGACCTTGCTGGTTGTTCAATGCAAACAAATATATACATAATATAACAAATATAATAATAGATAAAAAAGATAGATAATGGATTAAAAAAAAAAAAAATGTGGTCGCTTAATAAAAGGTACAATATATCAGAAACGTCAAACCTTATATCTCAAGGATAACTCAATACTTATCACTTAAAGTGGAAGTAAACCCTTCTATCGTTTTCAGTCAAGGAAGCTGCCATCTTGGCCTCTAATGATTCTTCAACTGCCATAATGCTGATCAGTTTTGAAACCAGCCATTGGATGGTTTGAAAGTTTGGTTGTGAGCACAACCAATGTGAAAGTTAGCATTTCCGCCATGCCGGGAATGTAAGTGTTTTTTGAAACTGGGTTTACTCCCACTTTAATATGAAGGTTCAGTATATACCAACCTTTCTCAACCAGGTTTCCTTTCTGAACCTTTTTTTTTACCTGAAAGGAACCCTTGAAATACCCCAGAGGAACGTCTGCTAAGATTAGTCTAGTGGGGACCGTTGGGAAAACTCCCTCTACATTTGCGGTGGTCAGTTGGTAGCGTGCCAGGGACCTGTGTAGCCCTAGAGTTCTTCCAAGACAGTCTTTCTCAACCTTTTTACCCCAGAGGAACCCTTTTGAACTACCCCATGATAAGATTGGTCCATACGTCGCCATTGGGAAAATGCTTTTTACATCGGTGGTGGTCACTAGGTAGAATGCCTCCCTTAAAGTGGTGGTCAAAATCTTACCCTTTCAGTCATATCATATAGAATTGGATCTGGAATTATGCAGGCATCAGATGTGTGGTCATTTACCCACAGTTCAGGGAACCCCTAGCCACCTGTGGAGGAACCCTAGAGTTCCACAGAACCCTGGTTGAGAATGTCTGCCTTAACCTTTTTATCCCAGAGCAACCCCCGAAATACGCGGGGGGGGGAACCCCTGCTATGATTAGTCACTTGAGAATTACGGGGGAAAATGTCCCTTACATTTGTGATGGACAGTGGGTAGAATGCTCCCCTTACAGTTGTGGTCAAAATGCCACCCTTTCAGTCATACCATGTGGTTTTGGACCTGGCATTATGCAGGAGTCATCAGATGGGTGGCCACATAACCACAGTTCAAGCAACCTCTAGCCACCTGTGGAGGAACCCTAGGGTTCCACAGAACCCTGGTTGAGAATGGCTGCCTTAACCTTTTTACCCCAGAGCAACCCTTGAAATACACCAGGGGAACCCCTGCTATGATTAGTCACTTGAGAATTACGGGGGAAAATGTCCCTTACATTTGTGATGGTCAGTGGGTAGAATGCTCCCCTTACAGTTGTGGTCAAAATGCCACCCTTTCAGTCATACCATGTGGTTTTGGACCTGGCATTATGCAGGAGTCATCAGATGGGTGGCCACATAACCACAGTTCAAGGAACCCCTAGCCACCTCTGGAGGAGCTCTAGGGTTTCATGGAATCCCGGTTGGGAATGGCTGCTCCAGAAGTTGCTAGGGGGTTTCTTGAGCAATGAGCAGTTTCTGCCTCTCAAATACGAAACCCCTGACAACAACCATCTCTTTAGCTATCTGTAAGGGGGGCATTTTTCCTACTGACCGTCTCGCTAATGTACCATGAGTTTTAGATTTAGTAATTATTGTCAGGGGTTCCCTGAGAGCAGAAAGTTAAATCAAGGGTTCTTTTGTGTTGAAAAAGTCGGAAAAGACTAGTATATACAATCATAATTTTTTTATATTATAAATAGGAACTGGTATGTCAATGTAAATCAAAGAATACATTAAAATATTTGGTGAGCTTAAAAACAGGAGGGGAGGGGGGAGAGGCAGCCTTGCGTATTTCTCACAGTGGAGTTTTATGATACGCACTATACATGAACAATACCTGTCTCTAGGTAAGCAAAGTGCATACATATTTTCCTGTGCCATGCTGATCTCATTCTCCTCTAAATAAAAAAATGTTTTTCATTTTAACAGGCATCAAATACCGGATTGTTATAATTAACGTAGGAGGCTGTAATAAATTTCCCCTTCCAGCAGGGCTAATTTTAGTGTACTGATGCCTCAAATTACTAAAAGGTTTGTTGTGTACACCAACAAAAGACCGTTCCTACTTACTCTGTGCCTATTAGGATCTTGCCGTGCACCCTTTTATGTCAGAATACCTGTTTACTGGTGAGAAACAATTGACTAGAAACTTCACTGGAGGTATTATGTGTGTGTTTTTTGTATTATTTTGTGCCCTAAAAGCTCTTATTGGAAGAGAAATGGTTAGAACGAGCGTAAAATTTTTGGCAATACTTCTTGCTCTTGGATAATGGGCTCCATTGTTGTACAGTCTGTTCGGCTGCCCAGGTTGTGGATAGCACAGGTGTCACTGCTTATTTCAACCCTGGATACATAATTAACAATTTACAATCTGACCAAAAAGATGAGATCACCGCTCTGTAAGCTTTGCCTAATCCTTTGGCAGATGGAAGGGAGAAAATATATATGTATTTTCAGAACTCCTATTCTCAGAATCCTTGACCAGGACTTTCCTGGTATGATCCATGTTATGACTTCCATTGGTACTCGCAGAATCCCTGCCAGGACACCCAATGGTACTCTGAGGAACCCTGTTAGGACTTCCAGTGGTATTTTGTAGAATCCCTGCCAGGACTTCCAATGGTACTCAAAGAATCCTTCTAAAACTTCCAGAGTTCTCTGGGTTATAATGGGCCTGTCCTCTTACCAAAAGGGTATTTAGGTTCCAACCAAGTGTTTACTGCTGTGCCTTACCACCAGGGTTCGGTTCCTTCTTGCAAAAGAGCTATTGGACTTCCTGATTGCCTTGCTTCTTGATGACCCTTATTGACCCAACAGCTCTCTTGCCTGCTCTTGACCTCTGCCTGGACCTGACTACTCTCTTACCTGCTACCTGCCCACAACCTCTGCCTGGACCTGACTCATTTCTTACCTGCTCACTGCCTGTCTGGACCTGATTATTTTCTTCCCTGACTACAGCCTCTTCCTGGACCCGGCTTCTCTCTTACCTACCCAGTGGTACTTGCAAAATGGCTGCCAAGACTCCCAATGATACCCAAAGAAAACTTTCTAAAACTTCCAGAGTTCTCAGAAGTTAAGATGGACCTGTCCTTTTACCGAAAGGGCATTTAGGCTCCAACCTTTGAAGTGTTTACTCTGTGTCTTATCACCAGCTGTCCTTTTTGCAAAAGAGCTATTAGACTTCCCCGTTGCCTTGCTTCTTGCTGACCTTCATTGCCCCAACAGCTCTCTTGCCTGCCCCTGACCCCTGCTTGGACCTGACTACTCTCTTATCTGCTACCTGCCCACAACCTCTGCCTGGACCAGACTACTTACTTGCTATCTGCCCCCAGCCTCTGCCTGAACCAGACTACTTACTTTCTACCTGCCCCCAGCTTCTGCCTGAACCAGACTACTTACTTGCTACTTGCCCGCAACCTCTGCCTGAACCAGACTATTTACTTTCTACCTGCCCACAACCTCTGCCTGGACCTGACTCTCTTAGCAGTGCATGGCCTGTGCTTAGACCTGCTACTCTCTTACCTGCCCACAGCCTCTGCCTGGACCTGACTACTCTCTTACGTGCCCACAGCCTTTGCCTTGACCTGACTACTCTCTTGCTTGTGACTTGCCAAAGACTTCTGCCCAGACCTGGCTACCCCTTAGCTCAATGTTTCCCGTACCGTCATCCACTCAATAGCTGTTCTGTTCCAGTGACCCCTTGCTCGGGTGAGCCTAAGGGTCATGACCTGGTGACAGCTTGCAGGGAAGAAGACTGGGACCACTTGGGTTTCCAGACCATTTCCACCATGAGGAGCCTTGGTACAAAAAATTTTTTACTTAGACTCCATGCCTCATGTAAGCCCACATAACTGGCCAGGGGGTGCCATAACAGTGCTTACCTGTTTGCCTGGAGTTTCTTTTAAATAGAAATAAAGGAGAGAAACTATAATCGTTTCTCAAAAACTTTGTAAGCACAGCATGAGACTGTATAAAAAGTTTAACATGTTTTTATCAAGTTTAAATGTTATTATATATACATTAAAAAACATAATACAAAACACATGAAAAGAGGAATTAAAAAAGACCCTCCATCTACAGAAGTCAGCAGATACCCAATCCTAATGTAGGGATAAACACAGCCACAGTGTATCATAGAATATGTTGAAGTCCAATATTGAAATCCAGGGTAAATGTTAATCACAGAAACCCGGCCACTTATTGCTCCATACTTAAAGGTCAACGCATTTTGCAAGCTATGCTTGCTTCTTCAGGACTAATTGGGTGGGTGCTGATCAACTTTGGATGCAGAGGAGAAGACGGTGTACGACTAGGGGTGGACACAGGAGCGGACACAGGGGGTGGACGCAGAGGAGGGAGGTTCCCCCAATGGAGAGTGACGGGGGGGGGGAGGAACAGGAGAGACCAACTAGTCTCTCCGACATGAGCCAGCCAAAATGATATACAGTAGGTGACTGCTATATTGTGTCAATTTCACCGATTTTATCGGCGAGATTGACACCCTGCGAGCCCTGTCGCGGGAGCCAGTGCCAAGCCAGCTCGCATCGGGAAAGGAAAAAAATTTCTTTTCCTTTCCCGATAACCGACAAGCATCGCTGGCCGGGTTCACACTGGTGCGGGGATCCGAATTGGATTGGATAAGCCCCCCGCCCACAGACCTCGACAACCAACGGCCAGGGTTGTTGGGAAGAGGCCCTTGTCCTCATCAAAATGGGAATAAGGTGCTTTGGGGTGGGGGGGCCGCAGGGCGCCCCCTTCCCCCAAAGCACCCACCCCCATGTTGAGGGCACACAGCCTGGTACGGCTTGGGGGGGGGGGGCGCTCGCTCGTCCCCACCTCCTTTCCTGACCGGCTGGGCTGCGTGCTTGGATAGGGGTCTGGTATGGATTTTGGGGGTCCCCCACGCCGTTTTTATCGGCATAGGGGATTTCCCTTAAAATCCCTACCGGACCTAAGGGCCTGGTATGCCCCTGAAGGCATGCAGGCTACATTAGTGAGGCGATATTATTGCCACTCTCTCACTACTATAGGAAAATGAAATTTTCCTATTGCAGCCAGTGCGAGAACCAGCGCGACAGGATCGCGCTGGAAACACAATATCGGCGGCACCTACTGTACATGGAGCAGCTAAGGAATATCAGAAAATACCCACAGAGTATACACTGCTGTATTATTTAAGAAGCTCTAGTCAATGGCGGAGGATGAAGCAAACATAGTTAGCAAGAAGGAAAAATATACTGAGAATGTGTTGAATCACATGGTTACAAACAAAAGCAGGTGTACCCGAGTTCACGCTTGTTAGCCCTTGTACACACGGTCGGACATTCTGACAACCCAATCCGTTGGATTTTGTCCGACTGATTTTGTCCGAAACTGTTGCATACACACTGTCGGACAAAGTTGTCGGAAAATCCGATTGTACTTAACGTGATGATGTTATTTCATTACAATGGGACTACATTCAGGCTAGTAGCCAATAGCTTTGGTCTAGGAATTTGATCTGAGCATGCGTGGCACTTTGTCCGTCGGAGTAGGCTACACATGATCGGAGTATGTCCGATCGGAGCATGTTGTCGGAAAATTTTATAGACAAGTTGGAAAACTTGGTCCGTCGGATATTCCGACGGAAACAGTCCGATGGAGACCACACACAGTCGGATTATCCGACAATACGGTCCGATCGGACACATTCCGTCGGAATCTCCGACCGTGTGTACAAGGGCTTATACTCTTTATACATTGAAGTAACACCAAGGGCTCCCAATAGCTGCTATATAGAGTGGTTTGCATCAAAAATGAGAGTCGCAGGGATGTACGGTCATGTCCCTTCAAAGCAAGATGGGCCTTCCAACCGTTGCAGGAACACCCTCACTGGCTCCTGCAGTAGAGAAAAATCAGGTCTCCTGTCCTGCTTTTCAAGACTGTGTACAAATCCTTTGGAAGGTAAAACAGCTTCTCCATACATATAGTATTTCATCTGTGTATTTAGAAATGAGTCTGGAGTTCAGCTTTGAATCAAGAGCTTTATTTTGGGTGCGTGTTTTTGCTTTGTTTCCACAAGCCCTTGACCCACAAACTCCATCCATATTCGTAGTGCTCTTTTTTCCATTTTGTACCTTGCTGTCATCATTCAGTGTATTCTTATAAATCATCGTTCTTTATTCTGCTTCATAACCATAAATCACATGTTGTACACCTTGAACTTGTTTGCTTTACATTCCTGTCTTCTGCTTATGGCCTTTCACCCCCTCCCTCAGCAAAGGACAATTTACTTCCGTTCGACCGTGACTCATATTCCAGTAGTAAAAATACAAACTATTCTGTATGTACTGCATAGCAAAAGGCATAGCAGACCCCCCCAAAGAGCTTCCATAGATGAACAAGGAGGATGATCTAGTAACATTATTACAGCAACCTTTCGAGGAAGGCAGGCGGTGGCTTGTCAGAACTTTAGGAAAGGAAAAGTCCCAAGTCCCGCTCATCCAACAAGACCCAGCGACATCTATAGTAAAAGCAATTTCAGCCCAGACCCCGAGGCTTAAGCCCCGTACACACAAGATCGGACTTTCCGATGGGAAATGTTGGATGTGAGGTTGTTGGCAGACAATCCGACCGCGTGTACTCTCCATCGGACAATTGTTGTTGGACTTTCCAACCAACAGATGTTGGCTAGCATGTTTTCAAAATTTCCGCCAACAAATGTCTGTTGTCGGATTTTCCGAGCGTGCGTACACAAGTCCGTCAGACAAAAGTACAAAGTACAAACACGCATGCTCGGAAGCAGAAGTGGACGGTCTTGTAAATTAGCGTTCGTAATGGAGAATTAACATTTGTGACGTGGAAAATTATACAATATCTCCAAATGCAGCGCACAATTCTCTTCTTCTTTAATGGGATAATAATGAAGCTGCTTTGCTGGTGATACCGATGGAGTTACTGAAAACAATTTTCGAAGGCTTTTATTGCTAGTGATATCAAGAATAATATTATTATTATTATTTTTTTTTTTCCTTTGTTCAAGTTACCACAACACCATTATCCCCTAATTTTTTAAGATCAAAGATACAACTACTGTATGTTGGTGTCCCTTGTCAATTTTACATTGTATTTTTTAAAATGTGACTGCCTACACCCAAACTGTCATTTGAAGTAAAACACAAATATTATTCAGACAAAATTCCATGGTTTTGTTTTATATATAAATAAATAAATATAATAAATAAATAAATAAATAAATATATATATATATACAGTGTTATATATATATATATATATAGCTATTGGTTAGCTGACTTTGATTGACAGCAGCGAGAGCCAATGGTGCTGCTGCTGTGTCTCAGCCAATCAGGAAGGAGAATCTCGGACGGCTAAGACACACATGGACATCGCTGGACAGAGAGGGACCTCATGTAAGTATTATGCTGTGTACACATGACCGGTTTTCCTGTCGGAAGAAACTCTGAAGGTTTTTCCGATGGTGTTCCGCAGAAACTGTCTTGCACACACACGATCGCACCAAACTCCGACCGTGAAGAACGCGGTGATGTACGACACGTACGACGGGACTAGAAAAAGGGAAGTTCAATAGCCAGTAGCCAATAGCTTCCATCTCGTACTTGCTTCAGAGCATGCGTTGTTTTTGGTCCGTCGGAACAGCATACAGACGAACGGTTTTCCCGATAGGAATTGGTTCTGTCGAAAAAATATTTAGAACATCTTCTATTTCTAGGTCCGTCAGAATTTTTGAAAAAAAAAAGTCAGATGAGGCATACACACGATCGGAATACAATGAAAAGCTTCCGTCTGAATTTTTTTCTGTCGGACATTCTGCTAGTGTGTACGCGACATTAGGGGGGCTGAGGGGGGCTGCTGCACACAGAAGGCTTTTATTTTAATGCATAGAATGCATTTTTGGCACGATTTTGGGACCATTCACTTTTATACAGCGATCAGTGCAATTAAAAATGCATTGATTACTGTGTAAATGTGATTGGCAGTGAACGGCTTAACCACTAGGTGGCACTGTAAGGGTTAAGTGTGTCCTAGGGAATGATTCTAACTGTAGGGGAGGAGGGGCTATGTGGCACATGACACTGATCACCGCTCCTGATTACAGGAGAGAGCTGTGATCAGTGACAGTGTCATTAGGCAGAACGGGGAAAAAGGACCGATTATGAACACCGATCTGTCATTCTCTCCTAGTCAATCCCACCCCACCCCCACAGTTAGAACACACCTTGGGAACACAGTTAACCCCTTGATCGCCCCCTAGTGTTAACCCCTTCCTTGCCAGTGCATTTTTATAGCACTGATAATTGTATATGTCCCTGTATAATTGTCAATGGCCCCAAAAATGTGTTTCGATGTGTCTGCTGCAATGTCGCAGTCCCGATAATAATCGCTAATCATCGGCATTACTAGTAAAAAAAAATAATAATAAAAAAATGCCATAAATCTATCCCCTATTTTGTAGGCGCTATCATTTTGGTGCAAACCAATCAATATACGCTTATTGCGATTTTTTTTATTTTACCAAAAATATGTAGAAGAATACACATCGGCCTAAACTAGGAAATTTTTATTTTATTTTTTTTAAATTGGGATACTTATTATAGCAAAAAGTAGACAATATTGGGGGTTATTTATGAAAGGAAAATCCACTATTGCACTACAAGGGCAAAGTGCACTTGAAATTGCACTGGAAGTGCACTTGGAAGTGCAGTCGCTGTAAATCTAAGGGGTAGATCTGAAATGAGGGGAAGCTCTGCTGATTTTATTATCCAATCATGTGCAAGCTAAAATGCAGTTTTTTTATTTTCCTTGCATGTCCCCCTCGGATCTACAACGACTTCACTTCCAAGTGCACTTTTAGTGCAAATTGTATTTGCCTTTAGAAAACAACCCCCATTGTGTTTTTTTTTTTTTTTTTTCAAAAATGTCGCTCTTCTTTCGTTTATAGGGCAAAAAAAAAAAAAAAAAACGCAGTGGTGATCAAATACCACCAAAAGAAAGCTCTATTTGTCTGAAAAAAATTTTGTTTTGGGTACAGCGTCGCACGGCCGCACAATTGTCAGTTTAAGCGACGCAATGCCGAATCGCAAAAAAAAAAAAAAGAAATGGCCTGGTCATTGAGAAGGCAAATCTTCTGGGGCTGAAGTGGTTAATAGGGACCCTTCAGACTGGAATTTCTCATTAAAATTATTTTTTGTTTGTGAATAAATGAAAAATTGAGTGTGTATCAAATAGAAAAAAAAATAGTTTTTTTTTTTTTTTCTGTATTACAACTGCCGAATATTAAACAGAACATGAGAGCTGAAATCCATATTGCCCGGGGCTGTTATCACTGCCTAAATATACATCATAATTAAATCCCTATGCACGCTGTTTTATTTTAAAGAATTGCTCACAGACATGAGTAGGTATATGTAATTCTAGTCAAATAGATGTGTTTTTCTTAATGATTGCGCTCTTTAGGTAAGCCGATTCTGGATAACATTTGGACAGAAATGATTAATGTATCAAAAATGAAAAATCATACGCTCGTAGCATGCCGTGACTTTGTAGACCCCCTCCCCTTTGCCTCCAGCTCCTCACCGGGGGCCCACAGAAAAACCGTCACATAGGGGCACACAAAATATAGAAGGCACATCAACGAAGGGACTTAAAGGATTGGATGGTGCCAGCAGACAGAGGCGTGACTTGAAGCTTCTGGGCCCCGGTGCAGGAAACTATGAAGGGCCCCCCCCCCCCCCCCGTGACCCACAGGCAGGGCCCTTTCCTCCGAGCCCGGTGGCGGAACTCCAGGGCCCGGTCGCAAGTGGGTGGATGCATATAAAGGAACCGATTTCTCCAATTCCCCCCATTTCTCCTCCTCTCTCTTCCGCAGGCATTCAGCGGCTGCAGGAGGAAAATTGAGAAATGGGTTCCTCTGTGTCGGTGTTTCTCAATCTTTTTCCAGTCAGGGCGCCCTTGAAGTATACCCCTAGGTGAATGGGGCTGCACTGCAACCACCCCGCAACTGTGTGCATTGCTCCCAGTTGCAGCATAGTGATGATACTTTTAAGGGATATTTAAGAGGATATTGCCTCTTTATCGGCTGTCAAATGCCTCTGAAAAAGTGATCTGAGCATGGATCGCTTTTCAGAGGAACAGCATGTTTTTGCTCATACTATGAATAAGCAAGGAAAAAAAATCAGTTCTGATTGTATACATATAAGGGGTCAGGATTAAAAGCGCATACGTCCATGTAAACACGCATGTACATACATAC
Organism: Lithobates pipiens; assembly: GCF_037356315.1. Lineage (NCBI taxonomy): Eukaryota > Metazoa > Chordata > Amphibia > Anura > Ranidae > Lithobates > Lithobates pipiens. The sequence goes on from NW_027507685.1 coordinate 246,711,560, forward strand.
ACATATATAAACACACACACACATAATACACACACATACACTGTGTGTGTGTGTGTGTGTGTGTGTGTATATATATATATATATATATATATATATATATATGCACATATGCACACACACATACATACACACATATGAACACATGCACACACATATACATACACACATATAAACACATGCACACACATATACATACAGTGGTGTGAAAAAGTGTTTGCCCCCTTCCTCATTTCCTGTTCCTTTGCATGTTTGTCACACTTAAGTGTTTCGGAACATCAAACCAATTTAAACAATAGTCAAGGACAACACAAGTAAACACAAAATGCAATTTGTAAATGCAGGTGTTTATTATTAAAGGTGAAAAAAAATCCAAACCATCATGGCCCTGTGTGAAGTGTTAAAACATACTATAACTGTGGTTGTCCACACCTGAGTTCAATTTCTCTAGCCACACCCAGGCCTGATTATTGCCACACCTGTTCACAATCAAGGCATCACTTAAATAGGAGCTGCTTGACACAGTAAGGTCCACCAGAAGATCCTTAAAAGCTACACATCATGCCGAGACCCAAAGAAATTCAGGAACAATTGAGAAAGAAAGTAATTGAGATCTATCAGTCTGGAAAGGGTTATAAAGCCATTTCCAAAGCTTTGGGAATCCAGCGAACCACAGTGAGAGCCATTATCCACAAATGGCGAAGACATGGAACAGTGGTGAACCTTCCCAGGAGTGGCCGGCCGCCCAAAATTACCCCAAGAGCGCAGCGACGACTCATCCAAGAGGTCACAAAAGACCCCACAACAACGTCCAAGGAACTGCAGGCCTCACTTGCCTCAGTTAAGGTCAGCGTTCATGCCTCCACCATCAGGAAAAGACTGGGCAAAAATGGCCTGCATGGCAGAGTTCCAAGGAGAAAACCACTGCTGAGCAAAAAGAACATCAAAGCTCGTCTCAATTTCTCCACAACACATCTTGATGATCCCCAAGACTTTTGGGACAACATTCTGTGGAGCGATGAGACAAAAGTGGAACTCTTTGGAAGGTGTGTGTCCAAGTATATCTGGCGTAGAAGGAACACTGCATTTCATAAAAAGAACATTATACCAACAGTAAAATATGGTGGTGGTAGTGTGATGGTCTGGGGCTGTTTTGCTGCTTCAGGACCTGGAAGACTTGCCGTGATAAAAGGAACTATGAATTCTGCTGTCTACCAAGAGATCCTGAAGGAGAATGTCCGACCATCTGTTCGTGTACTCAAGCTGAAAGGAACTTGGGTTCTGCAGCAGGACAATGATCCTAAACACACCAGCAAGTCCACCACCGAATGGCTGAAGAAAAACAAAATGAAGACTTTGGAGTGGCCTAGCCAAAGTCCTGACCTGAATCCTATTGAGATGTTGTGGTATGACCTTAAAAAGGCCGTTCATGCTCGAAAACCCTCTAATGTAACTGAATTAGGACAATTCTGCAAAGATGAGTGGGCCAAAATTCCTCCAGGACGCTGTAAAAGCCTCATTGCACGTTATCGCAAACGCTTGGTTGCAGTTGTTGCTGCTAAGGGTGGCCCAACCAGTTATTAGGTTTAGGGGGCAATCACTTTTTCACACAGGGCCATGATGGTTTGGATTTTTTTTCACCTTTAATAATAAACACCTTCATTTACAAATTGCATTTTGTGTTTACTTGTGTTGTCCTTGACTATTGTTTAAATTGGTTTGATGTTCCGAAACACTTAAGTGTGACAAACATGCAAAGCAACAGGAAATGAGGAAGGGGGCAAACACTTTTTCACACCACTGTACATGCACATACATACATACACACATATAAACACACATACGTACAGCTAGCCTCTTCCTGCCAGGTACTGCATTGTAGGGGGAGACAAAGAGTACAGCACACACGGTGCTTTCTCTTTAGATGTAATACATGTGACGAGCTCCCCGCAGTGCCGATTACAGTTTGGCTGATGATTGGGGAGTTCAGTCTCAGCCACCCTTGCCACTCCTCCTATCGAGGTATACAGGGGGCCCCTGCAGCATTGGGACCCAGTCGCCACGGGGACCTCAGTGACCCCTATACTTCCGCCACTGCCAGCAGTTCATGAGATATTGATTATTTGTCCTTTTCTAAAAGAATAATGCCCCGTACACACAATCGGACCTTTCCGACAACAACAACCATGGATTTGTGACTGTTCCCCTTACATTGGTGGTCCGTGTAAATCCCTCCTTACATTAGTGGTTACTGTGAATGCTTCTATTACATTAGTGGTCAGTGTAAACCCCTATTACGTTGGTGGTCAGTGTAAAACCCTATTACATTAGTGGTCAGTTTAAAACCCTATTACATTAGTGGGCAGTGTAAAACCCTATTACATTAGTGGGCAGTGTAAAACCCTATTACATTAGTGGGCAGTGTAAAACCCTATTACATTGGTGGTCAGTGTAAAACCCTATCACATTAGTGGGCAGTGTAAACCCTTATTACATTGGTGGCCAGTGTTGAAACTCCTCTTTATATTGGTAGTCTGTAAAAAAAAATCAGCATTGCCATTGATCACACCCTCCCCTTTCCCCAGCACTGCCACTGAACCAAGGATTCCTAGGAGTTTTCTGTCTATTAACGGGTCCGCTGACCTCCCCAGTCCATGGTTTGCAGACAGTGAGGAGATGATATGCTGTAACTTCTAGCAACCAATCAGTAAACAGTTGTCAGGTCACCTTGAGCCCAGGTGACAGATGCACACTGTAGGGATTAGGAGTGCACCGCAAGGTTGTGGACCCTACGGCTGACTGCTGCGGATGGGGGTCAAGGTGATAGGGAGGCAGGGCCGCCAGAACACCAAGATGGATCCCACCGAGGTTATAGTGTAAAATTCCTTGGGGCGCGGAGTCTAAGAGCCAGCAGGTGTTCACCAGAGCCTCGAGTGGTGAGGATGGACTTGGCTGCAACTGGCTCCAGGTCGCTACCCCCAACATCCCCTAGCTCACACCCACAGTAGGCAACAGGAGGATAGGGATGGTGAGGGACAAAGCCAAGGTCGGGGCCACAAGCAGACAAGAATAGTCGGGGACACGCCAAAAGGTCAGGATCACAGGCAAACAGGGATAGTCAAAGACACGCCAAAGTCGGTAACGGAAAACAGTAGAAGAGCACACGGCAGGTAACAGGAAGCTAACATACAAAGGTTGATCAGCAGGGTTGGCCTGCAGTGCACAGGTTAATATAGGCTTCTCTGATAGGAGCTAGGGTGGAGCCATGTCAGCGGATGGATTACAAAAGCAGTCAGGTGAGGGTCGGCTGATCTCTAGAAATGAACACATGGAAACAGGTAAGCAGATGAACTCTATTGCATAACCATGACAACAGTATTACTGTACAGTATTCTCTACCAACCAATCAACAAGTAGAAATCATGCTGTAACCTCTAGCAACTAATCAGTGAGCCTTAATATGTGCTGTAACCTCTAGCAAGCAGTCAGTAAACGGTAATGATAACCTCTGGCAACCAATTACAATTGCTGCCTGAGCTGATACAGTAAACTGATTTTGAGTCTAGGTTCTATTTATTGTATGTCTCAAAGCAGGTCTAGAGCAACAAAACTGCATGGGGGGGGGGGGGGGGGGGGGCAAGAAATGTTTTGCCCAGGGTCCAATCAATATTAAAGATGGTCCTGTTGCTACCCACTGATTCATTGTCAGCTCAGACAACCAAAGACACACTACTCTCTCTCTCTCTCTTTATGTTTTCATGGTGACAAGCTTGGAAAGGCAGCCTAGAAAGTGTATATTAAGTCTGTCAAGTCGCAGCAAGAGCACTAATGTCTTTATGGTAATTGCATATGCTTAAAAATGCATTATCTTTCTGGATTTTGCATTGCTACGTGTGGCATTATGTAAGAAACCAATGATTTGTAAACAAACCTTGGCACCGAACACGGAACCTAATTTTGTTTAAATAAAGCGAAGCTCCATTAGAATTCACATCCCGTGTCCAGTCTGGCAGAGGATGAGGGGCTGTTTTGATGTATGCACTGGAGCATTTATGATTGCTTAAGTATTAAGCATTGTGAGAATCCGTAAAGATAATCAGAGGCGAGAATTAGCGATTAGAGACGAAGGAGGATTTGCTTTGTTCGAAGGATGGCCTCCTTGTTGGCGGCTGCCGGTATTTCGATGACTT
>NW_027507685.1:246720746-246775746 GCF_037356315.1 Lithobates pipiens
TCGTATTTGTTCCATCCATTACCTACACAGCTGTGTGTTCTCTCTCTCATTACGGAGACACTATAGTTACTCAGTCCTTTACACAATTATGAAATGTGGTGAAACATCAACGGATGGAGCTGGATAATAATCACCGACGGGTAGTCATCGGTGAGATGATTATGGAGAGAGAACGGAGATGTGTTCAACTCTCTTTATTGCCTTTAAGGATGACTAAGATAATAAATATTCCACTTTCTGATAACCTGAGCGGTAAAGAATGATTTTACGGTAATGCGGAGAATTGAATAATGTTATTTGAATCTGAACTCCAGCCTTTCTCTTCAGTCTTGCACAGTTGTACCGGCTCCTCTTCTGGACTGAAATAGCTTACTCTGATTTCAATGCACACTGTAAGCTTCTCACAATGTGCATTAGAAGCTGCAGCAATTCAGATAGAGCCTGCCTCATTTCCTTGCTGGAGGATGTGCAGCATCATCTAGTTTTTCCTAGCCTGACTATCCCTGACCCACCCCTTCCATTCATTGGATTTCAGGTTGTCATAGAGCATCACATGTGGGCAATACCTAAAGCAATGGCGTCACTAGGGTTGGTGTCACCCGGTGTGGTAAAACATGGTGTCACCCCACTCCAACTGTAGTTGCCCCTAAATACAGACCCCCCCTTCCGTACAGTCCCCATTCCAAGTATAGTCCCCCCCTCAGTACAGACCCTCCCCCCACAAAGTATAGTCCCCCCTCAGTCTAGACCGCCCACTTAGTACAGACCCCCCCTCCCTCAGTATAGACCCCCCCCCACTAAGTATAAACCCCCTCCATCAGTACAGACCCCCCTCAGTACAAACCACCCCCCTCCTCCATCAGTAAAGCCCCCCCAGGACAAACTACCCCCTTCATCAGCACATCCCCCCCAGGACAAACCCTGTCACAACACCATGGAGAACATTCCCCCTCATTTCAAGCCGAAACCCCCTGGACGTTACCGCACTAGCTCAGGTGGCTCTGATACATGAAACACCTGGGCGGGAGCTGGAGAGGAGAGGACAGTGTGCAGCCATGCACCGCCCAGGTGGAGAATGGATTGTGACAGGCAGCAGCACCATAGAGACAGAGGAGGAGGAGGAGAACGCCCATGGAGGTGGGTTTCCAGCTGAAAGCAAAAAAAAAAACTTCCAGAGTCAGCAAGGGCTTTCTTTACCCTTGAGATGATGTCACCCCTGTAGTGGGTGGCACCCAGGTGCAGGCCGCACCCCCCTAGCAATGCCACTGACTTAAAATGGTCTGCATGTAAATGCATGTTTTCAAGAAGCTATGTCCAGCACCCTGCCAGCCCCTCCTACCAGCATTCCTATTTGAAGTTTGCATTTTCAGGAAAGGTCCATATCAAATAATTTCTTACCTGGGGAATGGAAACCCCCAAAACGCTGTATTAATAGAATCATGTAGATGTGTGACTATCCCAAATTTGCCGGGACAGTCCCGCATTATAAACCTTAGTCTCAATGGTGTTGTGTCTCGGGCTATGTCACAGTGTTGCCCTTTTTTAAGTTACTGCACATATGTAATAACTCACAAAGGGAGTCCTCAAGTACCCCAACCCCCTGGGACACAACACCATCTGGGCTAAGGTCTATTATGGGAGACTATTCCTGCAAATCTAGTGCAGTCCCGCATTATAGACGTTAGTCTCAATGGTGCTGTGTCCTGGACAATGTCTAGAGATCACAGTATCACCCTTACTTGAGTTAATTTGCATGTGCAGCAACTCAACAAAGCATTCATTACGGCAGTGGTTCTTAACCTCAGTCCTCAATTACCCCCCAACAGACCATGTTTTGGGAATTTCCTTTAGATAAAATAGCTGTCAGGAGTCTCAAACAATTGGCATTGATTTAAATCGCCCGTAGAAGGTGAAGAAAATCTTGAAAATGTGACCTGTTGGTATTTGAGGACTCAGGATGGGAGGTACATTCATAATAAATGCCCTGTTGACTTAATGCACATGTGCGGTAACTCAAATAGGGGTGACACCATGATCCCTGCACATACCCCAGGACACATCGAGGTCCATAATGTGGCACTATCCTGGAAAATCCGGGACAGGTTCCCATCTATGTAGGTCTGTTCCCAACAAATTTAGAATTGTTGGTGTTCCCATTTCTCCAAGTTTGGAACCACTGCAATATGGTGATAGGGCAAGGGGAGTGGAGTGGGCAATTCCGGCATAATTGGGCAATGGGGACACTTGAAACTCTAAAGTTGGTGTCAACAGAAGCATATAGATTCAGGACTGTCTCGGATTTGCTGGTACAGTCTTGAATTATGGACATCAGTCTCAATGGTGCTGTGCCCAAGGCATTATGGTGATAATGATTAGGTTTTGGGTGAGCCATTGTGGTCACTGGTTGGTTGGTATATGGGCCAGACCACCTGGTAACTTGGCAGGCCTGAGGTGAACTGTGGGTGGGTTTAACTGTGTTCCGGGGACCAAGACACAAATGGTAAGAAGTATAGAACTATGGTAAGGAGATCTCTCTGCTACAGTCCCACAGGCATAGAAAAAGTCAACTCCACCTGTAACAAGCTCTTCAGTCATCAGTGAATTGGCACCATGAGAAACTTTCTGTTTTAGAAGTAAATTTTAACTTTTTCTCTCTCTGTAATATCAAAATCCTGCGCTACATCCCCCCTCCTTCCCCAAATAACACACACGTACACCTTCTTGCACCTACAGGGGGCTCTGTGCTTTAGCCCGCCACTTGATCTCAATTTATTCATTTTCCCGCTGTTATCCCATGGCTGGTGAAGTCGTTTCTAAGCCTACAAATTGTAGATATTAGATTTGCGCTCTCCATCTATCAGCATGTTAAATAGCACAGAGCACTATTTTAGCATTTTGTTTCCCCGCTTCTGCTGGTAAAATCCCATCCTACGGATGTTTTTAAAACCGCGGATGGAGGAATTAATGCAACAAAAACAGGCGATGGGTCACAGCAATTTCCCACTGGGGGAGGGAGGCTGGTAAAAGCAGTGCAATGCGTCTGTTACAATAATACTGTAGGTGTCTTTGATGCTTTGTTGTGAAGTCTAGAATGAAACCTAGTGAAACAAGGTACAGCTACTGATTGGTTTGAACGCTTTATTTTGCTATGAGAGATCCCGCTACTCCCCGCCTTCGGGGGGCAATGATGTGTGATGGCCTCCATAGACAAAGAACAAATGTATGTTAGAAGCTGCAACAAGTTAGACAGAGCCCACCTCATTGTCGGGCTGAAGGACATCCACCATCACTTAGCCCAGGGTCTCCAAACTTTCTAAACAGTTTACAGCCCTTTTGACTTGGGGGGGCTGTGGCCAGTGGGAGTAGAAAATGATATTAGAGGAAAGAATAGGAATAGTGCCCCATCATTGGGGTCAGTGGAAGGAATAGTGTCCCATCATTGATGTCAGTAGGAGGAATCGTGCCCTATCATTGGTGTCGGTGGAAGGAATAGTACCTTAAGGGATTGTAAAGTAATTTTTTTTTTTTAAATAACAAACATGTTATACTTACCTCCACTGTGCAGCTCGTTTTGCACAGAGTGGCCCCGGACCTCCTCTTCTGGGGTCCCTCAGTGGCTGTCTCGGCTTCCTCCCGCAGGTACTTCTCACGTTCATGCAAGCTTTCTCGCATGGTGAGAAGCTATAGCCGCTCGCTGTATCACATGGCCCCGCCCCCCCGGCGCGCCGCGTCAGTGGATGTGATTGACAGCAGCGCGAGCCAATGACTACGCTGCTTTCCATCCACTCCAGCCAATCAGCGGTCAGGCTGAACGGTGAAGAGGACGGCGGCGAGAGCGGGATTTTCGAGGGGTGAGGCAAGTAAAACGGGGGGGGGGGGGGGGGGGCTGGGGGCGCAGGCACTTTCAGATGTTTTTTTCACCTTAATGTATAGAATGCATTAAGGTGAAAAAACATTTACCTTTACAACCCCTTTATCATTGGTGTCAGTGGGAGGAATAGTGTCTCTTCATTGGTGTCAGTGGGAGGAATAGTGTCCCTTCATTGGTGTCAGTGGAAGGAATAGTGCCCCATCATTGATGTCAGTGGAAGGAATAGTGCCCCATCATTGGTGTCAGTGGAAGGAATAGTGCCCTATCATTGGTGTCAGTGGGAGGACTAGTACTACATCATTGGTGTCAGCGGGAGGAATAGTGCCCCATCATTGGTGTCAGTGGGAGGAATAGGGCCCTCTCATTGGTGTCAGTGGGAGGAATAGTGCCCCGTCATTAGTGTCAGTGGGAAGGAATAGTGCTCCATCACTGGTGTCAGTGGAAGGAATAGTACCTCATCATTGGTGTCAGTGGGAGGACTAGTGCCTCATCATTGGTGTCAGCGGGAGGACTAGTGCCTCATCATTGGTGTCGGTGGGAGGAATAGTACCTCATCATTGGTGTCAGTGGAAGGAATAGTGTCTCCTATCAGTAAGATAAATAATGTCCCAAGGGCTTAATAAAGCCAACAAAGGGCCACATCTGCCCCATCAGTGGCAGTTTGAAGACCACTGAACTAGCTCTTTCCTCTCCAGCCTGACTGTCCTTGGTGCCCCTATTTCATTAATTGGATTTCAATTCTTTCAATCATGGAGGCTCATGATACAAATACCCCATGCCTAATGACTCCCATTTATCCATGGTGAACCCACCCATCAAGGCATTTTGATATTTGCATAACCCCTCCCAAGAGCCAACGCACTGGCATCAGGGCTGAGAGGAGTACTGAGGCAGGGTGGTGTGATGTTATCATCACACCCACCAGTATGACTTGCCTGCATTGCATAGAAAAGCACAGAGACCAACTGATGACATCACTGGGTCTAAAAAGATATGTAAGGGAAAAGTTATATTTAAAAATGCAATGAACATGTTGATTAACATCACTAACATGGTGTCAAGGCACGGGCAAAGAACAGAAACCAAGAAAAATTAAATTTAAGCAGGTTGAATATCATCTTTAAAAAGAAATGCGTGCCGTAGCATTCTCTACGCCTCTGTGGTTGGTGGAAGCAATCGTCTCGGAGAGTGGAATAGATTATGCATTTTAGCTTAATCATTTTTTTTTTCCTTCTCGATGTTGTTTCCAAGCTTCACGGACTTTAGAACGCCAGAAACTTCTCGGGATTATTTGACCGGCTTTCACGGCGATCCACTAAGCTCATGCTTCCTGCCGACGGTATTGGATTATGTAGACAATGCAAAGTTTGCCCCGGGAGTCCTACCTTATTTTATACCCGAGGCTAAAAAAGATAAAGTAAATATTTTATTGGCAGGACCTTGGAAATCTCTTTGTGTTTTACATTAAATCCTGCTCATCCGATATTCAAAACGTCTCCGGGCGTTTATTGTTCGGTTTAGTTTCTCATGCTAAAAGGTGAGCTGAATGTAGAGTGACGATTTCCGGAGAACTTTCTGCTCGTCTTCTGGGGACAAAGGCGATCCAAAGCTCCAGCACCTAGGAAGAGGATGTTACAAGAGTTATACTGTTGCATAGTGGATAAGGTTGAAAAGTTATACATGACCATCAGGTTAACCTCTATGGCTATTATAAATATGCTGCCCTAGCAGATGCCTTAAATAGGTCCCGTTCAAACTTTGCGTCAACGATTTTGTGTCACCGATTCTTCACACAATTCCTCGTTTTGCTTGTAGGGCAGCCTGTTTACTTTAATGGGCTGCCTTATGTGCATTTTCTCAGCACAGAAACTCAGGAACCTTCTATTGCTCATTTCTTCCGTGTAGAAAAAAATGCAAATTGGCAGGCCCCAACCCCATACCAGAAATCAGATAAATTAGCTAGATTAGCTCTAAAAAAGAGGGCATGTCCCTTGAAATGTGTTAACCTTCCAACTGTGGTTTATATGGTCAAACGCCATCAACTCAAGGCTGGAGTTGATATTTGAAAATGCTTGTCCGCTATCATGTTTGTGAGTGATCATTTGGCTTTTGGATTTAGTAAACTTTTATGGTGGTATTGCATTAGGCGTTTGCACCCTCATGTGTGTATGTGTTGAAGATTTCCTGGTCTGAGGAGGTCTGCATCAGGTGAAGCATTGTGGTGACACCATTGGATCTACTACTGTATAAAGGCTGGAGTGGTTGAATGTTTTTTTTGGGGTTCCCAAGGCAATAACCACTTTATTCCCAGGACCAGCAGACACCAAGGGCCCCACCTCACTCTCAATCAGAGTACATTAGCATTTTGTGAAGGTGATGCAGAACATGACCCATTCCTTACCAGCCACGCATGTTCTCCCTTGACACATGTCCTATGATATTAGCATTCACTGGAAGCCACCACACTTTTCCTAAAGGAAGGCCGTACTCTCCTGACACCTCAGGCCAGGTCCCTAGGCCTTCCTTGGGCCACAGCAGCCTCCAATAAGGAGATAAGCATCAGGGTAAGAGACATGAATTGCACCTGCCCTCTCATTCATGAGGGGCACCGTCACCCACCATAGTCACCCGCTTCCTATCCAGGCTTGTGGCTATTTCTTAAGCATGTCCCAATCTTGAAGGCTAAAATGTGTGTTCTCCCAGATGTACTGAACCACGAGGAAGGCCAAGACAAAGGGTGGGCAAGAGGCGAAGGTGACCAGGGCACAACGGAAGGGGAGGGTGCCCTCTCACCAAATGTAAGCTCCAAGTCAGTGGCTGGCAATCAGGGGCCACAGTGTCATGTTTGCTCTGACAGCTTGTTTTTCCAGCACATCCCACAGATTCACACTTGGATTGAGATTTGGAGAATTTGAAGGCTGAGACAACACCTCAGATTCATTATTATGTTCCTCAAGCCATTCTTGAACCATGTTGGCAGTGGCCTCTTAGCGGGATAATGTGCCCCGCCACAATGCAATCAGGGAATACAGTTTCCATGAAGGGGTGTACTTAGTCAGTCACCAACAATGTTTAGGTAGTGGGTAAATGTCAAGTAGCATCCACATGAATGGCAGGACCCAAGGTTTCCTAGCAGAACATTGCCCAAAGCATCACACTGCCTCTGCCGGCTTGCCTTCTTCCCATACTGCATCCTGGTGCCATCTCTTCCTTGGTTAAGTGACACACACACACCCGGCCATCCACATGATATAAAAGATATAAAAACTTAATTCATCAGACCAGGCCACCTTCTTCTCTTGCTCTGTGGTCCAGTTCTTATGCTCACATGACCATTGTAGGTGCTTTTGGCTGTGGACACGGTCAGAGCGGACACCCTGACTGGTGTGCAGCTACACAGCCCCATATCCCCATAAATTGTGATGGGCATTTTTGTCTGCTTTCACCACATCAACTTCAGGGACAACATGTTCACTTGCTGCCTAATATAGCCCACTCACTTTATTGCTGATCGGTGTATATACCTTGAGTATATACACGACCTGACCCCTACAGAAATCCGCCAGAATATTTAAAGATACATTACACTAAAATAATCAACATAGGCAGAATATCACAAAATAGTGACATACAGTAGGTACCTGCCTACACCCAGGGCACCTATGTCAGGGGCTGACTGGAGACTTTTTGCCCAGAGGGCAAATACAACCCAGAGGCCCATGGTGCCTGCCTCCTGCTGTCCCTCTCCCTTGTCTCCTCCCGACCCCATCCCGGGCTGAATCTCTCCGCTTCAGATATCCTCTGCTCACCGGGAAGGGCAGGCTGGACAGTGCCTGCTGTACCGACTTCTTCGGGTTCCTGAACTGGCCAGCAGGAGGTGGCTGGGGGCTTGCTGAAGGAGGAGAGCCTCTGGTTGGGTACGGAGCTGGCCTCTGCTTGAACATGGGGTTTACTATCCATGCTGGAGGGTCGGCCTGCATTCTGTCCTAGTCCTCGTCCCCCACTCCACAGGACACTTGAGGGGACTTTTAACTCCTCTTTGCCAGGAAGCCTTTAGGCACGTCTGAGGCAGAAGTGGTGCGGCCTTTTTAGTGGTCATCAGCGGCTCCCCCTGCCCCCTGTCCCAGTCCACCCCTGACCTACATGGTACATGGTCAGAAGAAGTTCCGTTGATGTCTTCATGCCATGTTTTATTTATTTATTTATTTACTTTTTGTAGCAGTCTCTGTAGCCTCATACAGAAAGTCAAGTGTTCTAGTTGGAGTCAACCATTTTGGAATAAAATAATTCTCCGTGCATTTTTAAGTGGCAACCCAATAAGTCTCAAGCTGTGACTGTTAATTCTTGCCAAACGTATCTTGTGTTCTCTTACTTAACGCACTCATTGTCTTGTGTGACTTTGGAAAGAATCCAGGCTAATGTATATTAAGAATGTCTATGTCTTACCGCCTCATCAAAGCTGAGTTTTCTCTTCTAGTTCCCGCGTTCTATACATAGAGCTCAGTCAAAGGACAACGCAGCGGGATATAAAGACTTTATTGAAAAATACATTTCTGAAGTCCGTTTAAATTTTACAAGCTCGTTTTGAAGAATCTAATAGATGCTTAATGGAAAACAGCCACAGCAGGAGGCCAGCGAGAAGATCATGTGTTGCTAGGTGTTTATTTTTAAGTGTACTTGGCTACTTTTTTTTTTCTACTGGCAAATTATTGATGCTTTATAAATCTGATCCAGACTCTTGTATTGCACTGGTCATAAAAAAAAAAAAAATGACTGTTGTGTCTCCATGCTTCAGAAATAAGGACTAGACTACAAGTGATAGGAATATAGAGGACTGGAAGGAGCAGAGTTCTCCAGCAGAGTAGATTTTTTTATTTATATGGGAGGAGAGTTAGATAAAGGAAGGAGTAGAGTCCTCCACCAGAGTAGAGTATTTCAGAGAGGAGAGTTGGATAGAGGAAGGAGTAGAGACCTCCAGCACTGCAGATTATTTCAGGAGAGGAAAGTTACTGTAGATAGAGGAAGGAGTAGAGTCCTTCAGCAACGCAGAGTATTTCAGGAGAGGAAAGTTATGCCGTGTACACACGAGCGTTTTTTTCCCATTGGAATAAACTCTGAAGGTTTCTCCGACGGAATTCCGCTCAAGCTGTCTTGCATACACACGGTCACACCAAAGTCAGACTGTTAAGTACGCAATGACGTACAACATGTACAACGGGACTAGAAAAAATGAAGTTCAATAGCCAGTAGCCAATAGCTTCCGTCTTGTACTTGCTTCAGAGCTTGCGTCGCTTTTGGTACCTCAGAACAACATACAGACGAGCGTTTTTTCCCAAAAGGAATTGGTTCCGTCTGAAAAATTTAGAACATGTTCTCTATCTAGAGCCATCAGAATTTTCGACGTAAAAAGTCAGATGAGGCATGCTCATGATCGGAATATACGATGAAAAGCTCCCGTCTGACTTTTTCTGTCGAAAATTCTGCTTGTGTGTACGCGGCATTAGAGGACGAAGCAAAGTACTCCAATAGTGTATTTCGGGGGAGGAGAGTTATAGAGGAAGGGGCAGAGGCCTCCAGCAGTGCAGAGTGTTTCAAGAGAGGAGAGTTTGAAAATGGAAGGAGCAGAGTCCTCCAGCAAAGCAGAGTATTTCTGGAGAGGAGAGTTGGGGGAAGGAGCAGAGTCCTCCAGCAGTGCAGAGTACTTTGGGAGGGGAGAGTTGGATAGAGGAAGAGAGGAAAGAGCCGAGTGTTTCAGGAGATAATAGTGAGGGGAAGGAGCAGAGTCTTCCAGTGGTGCAGAGTATTTCAGGAGAGGAGAGTTAGATAAGAGAACGTATCAGAGTTTCTCTGCAGTGCAGTATTTCAGAAGCTAAAGTAAAGAGCAGTCCTCGAGCAAAGAAGATTATTTCAGACGAAGAGTGTTAGAGGAAGGAGTAGAGTCGACCCCAGAGAAGAGTATTGCAGGGCATTGTTTTGGCCCATCTAGAGGGGTGTTACCGGTATTGGTTTTTATGTTGGATATTTGCATTGAGATTGAAGCTTTGTATATGTCAGAAACCATGAAATCAGGCCAAGAAAGAAGTACCGTTAAATCACACTTGTTTAAAATAAAAGTAAAAAAGAACAAACGTAGTCAAAACATAGCCAAAGTTCATTAACAGGAATGGATAGTCAGCCAAGCCAGAAGTCAGGGATCAACGTAGAGAAACAACAATCAGGATCTTGAGCCAGAAGGGATGTCAGCAAAGCAAGTCTTTAAACAGCAACACGGGAGATGGGCTCTGTGAAGGCAGAGATCCACTGGGCTGAACGGCTTAAGTAGGCAGGACTGACAAGCAGGATCATCAACAGCTGAGTAACTGTGGAGAGTAGGGATGAGCCGAACACCCCCCGGTTCGGTTCGCACCAGAACTTGCGAACGGCCCCCACGTTCGTTACAAACGTTAGAACCCCATTGAAGTCTATGGGACTCGAACGTTCGAAATGGAAAGTGCTAATTTTAACGGCTAATATGCAAGATACTGTCCTAAAAAGGGTTTGGGGACCTGCCTCCTGCCTCAGGGGACATGGGTCACTGCAAAAAAAAGTTTTAAAAACTGCCGTTTTGGCGGGAGCACTGATTTTAATGACGATTAAAGTGAAAAAAAAAAGTGAAATATTCCTTTAAATATGGTGCCTGGGGGGTGTCTGTAGTATGCCTGTGAAGTGCCACGTGTTTCCCGTGTTTAGAACAGTCCCTGCACAAAATGACATTAAACGGAAATAACACCATTTAAAACTGCTTGCGGTTTTAATGTTATATCTGGTTCCTGCAATATGGTTGAAAATCATTGAGAAAAATGGCATGGGTAGCCCTCCCTGCCCATTACCAGCCTATTTGGGTCTTGTACGCATATTAAGGGGAACCCTGTACCCATATTAAAAAAAGGAAATGCGTGTGGCCCCCAGGCCCTATATACTCAGAACAGCAGTATACAGGCGGTGCAAACAAAACAGGGACTGTGTAGGTTTGTTGTGTTAAGTTGAATCTGTTTGTAATTTTCAACTGGTACATTTTTAAAGTGTAGCTCCAGTCAAAAAAACTATTTTTAAGCTTTTTGGAAAACATAGGGAAGGGTTATCACCCCTGTATAATTTGTTTTGTCGTCCATCTTTTTTCATCTCACTTGCTGCTGTCTCCTTGCATTTGCAAGTAGGAGATGTTTGTAAGTTGGATGTTTGAAAGTAGGGGCCTGCCCTATATTATAGCGGTATGTACTGGGTACAGAGCACGCAGACAGCACGCACATCTCCTAACACTACTGACTGCAAGCTCTATTATTAACCACTTGACCACTGGGCACTTAAACACCCTTAATAACCAGACCAATTTTCAGCTTTTGGTGCTCTCACATTTTGAATGACAATTACTCAGTCATGCAACACTGGACCTATATGAAATGTTTGTCCTTTTTTTCACACAAATAGAGCTTTCTTTTGGTGGTATTTAATCACCTCTCAGTTTTTTATTTTTTGTGCTATAAAAGAAAAAAGACCGGAAATTCTGCGAAAAAATGAATTTTTCTTTGTTTCTGTTATAAAATTTAGCAGATTAGTAATTTTTTCTTCATAATTTTTTTTTTACTGGTTACATGTTTTGAGTTGCAGAGGAGGTCTAGGACTAGAATTATTGCTCTCGCTCTAACGTTCTCGGCGATACCTCACATGTGTGGTTTGAACAACGTTTTCATATGTGGGCGGGGCTTACGCATGCGTTCGCTTCTGCATGCGAGCACATGGGGACATGGGCGCTTTAATTTTTTTTTTTTTTTTTATTGTTCATTTTACTTTATTTATTTTAGTTTGACATTTTTTTCCCCAAAAATATATTTTTGATCACTTTTATTCCTATTACAAGAAATGTAAACATCCCTTGTAATAGGAATATGGGGTGACAGGTCCTCTTTACAGTGAAATCTGGGGGTCAATATGACCCCACATCTCACCTCTAGGCTGGGAAGCCTGAAATAAAAAATAAAAAAAAGATTCTGGCTTTGATCGTACTGACGAGTTGGTAGAAGCACTGGAGGGCGGTGAGGGGTGGGGGGCGTCTATGGCTGGGTATTTCAGGGTATCACCGAGTATGGCTGGGTATCTCCGAGTATGGCTGGGTATCTCCGAGTATGGCTGGGTATGGCAATTTATGGAAGGGTATTGCAGAGTATTGGCGGGGTATTGGCGGGGTACTACAGAGTAATAGCAGGGTACTGCAGAGTATTGGGGAGTACTACAGAGTAATGGCAGGGTACTGCAGAGTAATGGGGGTTACTGCAGAGTAATGGGGGGTACTGCAGAGTAATGGCAGGGTACTGCACTGCAGAGTAATGGCGGGGTACTGCAGAGTAATGGCAGGGTACTGCAGAGTAATGGCAGGGTACTACAGAGTAATGGCGGGTACTGCAGAGTAATGGCAGGGTACTGCAGAGTAATGGGGGTTACTGCAGAGTAATGGGGGGTACTGCAGAGTAATGGCAGGGTACTGCACTGCAGAGTAATGGCAGGGTACTGCAGAGTAATGGGGGTTACTGCAGAGTAATGGGGGGTACTGCAGAGTAATGGCAGGGTACTGCAGAGTAATGGCAGGGTACTGCAGAGTAATGGCAGGGTACTGCACTGCAGAGTAATGGCGGGGTACTGCAGAGTAATGGCAGGGTACTGCAGAGTATGCACTGGTATTGCAGAGTATTGGCAGGGAATTGAGGGGTTAAATTTGGCGAGCAGCGATGTGGGCACTGCAGATGCAGCCCACATCGCTGCTGACACCGATCTCTTTCCCCTCCGCTGTACCGATCGGTACAGAGAGGGGAGGGAGGAACCGGCGTCATAACATGACGCCGGTTTGTTTACAAGGGATCACTCCGTCATTTGACGGAGCGATCACGTGGTAAACGGCCGCGACGAGCGGCCGTTTACCGTGATCCGTGATGCGCCGGGTCCTGTGGACCCGGCGGTCACGGATGCTCTCGAGTGCGCGCCCCAGGGGGCACGCGAGAGCAGAATTCTGGGAGGCCGTTAATTAACGGCCTCTCAGAGTTAAACAACCCCCCTGAAGCCGTTAATCGGCAATGGGCGGTTGTTAAGTGGTTAAAGATAGATCACTAGCTATATAGGTGAGGTGAATATAGTGGTGTATACTGCGGTCAGGGCACAGACAACAACCACTACACAAGAGCAAGATAGGAAATCAGCCAAAAACGATTGGTGTGTAACTGTGTTGAAGGTACACAGAACACCCACTGCTTCAGATGCCAACACACTACACGAGGCCGCCTCAAAGGCGGCCTTATATAGTGTGGGGCGTGCACTACACAGCCTGAGCTATGATTGGCATCCTGCCTGTGGCCAATCATGGCTCTCCTGGCTGCTGGCGCTGCGATTGGCCAAGCATGCGGGGTCACAGTGCATGCTTGGCCAATCATGAGCCAGCAATGCACTGCGCCACCGCAGTGCATTGTGGTCCGCGCGCGCCACACGAATTTTGACGCGAACGGACCAAGAGTTCGGATTTTGTCGAACGGACGAACAGCCAATGTTCGAGTCGAACGTACGTTCGACTCGAACACGAAGCTCATCCCTAGTGGAGAGATAGAAGCTGGCAATTAGCCAACAGCTGAGTGGCCAGCTCAGGGAAGGAAGGGCAGAGCCCAGCCCTGACAGGATAAGACTTTTTTTTGTTAAATAAAAGACGTCATGGTTAATACACAAGGCCGGTGCACCCTCTTTTTGCTTTCTACTAGTGCTCATGGACTCCCTGGCCAGGCGTGGGCATCAAGGCCACGCGGATGCTAGAAGACCTTGACCATAGTTGTGTTCTGCAGAGTGCTTGAGACTTATGCCGCGTACACACAACTTTTTGACAGCAAAGGTCTGACGGAACGAGTCCGTCGGACAATTTGATCGTGTGTGGGCTCCATTGGACCTTTGCTTGCCAAAAATCCGGCGGACTTTAAAAATAAAACATGTTTTAAATTTTCCCGCCAGACCGAGAAATCCATTTGTGTGTATGCTGGTCCGACGAAGAAAAAACGGCGCTAGGGCAGCTATTGGCTACTGGCAATGAACTTCCTTATTCTAGTCCGGTTGTACGTCATCACGTTCCAATCTGTCGGACTTTGGTGTGATTGCGTGTGTCCAAGTCCGTTCATTCAGAAAGTCCGCCGAAAGTCCGTTGGGAAGACCGTCGGACCTAGTCCGTCGAAAAAGACCAGTCGTGTGTATACGGCATTAGAGAGCTTTTCTCCATAAGGACTGATGCCATACCTTAGCGCAGAAGGGATGCCGTTACATGTACACTTTTCTTGCCATGATGATCTGTCCAGGCCTCCACTGGTCCGATTTATCTCCCAGGCTCCAGGGGGAAGCTCTTCTCCTCAGAAGTCTATCTTCTAAAAGTTGCTCCTTAGATTGGCTCCCTCCCTATTCAATTAAAAGAAACAGGACAAACCCATTCCCAAGGAAACACCTACAAAAGGGGAGTGGTCATAATTAAAGGGCAACCGCTTCCTACGAGTTACCATGAAAGTACTAACCTGAAAAAAGTATATTCAAAATGCCGCTTATGCGCTAAACATGTTGTCAGAACCAGCAAATGTCTTTTTTTCATTAATAACAAAACAATAAAACTTGGATACAAACCAATTTTTTTTTTTTTTTTTTTTCTGGTTGCTTTTTAAGAAGGCAGCCAAATAAACTCATTACATTTTCATTTGTGAGCCCAATAGACTCATAATCCAACATTAAATACCGTATGATTTCCTGTGAAAAATAATACAAACATTTATTTACAGACAAATTATAGGTATTGTACGCCGCCATGGCGCCGGGCCAAACACCTTTTAAATTCATTGTTCCATCAAGGTTTTTTTTCCGACGTCCCCGTAATTATTATTATATTTTTTTTTTCCCTTGTGTGATTCTCGGGCCGTTTGCCGTTCTATCTAACAAAGACCATATTTACGCTTTACATAGAAAGTGCTTAGTACGTAGGTAGGGCTTCTAATCTTGGAACTTTGGTTTGCGAAGCGTTTTTTTTTGTTTTTTTTTGTTTTTGTTTTTTGTGCAAAGAAAATGAACTCGCAATTCATTACAGACTAAACATTCACAAAAGTTCCAGAACTGCTTCTCTGGATTTTTTCCTTGTTGCTGTCTAATTGAATATTGATTCTCTTCCTCTTAAAAAATTCCGTCACCCTTACCTTGTATGCTTATTTTTTAACAATGAAAAGCAAACTTAAGCTGAACTCCATGGCGATACAGAAGATATAAGTGAATGCAGCTCTGTATTCATTAATACACCCAACTTTTTTTTTTTTTTTTTTTTTTTTTGAGTTTAAAGAGGAAATAAACCATGCCAATTTTTTTTTTTTTTTTTTTAAAACCCTGAAAAGTAAAGGCATAATGTGCTAGTATGCATCGCATACTAGCACATTCTGAAATACCTTAGAACATAGTCCTGACAGACACTTCCATCTTCACCCAGTCTTCCTTCCTGGGTTCGCGTCCTCCAGCCATCTGATTGGCCGAGCCGCGTTGACATCACTCCCGCGCATGCGCACGGGAGTCGCGGACCGCGGCACGGAGCTCTGAAGGGACGGCGCGGGTATATGATCCCTTCAGAGCGCATGCGCTGGTGACATCACCGGCTGCATGAAGTGTGAATATCTCATAAACCGCAAAGGTTTAGGAGATGTAATAATTAAAGAGATATAAAAAAATAATAATAATTACGGGGACGTCGGAAAAACCTTGACGGAACAATGAATTTAACGGGTGTTTGGCCCGACACCATGGCGGCGTACAATACCTATAATTTGTCTGTAAATAAATGTTTGTATTATTTTTCACAGGAAATCATATGGAATATCTCCTAAACCGCAAAGGTTTAGGAGATATTCTGTAAAAAATAATTTTAACATATATACAATGCTATTTTGTATGTATTGCACTAATAATGTTTTTCATTACATGTTTGCATTCTTTTGAGTTCTGATTAGAATTAGCCTGCCTATGTTACGCCCCATTATAATAAAGCAGAAGAGTTATTTGGAAAAACGCAGAGTGTATCTTTTGTGTCTATTCCATACTGCAGTAGTTATTAATTTGGAACCACTAATCAATCTGAGGATAGGAGTTGCCTATCTATAAATGAATTCAGAACAATTCATAGTACCTTCAGGTCAGCCATATTATAGACTTACCTGTAGATACAAGCCTGCAGAGCGGGTTTACTTCCTCTTTAAGATAGAGTAGTTAATTTTTTGCTGTCTGTGTACATTTCCCTTCACTTCTTGGCTCAGAGACACAACAGGAATTTAGAGGAACTCTCTCAATGTGAAGGGGGACGCTTAAGCCTCGTACATTCAATCGGATATTCTGATGAGAATTGTGTGATGACAGGCTGTTGGTGGAAAATCCAACTGTATGTACGCTCCATTGGACAATTGTTTATCGGATTTTCCACGGACAAAATGTTGGAGGGCAGGTTTTAAAATTTTCTGTGGGCAAATGTCTGTTGTTGGATTTTCCGAGCGTGTGTACACAAGTCCGTCGGACAAAAGTCCGAAGTACAAACACGCATGCTCGGAAGCAAGGATGAGCCAGAAGCGGTCGGTCGTGTAAACTAGCGTTCGTAATGGAGAATTGACATTCGTGACGCAGCAAATTATGAAGTCTCGAAATGCAGCGCACATTCTCTTCTTCTTTAACCACTTTGTACCCGTAGTATGTAGTATGACATCCGCAGGAGGTATCTTCCATCCTGGGTGGGCGTCATATGACGTTGTGGGTTTCCCGGGCTGTCTAGGGGGCACGCGTGCGCCGCGTCACTCAGGAGCCGGTGCGCGTGCCCAGCAGCTGGGATGTCTGCCGGGCACCCCGATTGCCCAATGACAGAGAAGGACCATAGATCTGTGTGTGTAAACACACAGATATACCTCCTGTTAGGGGAGTGGAGACTGATCGTGTTTTCCCAGTACAGAGGAACACTGACCGTTTTCCTCCCCTTGTGAGTCCCCTCTTTTTTTGGAAAATGGTTATATTATTCTATTCTATTCTTTTGGGGTTTTAATTCTATTATATTCTATTTGAATTTCAGAATATGGTTATAATATTTCTATTTAATTCTATTCTTTTTTTCTATTCTATTCCATTCTGTTCTGTTCATTTTTTTTCTATCCTATTTTGTTCCGTTTTACTCTTATATTCTATTCTTTTATTTTCTGTTATATTATTTTCTATTCTATGATATGTTTTTTTCTATTCTATTCCTTTATTTTCCATTCTATTCTCTTTGGAAATTGGAAAACAGTTTGAATTCGAAAACTTTTCGAATTTGAAAACTGTTCGAAATTGATTCAAAACCTTTTAAAATCGATACAAATTCGAATTATAAAATTTGAATTGATTTGAATATGAATAAACTAAAAAAAAAATCCCGAAAACAAATTAAATGAATTTAACGAAACAAATTTATGTAAATAACAAATCGAAAAACAAAACTAAACACATTTTTTTTCTTTCTGCACATGTCTAGTTGTAGGATGTCATTGTTACCCTACCAATAGAAGTAGGCTAGGCTGGCAAGGTCAAAGGGTAAGTTTATGAGTTTGTCAATGATACATACCATTTAATGCTATATGCCAGGGATATGCAATTAGCTGACCTCCAGCTGTTGCGAAACTACAAGTCCCATCATGCTCTACCTCTGAGTGTCATGCTTGTGGCTGTCGGAGTCTTGCTATGCCTCATGGGACTTGTAGTTCTGCAACAGCTGGAGGTCCGCTAATTGCATATCCCTGCTATATCTTTTTTTTATGAATTGACTATAATTTTTTTTTTAAGGTGCAGGCGGATTCATGCAAAATAATTTTATTATATTCATGGTTAGAGAAAAAATAGGATGCATTGTAGTATAGTTATAGGGAACCAAGGTCAAAGTTCTCCCACAGTGCCCAGGCAGCAAATAATACAACTAGGAAGATATCAGAATTTGTCTTCCCCTCCAGACTTGAGAGTCATCCTTGGCCATAGTGGTCCCAGGTGATCTACAAACCTTTGAAGTGATGGAAGAAGTGGGATTGTGGGGGGTTGCAGGTGCCAAACCCAGAACCCAAACCCGCTGTTTGGAGGCCTCAAGGAGATACGGCCCAGTGAGGTTTTTATGTTTGGAACGGTTCTAATTTCTTGTATTGTTCTGCATCAACTCTAAAAAGACTTTATTCTACAATGGAACCATTGCTACATGGGGTTATGATGCAATTGTTTTTGTGATCTCTTGCAGATTCGAGACACAAAGTCGTCGGACCAGAAGAGCACCTTACTGCATTTTCTTGCAGAAATTTGTGAAGAAAAATTCCCGGAGATCGCAAAGTTTCCTGAAGAACTTGAACACGTGGAGTGTGCCAGCAAAGGTAGGACAAGGCTGGTTATTGGTGGGATAGATAACTTGAGGGTCAAGTGCAACTTTGTTTTAGGTGTTTTTGAGTTGGTTCAATTTGTTTTTGGAGTTTCTTTGTTTGCATTTAAGTTTTTTCCAAGGTGTTGCCTGAATATGCTTCTGTAATACTTCTAGCTGCATCTGAGTTGCATCACCTTGCTTTTCCATTCACATTCAATTGTAAAAAAAAAAAATAGTCCTTTGCTGTTAGAAACATGGAGATGCTGCTGAGTGGGCGTGGGTATTCTGAGGGAGTAGAATCCCACTGAACTCCTCTATAGGGCCTTATAGTCTAAGCCCTTGTACACACGGTTGGACATTCCGACAACAAAATCCGTCGGATTTTCTCCAACGTATTTTGTCCGAAACTGGTGTTGCATACACACGGTTGGACAAAGTTGTCGGAAAATCCGATCGTACGTAACGTGATGATGATACTTCGTTAGGACGGAACTACGTTCAGGCTAGTAGCCAATAGCTTTGGTCTAGGAATTTGATCTGAGTGGCACTTTGTCCGATCGGAAATTCTCTACACACAATCGGACAAAGTCCGATCGGATCATGTTGTCGGAAAGTTTTATAGCCCAGCTCTAAAACTTTGTCCATCGGATATTCAGACGGAAACAGTCCGATGGAGCCCACACACGGTCGGATTATCCGACAACACGGTCCGATCGGACATTTTCCGTCGGAATGTCCGACCGTGTGTACAAGGGCTTACACTAACCCAAGCGCCATCCTTCCCCCAGTATCCCTAACACTATCCCTCTCACTAATTCCTGTAAAACCAACATTAACTCTCACATTAACCATTCTTCTAATCCTAAAATTAACCCTCACACTAACCCTTCCTCTAATCCTAATACCAACCCTTACATTGGCCCCTCCTGTAATGCTAAAACAAACTTTCTCACTAACTCTTCCTCTAATCCTAACACTAACCATTACACTGGCCCTGCCTATAATCCTAAAATTAACTCTCTCACTAACCCTTCCTCTAATACTAACACCAACTGCCACACTGACCCTTTGTCAGGGAAATGGCCAGGCATGTACTGGCCATTGGGATTACCAGGAGTTTCCCAGTGGGCCGATGGCTCAGTGGGCCACTCTGATGTAAGGGAGCTGGTGATGGGACACTCTGATATAAGGAGGCTGCTGATGGGACACTCTGATGTAAGGGGGCTGGTAATGGGACACTCTGATGTAAGGGAGTGCTGATGGGACACTCAAAATGTAAGTGGGCCGGTCTGGATGAAGTCCAGGGCCAAATTTCTGTCCCAGTCCAGCCCTGGAAATGGCCATAGGAGAACTGGCAATAGTGCCAGTACTGGTAAGGGACGCTTCCAGCACATTACCATGTGCACTAGTGCAAGAAGTGCCAATGGACGTATGCAGGTCCGCAACTGTGCTAACATGCATATGCGCAGGCACTAATTGGCGAACATACAATGTGACAGATGCGGCCACTTACTTGCCTATATAAGACTGCCGCTGAGTCCATCACATTGCTGGATTGCAGTCAGCCTTCCCGTTTTCCTGAGCCTCTGTGTATATTCTATTTGGATTTCCTGTTGTGACCCGGCTTGCTCCTGACCTGTCTGATCTGCTCTCCTGGTTGACCCCCTGGCTTTCTTTACTGACTTTGTTGCTATCTCCAATGTCTGATCCCCACTTGCATCACGGTCTTTGCTACAGCTACCTGTTCCTGGCCTGCTTTCCTGTATTTGACCTTGGCTTGATCCAGCTCTCAAACTTTGTTGGTCAGACATTCCGATGGAAACAGTCCGATGGAGCCCACACAAGGTCCGATCAGACATTTTCCGTCGAAATGTCCGACCATGTGTACAGGGGCTAACACTTCTGCTTAGAGAGGGAGAGGCTACAAGTAAATAACAAAACAAAAAGCAGTCCCTGAGAGGTAAAACTACATATATTATATAGTTATATGGCTGAAAAAAAATCAAATTCTTCGCTGTTACCTATTCATTTATCCCCATAATCCTTTGCTGTTAAAAACATGGAGATGGTGCTGCATAAGTGTGGGTACCTTGAGGAAGAAGAATCCCACTGAACCCCTCAATGGGACCTTATAGTCTAAAGTCCCGTACACACGACCAGACTTTCCGACAGGAAATGTTGGATGTCAGGCTGTTGGCGGAAAATTTGATGGTGTGTACGCTCCACCGGACAATTGTTGTCGGACTTTCCGCCAACAAATGTTGGCTAGCATGTCTTCATATTTTTCCACCAACAAATGTGTGTTGTTGGATTTTCCGAGCGTGTGTACACAAGTCCGTCGGACAAAAGTCCAAAGTACAAACACGCATGCTCGGAAGCAAGGATGAGCCGGAAGTGGTCGGTCTTGTAACCTAGCATTCGTAATGAAGAATTAACATTTGTGACGGGGCAAATTATGAAATCCCGAAATGCAGCGCACAATTCTCTTCTTCTTTAATGGGATAATAATGAAGCTGATTTGCTGGTGATACTGATGGAGTTATTGCAAATTTTCAAAGGCTTTTTTTTTTGTCTAGTGATATCAAGAATAATATTATTATGTTTTTTTTTTTTGATTATTTTATTTGAGCAAGTTACCACAACACCATTATCCTGTAGTTTTTAAGATCAAAGATGCAACTATGTTGGTGTCCCTTGTTAATTTTACATTGTATTTTTTTTTTTTAAATGTAACTGCCTACTCCCAAATTGTCATTTGAAGTAAAACACACAGCCAAGTATCATTCTCTAAAATAAAATTAGACATGCTATCTGCCAATAGAACTTAACCAAAAAGTGCATTCTATGCATCCAAAAATATAGAAAATATACCAAATCAAATCATTATTATTCAACCAAAAAAATAATGTCAAAGCAAAAACTCCAAGGCCAAAAATAAATAACACGTTATCGCCTCCGATTCCGCAACATGTCTGTTTGACGAACGGCTGTTCAGAAACGAACTGAAAAGCATTAAATGAAAAACACAAAAAGAAAAGCGTGAATCAACACTCACCAAACTTCTACTAATCGTTATTATTCAACCAAAAAGATAAAATAAAAGCCTCATGTGTGTGTCCTGCTTCTTAATATAGGGGGTCAACAATGCCAAGAGTTGGTGAAAGCAGGGGTCCGTCATCTGGAGATAATTCCGAAAATCATCCAGATTATTCTCCTGGAGCTCCTGCAGCAAAGGCATATGACATAATTAGTCACGATTAATAAAGCAACCAATTTTCGGGCCAAGAAATCCTCCTCCTCCTCCTGTTCCTTGACTGGACTTGGTTCAAAGCAATAACTCCAAGGCCAGTAATAAATAACACATTATCTCCTCCGATCCCGCAACATGGCCGGTTGACGAACAGCCGTTCAGAAAAAAACTGAAAAGAGCGAAATGAAAAGGGAAAATGAAAAGCGCAAAATGAAAAGTGTGAATCAACACTCACCAAACTTCTACTAACAGTAAATTAGCAGAAGGAGCCCAAAGGGTGGCACTAAAGAGCTGCAAAACAACATAGTACGTCTAGTATGTCACTACGTTCATAATTGTTGGCCAACATTTGTGTGACCATATGTATGCAAGACAAGTTGAGCCAACGCCCTTCGGACAAAATTCCACAGTTTTGTTGGCGGAAAGTCCGATCGTGTGTACGAGGCCTATAGCCCCATACACACTATCATATTTTCTGCAGATTTTTGTCTTTCCAAAACCGTATAATATGAGGTCGTACCTTAGGAGTTTCAATTTATATGCAATCAGGCAGGCCCTTCTACTACATGGTTTTGGTAAATCTGAAGACAAAAATCAACAGAAAATCTGATAGTGTGTATGGGGTTTAAAGAGGAAGTAAACCCTGATGGGTTTACTTCCTCTATGACTCCCTGCAAAGGTAAAGCATAATGGACTACTGTGCATCGCATAGTAGTCCATTATGTGTCACTTACCTGACACAGGAGCCAGCGAAGTCACCGTTGTCCCCTGAAGTCCGGCGCATCCATCTTCTCGGTGGGTCTTGCTGCCGCACCGCTGTCATTTGGCGAAGCCGTGATGACGTCACTCCCGCGCATGGGCACGGGAGCCGCCACTGGCAGCATATCGCTGTTGACAGCAGCGTGCTCAGTGCGCCTGCAGGCCGCTGTCTACGGCGCATGCGCCGTAGACAGCGGTGCCTGTCTTTCGGCAAATGTCTCCTAAACTGCGTAGGTTTAGGAGATATTTCTTGGACCTACAGGTAAGCCTTAATCTAGGCTTACCTGTAGGTCAAAGTTGGTTGTAAGGGTTTACAACCACTTTAACACTTCTGCTTAGACAGGGAGAGGATACAAGTAAATAATAAAACAAAAAGCAATCCCTGAGAGGCAAGGCTACATATATTATATTGTTGTATGGCTGAAAAAAAATCGAAATTTTTTTTTTGAATTCTTTGTTGTCATCTATTTATTTAGCCCCATAATCCTTTGCTGTTATAAACATGAAGATGGTGCTGCGTAGGTGTGGGTACGCTGAGGGAGAAGAATCCCACTGAGTCACTGCTACATTTCTTATTTTTTACCATAATGAAAAAAAAATATAAGGCCTGGCATTGAAAAGAGGGTAGTTAGCGCTCTTGCCTTGCCAGTCCTGGGTTCAATGCCTGCTAGCACCTGCTTTTTTTCGATGTCGCTGCTCCCTATAAACAGCTGTAGGTAGAAACTTAGTAGGAATAATCAGAGCGGTTATTTAGTCTTGAAAATCAATTACCACGATGTTGTTTCCAAGCTGTGTAAGGAGTGTTTGCAAGTAGTGAGCTGTTAGTTTTGGAAGTGCTGATTTCGAAGCACAATGGGGAATAAAACACCTTGCCAGCACTTGTTCACAATTTCTGCTCGAAGTTTGCTGAGATCGAGGTGTTGGAGTGAAATAGTTGCAGCTGTTTTTAACACTGCCTGGCAGGGAGCGGAGCATCACGGCGTAAACCTGATTGTGCAAATGAGATGCAGGCCAAAGGATGACGGGAATGGAACGTTGACGATTTGTTACTTTGTATCAATGTAAGGTAGTCTTTGTAGGTCATTGTCAAATTTTCAGAATGGAAACTACCGTAGGTGACCCTACGGTCAACCTGATCTTGTGTCAGAAGAAACCTTTATGACTTCTGCATGTAAAATTGACTGCCGTCTACGGATGTTGTGTACTTGCTCCCCTCAAAGGGTGCTCCATCCTTTTAACCATTAAAAGAGAAGTCCCACATCCCATTTTTTATTTTTTTTTATTTTATACAGTTGTCATAAGTTTACATACCCTGGCAGAATTTATGATTTCTTGCCCATTTTTCAGAGAATATGAATGATAACACAAAAACGTTTCTTTCACTCATGGTTAGCGTTTGGCTGAAGCCATTTATTATCAATCAACTTTTGTTCTTTTTAAATCGTAATGACAACAGAAACTACAGAAATGACCCTGATCAAAAGTTTACATACCCTGGTGATTTTAGCCTGATAACATGCACACAAGTTGACACAAAGGGGTTTGGATGGCTATTAAAGGTAACCATCCTCACCTGTGATATGTTTTCTTGTAATTAGTGTGTTGTCAGAAACCATGAATCAGACCGAGACAGAAGTACAGTTAATCGCACATGTTTAAGAATAATAAAAAGGTAAACAGAGTGAGCGTGGTCAATACATAGCCAGAGTTCAGTAACTAGATCGGGTAGTCAGCCAATGCCAAAGTCAGAGAGCCAGAGATCAACGTAGTAGTGCAGCAAGCAGGATCAGGAGCCAGAAGGGACGTCAGCCGAGCAAGTCTTCAACAGGAACACAGGAGAAAAGTCTCTGAGATGTGACCAAAGGTGAAGGCAGAGATAAAGTGATCTGGACGGCTTTAAGTAGGCAGGACTGACGAGCAAGATCAACAACAGCTGAGTCACTGTGGAGACATTTGCATTCACCAGTCAGGAAGCTGCGCAAGGGATGTACTTGGACATTCATGACAATGATCCAAAACACAACGCCAAGTCGATCTGTCATTGGCTACAGCAGAATAAAGTGAAGGTTCTGGAGTGGCCATCTCAGTCTCCTGACCTCAATATCATTGAGCCACTCTGGGGAGATCTTGTCAGGGCTGGGCTCATCCCTTCCTTTTCTGAGATGGCCACTCAGCTGTCGGTTAATTTCCAGCTCCTATCTCTCCACAGGGATTTACCTGTTGATGATATCCTGCTCGTCAGTCCTGCTTACTTAAGCTGTCCAGCCCAGATGATCTCTGCCTTCGCCTGGTCAACATCACAGAGTTTCTCTCCTGTGTGCCTGTTAAAGACTTTGGGCTTGGGTGACGTTCCTTCTGGCTTCAGATCCTGCTTGCTGTTCCACTACGCTGATTCCTGGCTTTCTGGCTTGTCTGACTGTCTGTTCCGGTTACCGTACTTTGGCTATGTTTTGACTACGTTTGTGTGATTTAACTGTACTTTTGTCTCGGTCTGATTCATGGTTTCTGACAGATCTCAAATGTCCAGTTCGTGCAAGACAATGCCCAAGAATTTTACAGAAACTGGAGGCTTTTTGCCAAGAGGTATGGGCAGCTTTACCATGTGAGAAGATAAAGAGCCTCATCCACAATTACCACAAGCTGTCATTGATGTTAAAGGGGGCAATACATTGTATTAGAAACTGGGGTATGTAAACCTTTGATCACGGTCATTTGGGTAGTTTCTGCTGTCATTATGATTTAATGTCAATATTTCTTTATTGTATCAAAATAAAGTGGTACAACGATAGAACCTGAAATGGGTTCAGGTTATCAGTTGGTATCCAATGTTAACATAACAACAAAGTAAACCGAGAAAAGTATTGTCATTTGCACTATAGAAAAAGGTAAAATAACTTAACCTATTATTAGTCATGAACATGCAAGATAAAGTTATCAAAGGGAGAGGAGAAGGGGAGGGAAGGGACAGAAGTGCCATGGAGGACGGGGGAGAGATTGGAGGGTCAGGTTAGTCACCAGTGTGTAGCACACCCATGTTGAGGATTCTTGGGTTAGTTTACATTAACTTTGAATCTTAAACAACTGTTTTCAATTCTTGATTGTACACTTAGAATTAGATAGCCATAGATTCCACTTATCTCTGAATGACGTAAAGGTGAGGTTTGTGATGGCCAACAGTTGTTCCATCCATTGGTGGTTTAGGGTAAGAATGGCATCAAGAGGGGAAGGTGGATTAGGTACAATCCACAATCTCGTGATTGTGGGTTTTGCTGCTAGTAGAAGTTGTGTAACCACTACTCACATATTGGGTGGTAGTTCCTGGATAGTCAGGTGTGAGATGGCTAGTTCAGGGTTGGAAGCTATGTGATGACCACCTATGTCTGACAGTATGGAGAACATTTTGTTCCAAAATGACCTTATTGATATGCAGAGCCATAATATGTGGAATAGTGTACCATAGTCTCCGCACTTTCTCCAGCAGAGGGCTGTGTGCGAGGGGTAAAACATGGAAAGTTTGAATGGAATAAGATAGCAGAAGTGTACTACTTTCTGGAAGAGTTCCCAGTGATTCAAGCACCTAGTTGAGGTATACATGATAGGACGCATTATAGTGAATCCAAGAAAGGTTTAAAATTGTGTTTATAAAGCTGTGAAGTATGTGGTGTCAGTTGGATGCCTGGAAATGGTAGTGATCGAGGGGACCAAAGAAAAGGATTTTTTTATTTTTTATTTAGGACAATTGCAAAGAGGTTGGGATATTAATACCTAGAATTTGGGACTTTGTTGCATTTAATTTATAGTAGGACATGGCAATGAACTCAACTAGTATTTTCTGTGTCTCATGTAGTGATGTCTTGGGGTTGGAAAGTATGAGCATGACATTGTCCGCAAAAAGACTTATTTTTTTTGTTCAGTTCCTGCCATCATATGCAGCCACTTGTGCCCTTCAAATGCAGCCACTAGTGCCCATCATATGCAGCCACTTGTGCCCATCATATGCAGCCACTTTTGCCCTTCAAATGCAGCCACTAGTGCCCATCATATGCAGCAACTTGTGCCCATCATATGCAGCCACTAGTGCCCATCATATGCAGCCACTAGTGCCCATCATATGCAGCCACTTGTGCCCATCATATTCAGCCACTTGTGCCCTTCAAATGCAGCCACTTGTGCCTATCGTATGCAGACACTTGTGCCCATCGTATGCAGCCATTCGTGCCCATCATATGCAGCCACTTGTGCCCATCATATGCAGCCACTTGTGCCCATCATATGCAGCCACTTGTGCCCATCGTATGCAGCCATTCGTGCCCATCATATGCAGCCACTTGTGCCCATCATATGCAGCCACTTGTGCCCATCATATGCAGCCACTTGTGCCCATCATATGCAGCCACTTGTGCCCATCATATGCAGCCACTTGTGCCCTTCAAATGCAGCCACTTGTGCCCATCATATGCAGACACTTGTACCCATCGTATGCAGCCATTCGTGCCCATCAAATGTAGCCACTTGTTATTGATCACTTGTCAATCAAATGACAGATATTCTCCTGATGAAGCAGCTTTAGTCCGCAAAACTAGTTGAGATGCTATCCGTGATCAACTATCTCACTGTGATCTTCCCTGTTTGGGGATCAGTATCCTGGTGATATACATGGATTGTTATCATGCTTTTAACCTGTAATTGATTACTCATTATGTGTTATTAATTTTGTATTAACACATTTTATATCAATGAATTTTCTATATATTTTTGTATACATCTGAATTTATTTCTCTATACTGTACCGAGATAGTCCAATTACCCCTGTCCCTCTGGGAGGTTTGGTTGGGGACCAAGCATCCAACCTATTTATCTCTAAGCTGCAGTGTGGACAGACTGTCTGGTATGGACACTCTGGCCTCAGTGCGACTGGCCCCCACTAAGCACTGCCTGAGGTGGGTCAGAGACTGTGGCAATGTTATAATAGCTTTTGGAGGCTGGGAACAGGGGAATGCCACCAATAATGCACTTTGCCTCATTGGTGGCATGCCCCTGTCCCCAGTCTCCTATTCTTGGTCTCTGATCATCTCCTTCAGTATATCTGCAGTCTTTGACCATTTCTTGTTGCATGCCCATAGTCTCTGACCGTTTTCTGCAGCATTACATTTACTGAGAAATATGTGTGCCCTTTTGGCACTATCATGGGTAGCATCTGAAGCCCCCTATATCAAGAAAGTTGACCATTGCTGCCCTAGAGAGTTTGTGGCTTGTCCCAGGTGGGCACTGGCAAACAAACATATGATTCAGACTTGCAGAGGTAAAATATGGCTACTGATGGAACACAAGCAGTTCCCATCTCATCCATACTGTGACCAAGGCTTATTTTTCTTAATTTGTACATCAGTGGGTTATAATCATGCCTCAAAATGTTGCAGGTTTGAAGTGAATTGATTGGCGCCATCATCCTGTCTGTCAAGCTCGCAAAAATGGCCACCTTCCACCAGCTGCATGTGACGGGTGTGCTTAAATCGCAGTTGTCAGCTTGATAGAGAAGTTAAAGACCTGGAATAGCTCAATCCGGGGTTATTGTTAGTAAGCCGCTCTACACCAGACAGCGTAATCACCGTGCAAGCCAGTTGCTCCGCAAATCAATAGTTACCTCGGAATCGCTACCTTTACATTTCACTAAATGTCAGATTCCCAGTGTCTGAGGTCATAAATATTCATTACACCCTCTGAAACGGGCTTTGTGAGAAGATGAGATGCTGTTTCTACTGAAATAGATTAAAACATAATGTGCCATTGCTTATCATGTGTAAAAA
Source organism: Lithobates pipiens (assembly GCF_037356315.1). Classification (NCBI taxonomy): domain Eukaryota; kingdom Metazoa; phylum Chordata; class Amphibia; order Anura; family Ranidae; genus Lithobates; species Lithobates pipiens. The sequence continues at coordinate 246,748,868 of NW_027507685.1, forward strand.
TAATGAAATCTAAATTGAAGCCGGTTCGATTAAGCTCGGCCAAGATAACTGGCGGGCTCTGTCTACAGTGCTGCTGAAGAAAGGCTTCAGTAATCCAAAGAGACCACGTAGGCTGAGAGACAGCAAGGGTGACGCCAACTAGCCCTCCCATGGTTCTGGAAGTGGGCAATGTTTATTGGCTACTACTGCTGCAGGGTTAAACGACATATATAAATTTTGAAGTGGACCTGTCATGAGATGTAGCATGATCATCCAGAGTCTCTATCTACTTCTGGACTGAGATGTGGCCGTGGAATTGACACAATCATCTAAATTTGCTGTAGCTTTTTACCTTGTGACTGGCTACAAAGTTACAATTAATAGTGAGCTTGGGTTTGGTCTGAACCCAATTTCTTCCGAACCTGAGTTCAGACCAAACCTACGGACAGGTGACTTGCGCCATGGAGCAGAATTGCTATATTAGGTCAATGTCCATGTTAAGTCAAGGATGTCATGAGCATCCCTGCCCCTTTGTATACCTGCAGCTACAGGGTGGGGAACCTCCTGCCCGCAGCTTATTGGCCAAGCAGTGATGACTAACTTCCAGGTTCAGACTGGACCCAAGCTTATCCCTAGTTACAATGTTGCAGACTGATCACTGAAGAGACTGAGTAAATGTTCATTCCTGCTTGCAGCAGACTCATGGAGTCATTTCAACCAAGCTAAAGTTATGTAATAAAAACTGAAATTGAAGCACCATACAACAGCTAAGAAGTCCAGATACAACTTTGTTCCAGTAAACGTCAGGGGGATAACACAAAAAAGTAGCCAATACATTTCAGGGGTCCAAGATACAATTTAATTCCAATAAAGGTATCAGGAATCGGTGGCAGGGATGGCTAGATCTGTGTGGCTACACTCAGGAAAACCGAAACAAGTGAACCAAAAAAACATTGACAGAATACCTAAGTAATCAACATAACAAACAGAAAACCTAACTACAATTTACTTTATACAATATATAAAAACATGGGCACGCAGAAAAGCAGGGACAAACTAGAGGTGCAGGGAGCAGATGGGAAGGGGGAACAAAAACTAGGATCAGGGACAAGGGGGAGCAGGTACAAGGCAGCATGGTACAGGGCAGGAGCAAGATCAGGGTCAATGGCAAACAGAAAATGGTAGCAGCAAAACACTGGCGCAAGAGGCACTAGTAGGGGAGGATTTAAATACCCTCCCAGCAGCCAGCATCAAGTGGAAAATGATTACTGGGATCTGCTGGATGCTGGGGGACAGCCACTAGCGGGCACCAAAACTACAGCCTTCTGCTCTGGGAAACACAGGGGTTGATTTACTAAAGACAAATCCACTTTGCGCTACAAGTGCACTTGGAAGTGCAGTCGCTGTAGATCTGAGGGGAAGATCTGAAATGAGGGGAATCTCTGCTGTTTTCTATCATCCAATCATGTACAAACAAAAATGCTGTTTTTTATTTTCCTTGCATGAGCCCCTCAAATCTACAGCGACTGCACTTATAGTGCAAAGTGATCCAGCAGGTAATCCAGGTCCTGGCAAACAGTCAGGGAGACAATTCAAAGATGCATTGGCTATGTTTTGGATTGTTCCCCTGATTTTATTGGATTAACGTTGTATCTGGACCGCTTAGTGGTGTGGTGGGACGCTTCAGTTTCAATTTTTGTTACATTATACTTGTAGTGCTGGCTCCTGATGAGCCGGCGCTATGTTTTTTGAAAAGTTTATTTGCCTGAAGCCACAGTTGGGCTTTGGGACTATTTCTCCAAATTTCTGGTTTCAGTACCAGCTCAGCTGGGTTGCACTGGGCTCTCCTTGACCACAGATGTCGCTGTCACCGCTGGCAAGAGTAGAAACACAGTCTAGCTGGGCGCATTGAATGCCACTATCCTCTTGGAACCAGCCCAGTGGGAGTGTTTTTCCTGCTGTGCATTCTGGGGGGTGGTATTTAAGGTACCAACGCCACGTGTTTCGGAGTTCCATCTTTGACTTTCTGTCTGTTTGGTTCTGGTGGTCCTCCTGACCCATCCCCATGGCCCTCCTGGCCTGGGGTGCAGAACCATGCATCCTGAGTCTTGGGGCTGGCTGGCCTGAGGCGACGCAACTGCAGGGACAGGCCCGAGTGGATTTCGGGGCCAGCTGATCCAAGGGTGGTCTGGTGCCGTCTCATCTGAAGGGAGAGGCCCAGCAACTGAAGAACCCCAAGGGAGTACACTTCAGGAGAAGGCTGTGCGCAAGGCTGGCTTCTCTTCTGAAGTAGCCTGGAGGCTTAGCTGAAGGACACAACCTGGATCAACATTCATATGGTATCGGATGAGAGAACCTGGTATCGTATGTCAGTTCTTTGAATTTATTCACATCCCTCAGTAATGCTTAAGTGTATCTCACAAGTCTGTGGCAGAGACTTTGTCAAGCGCCCCGCTGGCTGCTAGGCCTAGTGAGAGGAGGTGTATCCGGGGGTTGCTAAATCCAGTTGTGAACCAGTTTTTATTCACTGTATTTTCTTTAACGACTTCCATCTTGCAATCTAAGTGCCTGAACTCACTCCTAACCCTCTATCCTTATTGAGAGACTCTGTTTTGTTCTGAATAAATAACCTAAAAGAGGATTCAGTTTCAATTTCCACATTCTTTGGGCCATCTACCACGGGAACCCCAAGACAGAGAAGCAAACAAGTGAGGTAACGGTAAGCCCAAATAAAACCAGCAGCTCCTTCGGGGGTCAGCGCTACACACTACACACAAGCCAAGGAGACCATTGAGATCCTCTGGGGTATAGAAGCCGCCTGCCCGGGAACCAGATCATCTACATCAACTTTAATATTTCAGGATAGCAATATCACTGAGATAACCTTACTGGTCCAGCACTGTATTTCCACTTTCCTCAAGCTAAAGTCAAGGATTGGAATTTAGGGATGGATTTTAAATAGTAACGTTGTCCATAGCTTTCCCCCCTTATTAATGAGTAAAGATCACTAATAATATACCCCTTTTTAATTGCTGTGGGACCGCTAACCCTTGGTCTTGGCTCTTCACTTAGTGAGCAGCAGGCAGAGATTTTTCTGAGAACTGACTTCAATACAGGAAGTGATGTCATTGCCTTTAGACTACACTTCCTGTTATTTACAGCTCTCTGTACCTGACAGCAAAAGTGAGAAAGGGGGGTAGGAGCTTGAGTTGCCTATGGTGACTGAGTGTTGTCAAAGCATGCATACTGGTAGAGCTTGTGTGTCAGGAAAATTTTCATACATAAAGGGAGTCCCGGAGCAGAGCATCGGTGTAGGGACAGCATGACATGTGCGGACTGCACAGTCACGCTGTCAGGGGGGCTGAGGCATGTTCCCTTTAAGAAAAGGGGAGGGGCCTCAGCAAGGGACGTGCTCGCCGGGAAGGGAAGGAGGCGAGGGGGAGGAGGTGACGTCAGTCGTGAGTGGCGGGGAGAGAGATTCCCACCCACCCTCCCTTATGTAGGGTTAATTTGATAGGGGCAGTAAACAAGGGCTGGGCAGTGGTTTGGGTCTGTGAGGAGGAGTAGGAGATGTATGTTATATGGAGATATAACATGGTTGTTACCCATCTGGGGTATCAGGTACCTTCCAGTTACAAGGGGTTAACGAGGAAGAGGTGAAAAAGGTAGGTCACTGCGAAGGTTGGGTACCGTCTTACAGTCAGGGGGTTGCGACTGGAGACCTAAAGTTGATACGAAGTTTGTCGCAGTGACCAGTGGTGTGTGTTCCCCTCCAAGACCCATAAAAAGTACAGAGAAGGTTATTATAAAAGTTATTTTAAAAAATGTTATTTATTTATGTTTATGTTAATTTGTTAATAAAAGGCCGGCAAGGCCATCTACTCCAATACCTTGTCATGTTTTTTGTGGGGAGGGATTGGAGAGTTTGTTAGGGGGATGGAAGAGACTGGGGGGATAAGTCCTTCACATGTCATGAAGCAGTGAGGCTTCCAGGAACCAACAATGCTAGCTCCCAACTGTCCCTGATTTCGAGGGACTGTCCCTGATTTGGAGCAATGTCCCTCTGTCCCTATTTCCCCCTCATTTGTCCCTCATTTTGGTCTGATCCATATAGTTGTATTTCAAATGCAATTTTTTTTCTTTCAAAAAGTGTTTCCCAGTGCTAACCCTTTCATCCAATTTCTAAATTGCTGCATTTGTACATTTTAAAAGCCAATATAAATGAACAGTAGTGGTGAAAAAAAGTCCTTGTGGATTTAATTAGCCTTTATTTGTTAGGTAGGTGTCCCTCATTCCCATCTCAAAATGTTGGGAGGTATGTGCTAGGAGAGACAATCCATTTCATTAGAGGCAGCGAAGTGTTGGACAGGCATTGAAACACATATAATGGCAGGAACACAAGGTAATTTCTTTAGAATCACTAGAAAAATTAGCATATTGGGAATGGTCACATTTTATTGAAACCTTACATTTTGTTTTCATTTTTCTCTGGAGAGAAACCAAAAGGTGCCATTTTACTAAAAAAATGATACTGTTACAAAAATTCATGCACTTATTTCTTTGAAGGGTCTCATTTATCTAGGTCGTGATAGAACTCGTTGACCACATTCAACTGGACTTATCCTATAATGTTGAAGACATTGCATAGCTTGTCCAATTAACTTCTATCCAGTTCTATCGAGTGAGCCAAACAGATTTAGCACCCTCCTAAGCCTTGTACACACCGTCAGAGAATCTGTCGGAATGTGTCTTATCGGACCGTGTCGTCTGATAATCCGACTGTGTGTGGTATGCATCGGACTGATTCCGTCCGAATCTCCGTCGGACCCAATTTTCCAACATGTTGGAAATATTTTCCGACCAACTGGTTTGATCGGACATACTCCGATCATGTGTAGAGAATTTTGATCGGACCAAGTGCCACGCATGCTCAGATCAAATTCCTACATCAAAGCTATTGGCTACTAGTCCCATCATAATGAAATTACGTCATCACGTTCTGAATGATCGGATTTTTCGACAACTTAGTCCGACCGTGTGTATGCAACAGTTTCGGACAAGATCCGACGGGCAAAATCCGACGGAAAAAATCCGACGGATTTGGTTGGCAGAATGTCCGACCGTGTGTACAGGGGCCTAGAAGTAGAATGGGCTGCTATGTAAATTTAGTTGGCTCCACTGTAATCAGAGGCTACTCAGTGTCTCACAGGCTGCTGCTCTGTTACTCGCCACTGTCTTCTAGAGGATTCTATAATCATAGTGGGAGGAAGAACAGAGCACACAGCCTCAATATTTAAGGAACTCCAACCAATCAATGGGGAGGTGTGCCCAAAAGATGGTGAAAGAACACATAAATTGTCTGAGCCTTGAGCATAAGCAGCAGATGTCCACCAAGGTCCAAGCTAGGCATAGCTGGAGAGGGGATATTCGCAAGCTTGGGTCCAGGGATCAATTTGGGTCTGGAGTAGCTCACTGGAGAGAGCCAGAAGGAAGTCGGTGGGAAAGGGTCTAGCTGTCCGATGGTGGTTTGCATCTACATCTCCTTCACTACGAAGAGCCTGGTGAATATCGGCAGGTGGCAACCAATGATCCTGTGGCTAAGTGAGAAAGAAACTCCATTGCTGAGGAGTTAGTGACTGTGTGTAGCTTTTAGAATCTGAAAGGAGTAGTAGCCACCATGGGCAAAGAGTTCCTGTGCAGACAGAAAGCTGAGGTATCCTCAGGGGCGGACTGACAACTCATGGGGATCCTGGGCAATAGGAGATTATGGGGCCCCCAGGCAATCAGAGATTATGGGGCCACACAGTATACACAAACACACACACAGTATACAATCACACAGTATACACAGACATGTTTCTATTGGCTGAGAAGGTACAGGAGAGGTGGGGCAACTATAATCTCTGAATTTTTAGACCAAAAGGATCTCAGTAAGGGACATTTCAGAGACCGATGTAAAAAAAAAAAAAAAAAACACAAATTTTTATATACTGTCCCTGGTTTTACTGAGGCTGGCAACCCTGATGGGGCCCCCTAGTGGCCCAGGGCCCTCGGGCAGTGCCGAGTGGCCCAATGGTCAGTCTGCCCCTAAGTATCCTCAAGTTATCCAGTATTACAATTTTTGGGGTATTGAATGCTTTCTCTCCCGAACCCAGTTCATTGTTCCCAATAAAAACCCTAAAAAAAAGAACCACTAGACTGTTTTTTGGAACCAGTTGAAGAGTGGAGAAAATGTTGTGTTCTTGGCTGTGTGTGCTCTAAGTTGGGAAATAGGTCTGTATTTACCTTTGGCCCGTATGTGCATACATATCCTGGTGTGAGATGCTTGCCAGTTTTCTTGGTGGCTCAGATTTCGACCTTCCTTCACGGGGGGGGGGGGGGGGGTTGAGCAGAACTTGGCCTTGAGTACCATCAAGGGCCAGATGTCAGCCTTGGTGGTTTTCTTCGGCATCCCCTGGTATCGCACTCCCTGGCGCATGCTCTTAATCAAGGGGTTCGACATCTGCCTCCACCGGTGCGGTTGTTTCTAGCAACGTGAGATCTACTCTTGGTGCGTTCGGTTCTACAGGAGCCTCCCGTTGGAAATATTCAGGAGGTTCCTTTGCTTGCTTTGTCCCAGGAGGTCTATTCCCTCTTAATGGGGTATTGTTCAGGTTGGGCTCCAGTTTGTTTCCGTGTTGAGCTCTTGTTATCTGGTTGGCTCTTGTGTTAGCTTTGGGATATTTTGTTGTCTCACCCCTCATGTGTGGCACTGCTTTGGGACGTCCCTGTGGTTCTGAATAATGGAGCGCCGTGTCTGTCAATGAACGAAAGAGAAAATTGGATTTTTGACTTACCGTAAAATCCATTTCTCTGAGTTCATTGACAGACACAGCACCCACCCCCCTAAGAAGTTTTGATGCTTCTGAAACTGCTTGTTACTAAACCAAAGGCCTATAGCAAAGAGGGTGGGGGGGGTGTATATCACCTAGGACTGCCCATAGGCGTAGCCAAGTCTTTTTTCTGCCTAGTGTCCAACTCCTGTAGGGGGCAATATAACCCTATGGTTCTGAATAATGGAGCGCTGTGTCTCTTAATGAACTCAGAGAAATGGAGTTTATGGTAAGTCAAAAATCCAATTTTTTTCACCTGTTCTTCTGAAGAATATTCTGTCTCTAAAGAGAATTCTGGTGTTTATAATCTGCAGACACAACCTGTTCTCACAGAAACTGTGAAAGGCGGCGCGGCCGCCTGTTACTGTTCCGTCTCGATGTAACAAAAACATGTTCAAATTAATTGATTTCACTACTAAATTTCCTGTGTCAGTGTTTTCATTTTGTCGTCATGTTAACAGAGAAACTGAAGACTATTTTTCATTGACTGTTCTTGGTTCCTGATTTTTTTTTTTCTTTATATTTAGGGTTTACTTTTAACCTTTTTGTGACCATGCCTGGATAGTCAATCCAATTGTAGCAGCTCCAGCTGACTTGACTATGAATAAAACTTGCATCTTTTTTTTTATTAAACTTAGTGGAATATTACATTTACATGTCTGGTGAATTTAGTGTTTTTTGGCTCCCCTGTAATCATTGGAGCAGTACATGACTATTTTGAACTGTTCTGGGTTTCATTGGCTGCAGGCTCAACTGTTTCCCCTGCCTTCTAGTGGATTCTAGAATTTAGTGGGCTGGAAGGGGCAGACCCCACAGCCTAAATATTTATGTGGTCTCGGCCAATCCCTGGGATTGGCCCGAGGGAGGTGAGCCCAGCCCAGCAGATGGCTGGGGTGTGCATAAATAGGAGTGACACAATTCTAATACCGTGTACACACGATTGTTTTTTATGTCAGAATACACTCTTGATGGTTTTTCCGATGGAGTTCCACTGAAACGGTCTTGGCTACACACGATCGCACCAAAGTTTTTTGTCTATCGGAACAGCATACAGATGAACGGTTTTCCTGATAGGAATTGATTCTGTTGGAAAGATTTAAAACATGTTCTATTTTTAGGTCCGTCATAATTTTCGGAAAAAAAAGGCAGATAAAGCCCACACGCGATCGGTATATACAATGAAAAGATTCCGTCTGACTTTTTCTGCCAGAAAGTCCAACCGTGTGTTTACGGTATTAGACTAAACTGTGCTCCTCAAAACCATTCTAAATAAAACAAATGTATATATAAAGTGATAAACTGAAAAATAAAATATTTTTCATATTTTTCACTCCATAAGATGCACCTGACCATAAGACACACCTAGGTTTTAGAGGAGGAAAACAAGAAAAAAAAATATTCTGCACCAAATGGTGTATTAAAATATTTACCAGTACCCATGAAATGCAGGCTGACCAGTGCCAATTAAATGCAGTCTGACCAGTGCCGATTAAATGCAGTCTGACCAGTGCCGATTAAATGCAGTCTGACCAGTGTCGATTAAATGCAGTCTGACCAGTGCCGATTAAATGCAGTCTGACCAGTGCCGATTAAATGCAGTCTGACCAGTGCCGATTAAATGCAGGCTGAGCAGTGCCAATTAAATGCAGCCTGACCAGTGCCAATTAAATGCAGCCTTACCTGTGCCAATAAAATTCAGCCTTACCAGTGCACATAAAATGCAGCCTGACCAGTGCCCATAAAATGCAGCCTGACCAGTGCCCATAAAATGCAGCCTGACCTATGCCCATTAAATGCAGCCTTACCAGTGCTAATCAAATGCAGCCTTACCAGTGCACATAAAATGCAGCCTTGCCAGTGCCCATGAAATGCAGCCTGACCTGTGCCCATGAAATGCAGCCTGAGATGTGCCCATAAAATGCAGCCTGATCAGTGCCATGAAATGGAGCCTTACCTGTGCCACCTCCACCTTGTACAGGCTGACATTCCTGTATGCATCTATTCCGCCTGTCACCCAGAAGACAGAGCAGCCCGAGCGCCCGCTATGGCCATGCTCCATTCGGCCGATCGGGCTGCTCTGTCTTCAATCTGTGGCTGAGTGACAGGCCCAGCGGGAGATTGCCCGGCGCTTGAGGAAGACGACCATGCCACCGCCGGCCCACTATTGTAACATGGTGACTGCAGCGATGGGGGGGGGGGGGGCTTGGTCAGTATTCACTCCATAAGACGCAGAGACATTTTCCCCCATTTTTTGGGGGGGGGAAAGTGCGTCTTATGGAGTGCAAAATATGGTAATAAAATACACTATCAATAATTTATAATAAAATTTGTGACAACCAGGAAAGTACTGTTTGATAATCCAAAAAAGTGCAATTTACATAAAAGAGTTCATATGAGAACATCTTAAAAGTCCTCAATAAAGTGCTTGCTGTGATATACCATAAAGTGTTTGCTGTGATGCAATGCTAGAATTGTGACTTGGTGATAAAAAGACTCCACAAATCCATGCTCCCAAGTTCAAACCCTCTGCACTTACCACAATTGGAATTTAAATTGACTCCTTCATCGACATCCTGGGCTATGTTGGGGAATGATGGATCAGCACCTCATAACCTCATATTCCTCTGTCTTTAAAAGGTCCTGAAGTGGCCTCATTGACAAGGGGGAGACATTAAATATATTTTCATAGTGTAGTAATTCAGGCTTTTATTCAAAATTAGTAAAAATTGCACTTACACTGTAACAATAAAAATGATCATCAATGAAGAAATAAGGAACGCCAGTTTGCGCTCCATCTGAGTTACACAGGAAGTGTTGTATGCCAGAAAGTTCCACCCTACGCGTTTCGTCAGTAAGCATCTGACCACATCAATAGTCTAAGACAGTTATCTCCAAACGCTGACCCTTCAGCTGTTGCAGAACTACACGTCCCATCGTCCCATGAGGCAGTGTTGAACTCTGACATTCACTGACATGACTTGACATGATGGGTATTGTAGTTCCTGAACAACTAGAGGACCATAGTTTGGAGACCCCTGGTCTAAGACCTGGAGCAGCCCAGCCTGAAGGGGTGCTGCCCTTGTGGGCAGAACATCTGCTTCGACTTGTGCTCATAGATAGAGCTGGGGGGGGGGGGTGCTCTAGTGATCATCGAGGTCCCAGTTGTATTAGTGCCGGGGAGCCTGTTCTACTGGATCTTGCTGTAACTGATTGAGGGGATTTTTACTGAGGATCTGGTCTGAAGAATTTGACAGATATATTATAATATGATATTAATTTATATATATATATATATATATATATATATATATATATATATGTATATATATATATAATAAAAATATAAATTTTCTATAATTAATTTGTTACTGTTTTTAATAAAGTAATTGTATCTGACACTAACACTACTTAATAGATGGTTGCTGAAGATTCCCCTGCAGCCTGAAGAGAAATGGAAGATGCAGCTTTTAGGTCCGAGCCACACACAGCCGCATTTATTTCGAAAGTATTAACTTGACCTCCACAAGATTTACCCCCTTCGTGACCAGGCCATTTTTTTGCCTTTTGGCACTGCATTTTTTTTTTTTTTAACTGACAATTGTGCAGTCATGCAACACTGTAAACTAATAAGATTTATATAATTTTTCCCCCCACAAACAAAGCTTTCTTTTGGTGGTTTGTTTATTCGCTATAAATGAAAACAGACAGAATAAAAAAAAAAAAAAAAAGAAACGCTATTCTTTTACTTTCTGCTATAAAACAAATCCAATAAAACAATTAAAAAAAAAAATCTATTTTTTTCATAGATTTAGGCCAATGTGTATTTTGCTACTTATTTTTGGTAAAAAATCCCAATAAGCATATACTGATTGTTTTACACAAATTTTACAGGGCCTACAAACTATGTGATATATACTGACATTTTTATTTATTTAGTTTATAATACCAGTAATGCTGGTGATCAGCGACTTATAGCACAAATACGATAGTATGGTGGACAGTCTGACACTAACTGACACTGAGTGGGAACCAAGGACACTAATAGAGTTATCAATGCTAAAAATATGCACTGTCACTGTACTAATGACATTGGCTGGGAAGAAGCTAAACATCTAAGGTGATCAAAGAGTTAACTGTAATGCCTAGCCATTGTTTTTGTGTACTGTGTGTGCTGCTTTTACTAAGGGATGTGCTTTGCAGAAAAGCCAAAAACGCCACATCCCCATTGACAGGGCAGAGCTCTGTATTGTTTAGAGTTCTGTCCTGTCTTTTATGGTTCGTGATCCAGGACAGGAGAGCCAGTGTGCCGCCATATAACGATGTTATGTGGTCGGCAAGTGGGTATACAAGTTTTAACCAGGAGAAGCAACCCACAATTGAAATAACGGGGTGTTGGTTTGGTTGATTATGCATGCAATCATGTTTCACGTTACGCCCTAAATATGGGTGTAAAATGAAATAACATCCAAAACCTGGCCGGCGGTAGCCTTTAACAGACATTGTCAGAACTGGAATCTGAACCCATGAGCTTTTCTGTACCTGGTAGTAGCTCTTTTACCTGTGCCACCAGGGATGCTGACTGCCTGACTCCTTAGAAAGCCTTTCCTTGCGCCTTGTTTCTCTTAAGCCTTGAAACATAAACTCTTTGCTCCTCCCATGAACTTCCTATTTAAGCCATGCCTCTGCACTTCCTGTTTGCCAGATTTTTGTGCTCTTCTCCAGCCAATATTTTGCTCCTTTGCATACCTGCAGCTGTCCTTATCTCCACTCATTACAGACCTTGGTTTGTTCCTGGACTATTCTTCTACTCAATCCCAACCATTCATTGCTGACCTTTGGCTTGTTCCTTGACTATTCTTCTACTCGATCCCAACCTGCAACCATTCATTGCTGACCTTTGGCTTGTTCCTTGACTATGCCTCTGCTTGATCCCAACCTGCAACCTTTCATTATCAACCTTTAGCTTGTTCCTCGACTAGACTTCCGCTCAATCTCAACCTATAACCATTTGTTATTGACCTTTGGCTTGTTTACTGACTATGTTTCTATTAAACCCTACCTACTATATATGCTACTGGACCTCGGCTTGCTTATCTCCTGGTAGGCTGATCCTGGGGACCATGACCTGATACTAACAGGCAGCAAAACCCATCTCCACCATCAGGAGCGCTGGGGAATACCGATTAGTGCGTAAACCTCCCCCCCCGGTGAGCCTGTGTCATCTGCCAAGGTTTATCTACCTATCCTGCTGATTGGTGGAAGCCTCTCTACTTCTATAGCTCCTGGTCTCCGAGCCTGACCCCTGACTGTGATAGACATCCAGCTTCTGATTGTCCATAACAGCATCAAATACCCAAGGTCTGTACCTGTTATCTTAGTATAACCCCAGCTGCTCGTATCTCTTGAACATCCGATCGATTTACCGCAAAGCTCTTGCTCAAGGTAGCCTTGGCTTTTGCATCTTTCCATCAGGTGGTCAGTTTGAGTTGTCCAGATCTGTTATGCATTTTACATTATAGTGGAAGCATGGGCCCCCCCATGGACATACTGTGTACCTTGGGTTTACCTCTATATAGCACATGAAACATAAAGAATAAAAAAAAAAACGTTTGATGTGTTTTAAAAAGAATGATGAATATAAGCCCATCTAAACATGGGTTCCTCTCTTGTATTGCCCCTGATCTAAGAGATGGCAATCTCTACTGACACTATAAAGGATTTATATCGAATGGCATGCTTTCAGGGCCTGACAACAATTGCTATTTATGTTTTTATTGTGGTCACACTGTTGTACCGGTTACCGGCAATCTGAAGAGCCATGAAATGGAATACCAGAGCAGTCCGTAATTTTGTTTTCACTTTTAGCACTTTCTTCTTTCAAATAGAATGAGAGCGTGGTCCAAACTGGTCTGCAGCTTTGTTTTAAAGAATCAAGCATCAAAATTGTACTTAAAAAATATATATATAAACTGCGTGTAAATTCATTCTGTCTGAATGGGGCAAAATCAAATGTTCTCAGGCTATATTCTCTGTAATTAGAATGTTATTCATTGAAAAGAGAAACAGTATATAATATTTAAATACCCCATTTTGGCCACTAGATGGTGCTCAGCATAATAAGAAATAAGAATGCTCCTCAGCTCCATCTAATGGTCAAAATGTGATACTTTTCCCAGGTACACTTTTTTTTTTTTCATCAACCACCTGCTGGCGGGCGGCTCTCCCAGGCACCACAACGCATCCCCAGGGGCACACAGCAACGCACTATGCAACCACTGTGCCTGGTGGACAAAGCAGATTGCGGGGCATGGTATTGGGCCCCTTATGAGTGGCCCAGATACTAAGTGATCGCTACGCGATCACATGACACATAGTAGACAAGAGTCATGGATGGAATCTATTCATGACATCATTGTTTACTACTGTGCATAATCTGTGATTGGTCACCAGTGATCACATGGTACTTGGGCCAGTCACCGCACCTTTGTACTATGTGATAGCTGTGAGCCAATCGCAGCATTGCAATACTAAACAATGAGCCATTCATGTCAGTTCAAACAATTGCGGTTACTCTGGGCATCACCGTAACGAGTAATCACAGTGAAAAAGAAGAATGGTCCTTGCTTTGTGCACTGGTGAGCAGTCATGTTGGAACAGGAAGGAGCCACCCCCAAACTGTTCCCACAAAGTTGGAAGCATGAAATTGTCCAAAATGTCTTGGTACACTGACACCTTAAGAGTTCCCTTCACTGGAACTAAGGGGTCAAGCCCAACTCCTGAAAAACATCCCCCACACCATAATCCCCCCTCCACCAAATTATTTGGAGGGGTGAATGAATGAATGAATTAAATACTTGTATAGCGCACAATGCGAACTGAATCGCCTCTAGGCGATGTGGCGAGCTTTGATCATCTGCTAAAAGAGGAAGGTCTTGAGTTTTTTCCTAAAAGCCAGGTGATTTTCTTCCTAGCGGATGTTGATTGGTAGAGCATTCCATAGCCGAGGCCCTTGGACAGCGAATCTCCGATCCCCCTTGGATTTATACCGGGCTTTGGGCACGAGGAGGAGGTTTTTGTTGGCTGATCGAAGACTGCGGTTTGGTGTGTAATGATTTATTTTCTCCATTAGGTATTGCGGAGCTTCTCTATGCACGCATTTGTGGGTGAGGCACAGGGTCTTGAACGTGATCCGATTTTTTACGGTTAGCCAATGTAAGCTCCTCAGTGAAGGAGAAATGGATTCCCAGGGTTTTTTTCCTGTTATCAGCCTTGCCGCCGTGTTTTGGATCAGTTGTGGTCCAATACTTTTTATCCCAAAGGTCTTCTATGGGGTTTAGGTCAGGACTCTGTGTAGGCCAGTGAAGTTTGTCTAAACCAAACTCGTTCATCCATGCCTTTATGGACCTTGCTTTGTCTACTGGTGTCTTGGTATGCTGATGCCTTAAGAGTTCCCTTCACTGGAACTAAGAGGCCGAGTTCAACCCCTGAAAAACAACCCCCCACCATAATCCCCCCTCCACCAAATGATTTGGATTAGTGCACAAAGCAAGGTCCATAAAGACATGGATGAGCGAGTTTGGGGTGGAGGAACTTGACTGGCCTACACAGAGTCCTGATCTCAACCGGATAGAACACCTTTGGGAATTAGAGCGGAGACTGCGAGCCAGGCCTTCAGTGCCTGACCTCACAAATGCGCTTCTGGAAGAATGGTCAAACATTCCCATAGACACACTCCTAAACCTTGTGGACGGCCTTCCCAGAAGAGTTGAAGATGTTATAGCTGCAAAGGGTGGGCCAACTCAATACTGATCCCTACGGACTAAGACTGGGATGCCACTAAAGTTCATGTGCGTGTAAAGGCAGGCGTCCCAATACTTTTGCTAGCATAGTGTGTATACCATAGTTTGGGGACTCCATAACTTTCACACAGACTCAATAATATACACTGAATTGGGTTATTTTTACTAAAGAAATGTAGCAGTATCCATGTTGACCTAAATTATAAAGAAACATTGTTTATTTGCAAAATTGTATAACAGAAACTAAGAAAAAAAATGTTTTATTTTATTATTTTATTACATTTTTATATCACAAAAAATAAATAACCCAGTGATGATTAAATACCAACAAAAGAAAACACTATTTGTGTGAAAAAAAATTATATAAATTTTAGGTACAGCATGGCATGACCACGCAATTACCAGTTAAAGTAGCACAGTGATGAATAGCAAAAAACGCCCTGGTCATGAAGGGGGTAAAACCTTCCGGAGGTCAAGTGCGTAATGACAGTAATATCATGTAAACAAACAAACATTTAAAAAAAATCTTAATGCCCCGTACACACGAGCGGACTTTTCGACATCCAAACTCCGACGGACTGAGTCCGGCGGACTATCCGATCGTGTGTGGGCTGCAACGGACTTTAGCGAAGCTAAAGTCTGACGGACTTTAGAAATGAAGCATGCTTTAAATTTTCCCGACGGAACTCCGCCGGACCCGGTCCCCTTTGAAAAATCCGCTCGTGTGTGTGCTACTCCGACGGACTAAAACCGACGCTAGGGCAGCTATTGGCTACTGTCTAGGAACTTCCTACGTCGAATCCAGTCGTACGTCATCACGTTCGACTCCGTCGGAGTTTGGTGTGATGGTGTGTGGTCAAGTCCGTTCGGTCGAAAAGTCCGCCAGAACTCCGTCGGAACTCCGGCGGAACTCCGGCGGAACTCCTTTGGAGGTCTGTCAGACTTAATCCCTCTCGTGTGTACGGGGCATAAGGGTTTCCTATCTACTGCGCCAAACGTTTTCAACCACTTCCCGCCCAACCACTGCACATGGGCGGTCGGGCGCTTGTAAGACCGCTGCGCAAATACGATGTGACAGAAAGTATTGTAACAACCGTCATTTTATTCTCTAGGGTGTTAGAAAAAAAAAAAAAAGTATAATGTTTGGGGTTTCAAAGTAATTTTTTAGCAAAAAACAAAAACAAAAAACCTGTTTTTAACTTTTTAACAACAAATCTCAAAAAGAGCACTTACACACAAAATGAATCCCTTAAGGACAGAGTCTCGTTTTGAGATTTGTTGTTTACAAGTTAAAAACAGTTTATTTTTGCTAGAAAATTACCTAGAACCCCCAAACATTATATATATTTTTTTCTAACATCCTAGAGAATAAAATGGCGGTCGTTACAATACATTCTATCACATTGTATTTGCACAGCGGTCTTACAAGCGCACTTTTTTGGGAAAAAATACATTTTTGTTTTTAATGCCGCGTACACACGATCAGAATTTTGGTCGGGAAGAAGCTCTGATGGTTTTCCCGAGGGAATTCCAACGGGATTTCCCTCAAGCTGTCTGCAACTTAAAACATGCAACCTGTAGAATTTTTTTTTAAACATCGCCTATGGACATTTTTAAGGGTAAAAGTTTGTTGCCAATCCACGAGCGGGCGCAATTTTGAAGCGTGACATGTTGGGTATCAATTTACTCAGCGTAACATTATCTTTCACAGTATTAAAAAAAAAAAAAGTTGTGCTAGTTTTACTGTTGTCTTATTTTTTTTTTTTTTATTCAAAACAGTTAATTTTTTTTCCAAAAAAAAGTGCGCCATGCGCAAATACTGTATGAAAAAAAAGTATTGCAATGACCGCCATTTTAATCTCTAGGGTAAAGAACAAAACAAAAAAAAAACAATATATAATGTTTGGGGGTTCTACATAATTTTCTAGCAAAAAAAAAAAAACAGTTTTAAACATGTAAACACCAAAAATCGCAAAACGAGGCTGGTCCTTAAGTGGTTAAACGCTGCATATCAACGTGGACGCAGCCTAAAATCTCAACGTGGGACCCGGCAGCACTGACGCATTCCAACCTATGCAGATATGCATTTTAATTCCATAACGATTTATTGAAGGATTGAAAAAAATCCAGATAATAGAAAGGCGTTTAAAGCTACCTGGGAATGCCTTCCAACCTACACAGCCAAGCGATTGTTTTCATGTGTACAAGATATAATGCTGAAAGCTTCTGAGCAATTACGCAGGCAGACGAGGAGAGGGAAGAGGCATTGACAGTTACATTTTCCAGTGGCGGGAGGCAGACGTGAATAGAATGTCACAGCTTATTTACATTGTTGTAGCAAGTAGTTCGGTGTTGTGATACTGTAATTACATCTCCTTAAAGGGAAACTATTGTAGCATGAAAATTAAATGCAGTGGCGTTCCTCTACACTGTTTTTTTTTTTTTTTTTTTTTTTATTTCTTGGAAAAGTCTGGCTAATTATTTTGCAATTACGCTTCACATAATTGTGCAACGTTTACTTCTTCTACGTTCACAGTTTGCGCATTGCTTAACTTGCCTCCATGGAAGATGTGGGCTGGCAAGATATTCTTTGAAGAGCAAGATTGTCACAAAATTGTCCTAGCTCTTATTTTATATAAATACTGTGTTATATATATACATATATATACTGTGTGTAATATATACTGTGTGTAAAATATATATATATATATATATATATATATATATATATTATATTTTTTTATATATATATATTTTATATAAATACTGTGTGTAAAGTATATATATATATCTATATATATATATATATATATATATATATATATATATATATATATATATATATATATATATATACACACACACACACACACACGTATCTATATATATGCTAAAAGTTGCATTGCCATGTTGATGAGGTGGGGGGAGGAACCATGAAAGTAAAATATAAAAAAAATATATAAAAAAAAAAAAGATAAAGATAAAAAAAAAATAATAATAATATACACTATACCTTCAAACACACACATGAACTTTAACCACTTTAATACCGGGGGGGCACTTACGCACCTTCCTATCCAAGCCGATTTTCAGCTCCATCGCAATGTGAATGACAATTGCGCGGTCATGCTACACTGTGCCCAAACACATTTTTTTATCCTTTTGTTCCCACAAATAGAGCTTTCTTTTGGTGGTATTTGATCACCTCTGCGATTTTTACTTTTTGCGCAACAAATAAAAAAATAAGTTTTTCTTTGTTTCTGATAATTTTTTTGTAAATAAGTACGTTTTCTTCTTCAATGATGGGCACTGATATGGCTGCACTGATGGGCACTTATATGGCGGCACTGATGGGCACCAATGAGGTGGCAAGGATGGGTACTGATAATGGGGCACTGATAGGCGGCACTGATGGGCACTCATAGGCGGCACTAATGGGTACTTATGGATGGCACTGATAGGAGGCACAAATGGGCACCGATGTTCACTGATAGGTGGGCGCTGATGGGCATGGATGGGCACTGAGAGGTGGCACTGATGGACACTAATGGGTGGCACTGATGACACTGATGGATGGCATTGCTGGGCATAACTTGTTTGATCTGGACCATAATGTTGACAGTCAGTGGCCATTTGTGGGCACTGATTGGCATCTATTGTGCCAATTTTTTTCATATGTGGATGGCCATGGGGTACATACCTGGCCATCCACATGTTGCCCCCTTCCCTGGTGGTCCTGACAGCTTCTCTGGTGGTCCAGTGTATGCATCCATGGGGGGGCTGCACTGATAATCAATCAGCGCAGACCCCTCATCAGGAGAGCCACCAACCGGCTCTCCTCTACTTGCGTCTGTCAGACGAGAGTGAGGAAAAGCCGATCAATGGCTCTTCCTGTTTACACTGTGATCAGCCGTGATTGGACACAGCTGATGACATGGTAAAGAGCCTCCGTCGGAGGCTCTTTACCGAGATCGGTGTAGTGGTGTGTCAGACTGACACACTGCACCACCGATCGCCGCGATGCGTGCCCTCGTATGACGCCCAGTCAGGATAACTGATCCACCACCCAGCCGTCATTTTGCTATAGGTCGGGTGGGAAATGGTTAATAAACTAAAAATAGGCAGCACTAAACTTACAATTGATAGTAATGAAAAGTCCAGAAGAGAAGAATGAGTCCAATTAGTGATGAAAAATACTGATAATTAGTGATGACACAGTCCAAACCAGCATAAATTAAAGTGCTGATAAAGCCACCTTATGCCGACAGTGCACCACCACCACATAAAAAAATATGTGCTTACCAGAGGCAAGCTATAAGAGAGCCTGCAACTAGTACCCAGCCAGGGCCTATTCCACAAGGAAGCTGAATCACACACTGGTAGAGGAAGCCTGGACCACAAATCAAATGGCTAGAGAAGTCCATAGTGCAGACTGAACCGCAAAAGATTTTAATATATAAAAAGTAAAACACTTACATTAAGAGGATGTAAACAGACATGTAAAAAGCAGCCGACCAACAAGCGAACACATGACACTGAAATGCGTGATGACGTCAGTACATCCACCTCCCTACACACGTTTCGTCATCAAAAGACGTTGTCTCAGGGATCAGCCATGAACTTTAATGGCATCCCAGCCTTAAGCCCTATTCACATCATCAGAAATTCTGCCCACAAAAGTCAGATGTGAGCTTTTGGTTGGAAATTCAGACCTTGTGTACGCTCCATCGGACTTTTGCTGGCAGGATTCCAGCCAGCAAAAGATTGAGAGCAGGTTCTTTATTTTTCAGTCTGAAAAAGTTCCGATTGGAAATTCCAGTTGTCTGTACAAATTCCTACACATGCTCGGAAACAATTTGACGCATGCTCGGAAGCAACGAACTTTATTTTCTCGGCTCGTCGTAGTGTTGTACGTTAACTGCGTTCTTGACGGTCGAAAGTGCAGATAACTGTTGTGTGACCGTGTGTATGCAAGCCAAGCTTGAGCGGAATTCAATCGGGAAAACCATCAGAGCTTTTTCCGAACCCAAAAATTACGATCGTGTGTACGCGGCATTAGGGAAAGGAAGGTTTTGCCACCTTAATGACCAGGCCATTTTTCTTTTTGTGATGCGGCACTGCGTCGCTCTGAAAAATGCGCGGTCGGGCCATGCTGTACCCAAACAAAATTCTTCTTGTTTTTTCCCCTGCAAATAGAGCTTTCTTTTGGTGGTACTTGACGGCCGAAAGTTCAGAGAAGTTTTGTGTGACCGTGTGCATGCAAGCCAAGCTTGAGTGGAATTCCGTTGAAAAGATAAATAATTATATATATATATATATATATATATATATATATATATATATATATATATATACATAGAGAGAGAGAGATATAGATAGATATAGAATTTGATATATATAAATATGTATATATATATATATATATATATATATATATAAATATGTATATATATATATATATATATATATATATATATATATATATATATATATATATATATATATATATATGTGTGTAGATATTTTTTTAGATATATATATATATTTATATATATATATTTATATAATCTGTTATGCCAACCTTGAAATTGTCATAGGCTGGGCATCTATCCCAGCCCTGTATTGTCTTTTCTCTCAGTACTAGATGTTCCGAAGCTGTAAATCACCACTGTTAACACATGACGGGTCTGTGAGAGTTCACAGACCATTAACTAGCAGATTAGTGTGTATTTGATACTTAGCATTCAACACCGATATATAGTTATTAGCCGGTTAAATTAAATCCTGGTTTGATAAATGTCTCAGAAGTTCCAGTTGCAAGAGATCAGCACCGCTATTGATTTAAAGAAGACAAATGAGCAGGAGTCTGGCTGAGAGTGACACTTTTGTGGGAGGGGCAGAGACACCAACTATGGGAGGAATTCTCTCTACTGTAGTCTATGATAACTATAAGAAGTTTGCAAGTGATTTTCTCCAGCAGTGTACATCCCATCCACAGCTGAAATATCAGGTTTAGTCGGAGTTGACTTTTAACTAATAAGCATTGCAAGAGCGTGAATACTCATTGGTAACACGGACAACCCCTTTAAATTCTAACCTAGCTATTGTAATTATGTTCTGACACAATGCCAAGCATGGGCCCGCGTGAATCGCAGAGATATTTGCTTTCCAGCCAGCACTTTTGTGATGCAGGAATGAGCTTAATTGCGTTTTTCCCACGTACGACACGTCACGCCGTCTGGAAAGCTTTTTTTTTTTTTTTATTGTAAACTTAATTAAGTCGGTGTCACCGGGATCTCTTTCAGGTGCAGAAAATGAGTGTAAAAGAAATTAGCAGGGAGCATTCAAAGGTAGCCAGCAATAAGCCCACCGTTTTTTCCTGGCGCCTCGCCGCCATCCCGCGCCTCCACCGCCGCGCACCTCATTCTGATCTGTTGGACATTATAACCCTTAATTAAAATAAATAATTAAATAAATAAACACGGCTCCGTCATCATCGCTTATCTTGCGGCTGTTTGACGACTGCTGCGTCTGTGCTTTTCCTCGCTGTGGTTACGGAATGGGAATAATTTTTTTTTTTTGCTCTGAAATGTGAAGGAGAGAAGGGAAATGTTAATTAAACCGCGGCGGAACAATATTACTGTGTTTAGTTTTACGCCGACAATTTCAATGCAGATCCATTTTCGTGAGTCCCTCTAATCAAAATTCACTGAGTCGCCCATTATTCAGCTTTCTTCAGCAAATGAATCGGCTGCATTGAGACGTTGAAACAGAAGAACAATGGCCTGATCCGGCAGGCACAAAGGGACCTTCATTCAGGAGCAATTCATTAGATTTCTGGCGATGAGACGTTAACGTGTAGACGACGCGCCGGGACTGACAACCACCCACGCCCATTCACCTGGATGGATGGATGTAAGCCACACCCGGCTTTTTGGACTGAGGACCACGATTTATCCTTGCCGGTACTGAGCACTAATGGCCATTCAGGGCTGCCTGAACCCACCACCTAAGCTCATCATATATTGCATTATTATTTTATCTTCTCAATTTTATTTTCATAGATGTATTCAAGATCACAAATTAGAAAGAGGTAATCACTAGAGCAGAGGTCTCCAAAATTTCTAAACAAAAGGCCAGTTTACTGTTCTTCAGACTTTAGGGGGGGCGGACTATGCCAATTTGGAGTAGAAAAGGTCCCAATATCAGTGTCATTTGGCCAAATTGTTGGTGTCATTGGGAGAAATTGTGCCCCAACACTGTTGTTATTGGGAGGAATTGTGCCCCATTGATGGAGTCATTGGGAGGAATTGAGTGGAATTGTGCCCCAACGCTGTTGTCATTGGGAGGAATTGTGTCCCAATGCTGTTGTCATTGGGAGGAATTTTGCCCCATTGATGGAGGCATTGAGAGGAATTGTGACCCATTGATGGAGTAATATTGAGGAATTGTGCCCCAACGCTGTTGTCATTGGGGCACAATTCTGCTCAATTACTCCATCAGTGGGGCACAATTCCTCCCAATGACAACAGCGTTGGGACACAATTCCTCCCAATGACAACAGCGTTGGGGCACAATTCCTCCCAATGACTCCATAAATGGGGCACAATTCCTCCCAATGACAACAGCTTTGGGGCACAATTCCTCCCAATGACAACACCGTTGGGGCACAATTCCGCTCAATTACTCCAACGGTGTTGTCATTGGGAGGAATTGTGCCCCAACGCTGTTGTCCTTGGGAGGAATGGTGCCCCATTTATGGAGTCATTGGGAGGAATTGTGCCCCAACGCTGTTGTCATTGGAAGGAATTGTGTCCCAACGCTGTTGTCATTGGGAGGAATTGTGCCCCATTGATGGAGGCATTGGGAGGAATTGTGCCCCATTGATGGAGTCATTGGGAGGAATTGTGCCCCAACGCTGTTGTCATTGGGAGGAATTGTGTCCCATTGATGGAGTAATTGAGTGGAATTGTGCCCCAACGGTGTTGTCATTGGGAGAAATTGTGCCCCAATGCTGTTGTCATTGGGAGGAATTGTGCCCCATTGATGGAGTCATTGGAAGGAATTGTGCCCCATTGATGGAGTCATTGTGAGAAATTGTGCCCCATTGATGGAGTCATTGGGAGGAATTGTGCCCCAACGCTGTTGTCATTGGGAGGAATTGTGTCCCATTGATGGAGTAATTGAGTGGAATTGTGCCCCAACGGTGTTGTCATTGGGAGAAATTGTGCCCCAATGCTGTTGTCATTGGGAGGAATTGTGCCCCATTGATGGAGTCATTGGAAGGAATTGTGCCCCATTGATGGAGTCATTGTGAGAAATTGTGCCCCATTGATGGAGTCATTGGGAAGATCTGTGCCCCATTGATGGCGTCATTGAGAGGAATTATGCCCCAACGCTGTTGTCATTGGGAGGAACTGTGCCCCATTGATGGAGTCATTGGGAGGAATTTTGCCATATTGATGGAGTCATTGAGAAGAATTGTGCCCCATTGTTGGAGTCATTGGGAGGAAATGTTCCCCATTGATGGAGTCATTGAGAGGAATTATGCCCCAACGCTGTTGTCATTGGCAAGAATTGTGCCCCATTGATGGCGTCATTGAGAGGAATTATGCCCCAACGCTGTTGTCATTGGGAGGAACTGTGCCCCATTGATGGAGTCATTGGGAGGAATTTTGCCACATTGATGGAGTCATTGGAAGGAATTGTGCCCAATTGATGGAGTCATTGGGAGGAAGTGTTCTCTATCAGGATGTTCCCCATAATTGGTGTGAGTGGGGAGGAATTATGCCCCATTGTTGGTATCAGAGGATGCCTCAGACAGTACCCCAAGGGCCACAGTTTAAAGACGGTTGCACCAGACTATTACCCTGTATTAGCCCTTCAATACCAGGCAATGTTTCAGTTTTTCTCTGACATACAGCATTGTACCCAAAGAGCTTTATTGGTAGTATTAACCCCTTAATGATTGCACAACACATGTGTGGCAGTGAAAGGTTATGCTTTAACACCCAAGTGCCACACATATGTGTTGTTGGGTCACTGATGTTTTTTAGCCTCTCACCTAGTACTCGTTCGTTGGTCAGCTTGGGCTGACCATGAGAAGAGGGGGTCCACCAGACCTTTTGGCTAGGTGATCTAAGTTTGAGTCTTGCCTCTGTCAGGAGCCTTGTGCCCCAGGAAGTAATGGGAAAGTCTTACTTCTTCGGGAGGTGGGCTAGAGATACACCCCTAAGTGCACTTTTTGTGTTTTTTTCCACATGCACTTTTTAGGTGTACCACTGTACCCTGGGTTAAATAAAAATGCCTATCATGGACACACCTCTTCAGTGTGTGACACCACAGCCCTTACACATAGTTTCATGAATGCTGTGCTGTCTAAAAAGAAGAACCACCTACATTAAAAAGAGTGGGGGGGAGGAGGCATTTAGGTGGGTGGGGTCTGCCCTAAAAGTAGAGCTGGTAGCGCAGGGCATGGCATCAAAGGAAGCAATATACTACATTGGCATTATCACAGCTGGGCAACAATGAAGGAGGCCACAAATGTTGCTCCTTAAATTCCATTTCAAACGGTGCAGTAAAATAGAAAGAAAAAAGTTGAGTAAAAACACGTAAGTAGACTGGCAGAGCCCTGATTTGCTTTGAGACTGTGCCATCCACCCCTTCCCAGCACCATCACCCACCGCCCACCACCACCTGTGGAATGGCAGTGTCTTCGATTCCGTCCTCATGAATTTCCCCTTCTGAAGTATTCCGTCATGCCTGGATTATAGATTACCGGGGAATGTAATGTTAGATAACCCTGTTAGCACGATTACTGCATTGACCGCTGTTAATAAATTTGGTGTTCTACATACACATATATAAGGACTCTGATAACCTTCCCTGGATGAATTACACAGCCTCCTGCTTCTTCTTCCCACTGCAATAAAAGCAAAATAACATCAATATACGATGGATCACATTTGTGAAAAATGGGGAAAAGTGAAAATTTCAATCAGAGTGACCAATCGGATTTGATTTTGCTGTAGATAAGGGTCCATCCGACACTGGTGGGTAACATGGAGTCACTAATGGCTAACATGGTTGAAATTGCAAATATACCTGTATCCAGTATTAAAGGGGTTGGAAAGGCAGAAGGTTTCGTAACAATTACGAATGTTCCTTATTATGAATTTATCATTATGAGGGGCTCCCACCATCCCCGTGCTGTGCTCATTATGAGGGGCTCCCACCATCCCTGTGCTGTGCTCATTAGGAGGGGCTCCCACCATCCCTGTGCTGTGCTGATTATGAGAGGCTCCAACTATCCCTGTGCTGTGCTCATTATGAGGGGCTCCCACCATCCCTGTGCTGTGCTCATTATGAGGGGCTCCCACCATCCCCGTGCTGTGCTCATTATGAGGGGCTCCCACCATCCCTGTGCTGTGCTCATTAGGAGGGGCTCCCACCATCCCTGTGCTGTGCTGATTATGAGAGGCTCCAACCATCCCTGTGCTGTGCTCATTATGAGAGGCTCCCACCATCCCTGTGCTGTGCTCATTATGAGGGGCTCCCACCATCCCTGTGCTGTGCTGACTTCCTGGGTTTTTAACTTCATCATAACGAATAATCGTAATTAACGAACATTTTTATTTTGTCTGATTCTGAATCTCCCATCGACTACCAGTACCAGTCTCTCCCACTCCCATATTAAAAAAGCTAATTTTTCCAACTCTCACTCAGCAGCAGAAGAAAACCTCTGATTGGTCAACAAAACACCAGTCATGTTTCTGTTGTAACGGAATTTGCATCCGAAATTCGTAAATGAAATTTCGTATTTTATACAAAATTCAGAAGCATAGCAATTCGTATTTCGGATCCTCCCGAATGTAAGAATTTACGGAAATTTGTACGAAACTAATTGCACATGTCTAATACTTACCTGAGGTCCATCTAGATCCAGCAATGTTGCAGGAGTGTCTGTGCTGCCTGGGACTCTCCTCCTCGTTGGCAGAGACAGCAGTGTGGAGCCACTGGCTCCCACTGCTGTCAATCAACGTCAATAAGCCATTCAGGAGAAAAGGGGGGCGGGGCAGGGCCACGGCTCTGTGTCTGATTTGACTCGGGGAGCTGTGGCTCAGCTTGGGTGCCCCCATAGGGAAGGAGGGAGGGGCCAGAAGCTCCGGCAAGGGACCTGGGAAGAGGAGGATCGGGGCTACTCGGTGCAAAAACCACTACACAGAGGAGGTAAGTATAACATGTTTGTTATTTTTAACTAAAAAAACAAAAACAAGACTTAAGTATCACTGTAAGATGGAGGGCACCATCTTTGTAGATTGGATGTCTACAGTCTAGCCTCCAGAATCAAATATCTAAATAGCATATACTGTACTGTGTATGTGTGTGTGTATGTATGTATATGTATATATATATATATATATCAAAAAGTAAGGAAAAGTAGAAAGTATAGAAATGAGGGGAGAGGGGGAAGAAGTACAAAGAAGGGCACCTCCCATGAGATGGGAAGGGGTGGGGGAAACTGGTAATCCCAGATAAAAGAAAAGTATGATATCCAACCCATGTTATACCTGCTGTGTACAACTGACTAGTCATTGACTATACAAATAGTCAGCCAATAGTGGTTACAGATTTGTAATGCCCATTGACTGACTACCTTTATATTTGTATATTTGTAATTCAGTATTTGAAGAACATCCATGGTGTCCAATCATGTCTGTTGAAGCTGTGTGATGGTATCACTTCCATGGGCACTTATTTGCAAATATGGTATTCACTTTGAGTCCATTCTCGTATGGAAGGAGGGTCTGTGGATTACTGCATTAGAGCCTTTTCAGGTGATCCCTCTAGTGATAACTAAAGATCTACCGTATTTATGGGCGTATAACACGTGCCGGCGTATAACACGCACCCCAAGTTTAGGAGGGAATTTTGTGGAAAAAAATTTTAGGAGGGAAATTTAAGGGAAAAAAAACTTACATTTAAATGCCCATCAATGCAGCCTTGTCAGTGTCCATCTGAAGCCTCGTCAGCGTCATTTGCAGCCTTGTCCTCATTGTAGCCTCGTCATGCAGCCTGTCCTCATTGCAGCCTCGTCATGCAGCCTGTCCTTATTGCAGCCTTAGTGCATTGTCCGCTTATTTTTTTTAAAATGGCGCCGCCGAGATGTCCTGTGTATCTAGGCGGCGCCCAGAAGTTCCTGGCGGCTTTCGGCCGCTCTCGGACCTTC
>NW_027507685.1:246780746-246828246 GCF_037356315.1 Lithobates pipiens
CGATCGTTTGTAGAGAATTCCGATCGGACAAACTCCACGCATGCTCAGATCAAATTACCAGACCAAAGCTAACGGCTACTAGCCTGAACGTAGTCCCGTCGTAACGAATGAACGTCATCGCGTTCCGAACTATCGACAACTTGGTCCGACCGTGTGTATGCAACACCAGTTTCGGACAAAATCCGTCGGGGAAAAAATCTGACGGATTTTGTTGTCGGAATGTCCGACCGTATGTACAAGGGCTTACAGAAGCGCATTTGTGAGGTCAGGCACTGGTATTGGACGAGAAGACTTGGCTCTAGGGTTGCCACCTCATTATATTTTCTTTATTATTTTATATTTATCTTTGGCTGGATGTGCTTTAAAACTAGACTTTATATGCTCTGTTGTTGCCACGTCCCTCCTTGCACACCCTGTAATGAAAACCAGACCGGGGTTCTAACACTTCAACAACCGAAGAGTTGTGGTTGCAGATACACTTTAATGCTTTACTTGAAAGTCTCTTTAAAATATCTTTCTTTGCATTTAAAAACATGTAACAAATTTGCAGGTATGGAGGGATCTAGCGCAGTTTAGTTTAATGCAGATTAAATTA
Source organism: Lithobates pipiens (assembly GCF_037356315.1). NCBI lineage: Eukaryota > Metazoa > Chordata > Amphibia > Anura > Ranidae > Lithobates > Lithobates pipiens. The sequence goes on from NW_027507685.1 coordinate 246,781,342, forward strand.
TTTTATTTTTTTTAGCTACATTGTATCTTGGTTATTCTTTCCTAAACTGTGTCCTATTAGGTCTTTCTGGGATTTGTAGTTCGCACTCAGTGAGCTGTTGGTTGACTTTGCATGACTCCATGACTTGTTCGCTTTCGGCATGCTCTGAAAACTTTCATCGCCCGGCTGGAGCAGAACGACTCGTAAAACGCTGCGTGTTGCCGCAGAATCCCGCCCGTGAACACCTCCGTTTTTCTTGAAGAATAACAATTAGACGGAGCAATAAAGCCGTCCTATAGATCAGCGAGCTTCCACAGAGCGTGAATTCCTTTGACGAACGCGTTTATTGTAAGCTCCCCTACTCCCCCCCCCCCCCCCGTACACGCGTTCCAGAAAACCGCCTTGATCCTACACTTTGTATTTTCACGCTCTTGACAAGCCAATGTAGATCTGCGTCCTAACATCCTACAAGGACCTTACAATCAAAATCAATCATAGAATATTAAAGACTGCGTTTAGGGGACCTGCTGCAGTGGTAGAAGTTTACATCTACCACCTGGGGGCGCTGCACATAATAAAACCGACCACGCCCCAGTATAGTTTCCCTTTTAGGTTGCATTTACGCTTTTGCATAGTTGGAACAGGCATGTTTTTTTTTTGTTTTTTTTGTAATCCAGTATTTTTTTTTGTATTTTATAATCAAAAATTTAACATACATTGCATACAAACAAAACACCCCAAGTACATGATAACAATCATGAAAAATACACAACCAAAACAAACAAAAGAAAAAGAAAAACAAGAATAATAATAAAAAATTAATCTAAACCAATCCTCCCTCTCTACATTCTCTCCCATATTTTATGTATCTCTTCCCATATTGGACTCAAGAACATCCAACCATCTCTTCCAGATATTCTCAAATTTCCCTGGGCAGCCTCTATGTAAAAAAATATACTTTTCTTTTATCATACTTTCCTTTGTCTGTATTCTCCATTCCGCCATTGTTGGAGGGGACATTGATATCGACTTTTGAGTTCCGGTGTTGTGTCGAATACTGTCCCCCATCGGATAGTGTCCGCCCTGTACTGCGTTTGCGCAGTACGGAGGACAAGGAGACGCCGAAAGGCTCCGAAGATGAATGGCGCCTGCGCACTGAGTCCAGGTTCAAGCCCCACCATCCAAGTGGGCACAGAGTTAGAATAAAAAATTGCCGAGCGAAGCGAGGCCGTACCCGGAGTGTGGCGAGCGAGGCGAGGCCGCGAGGGGCCCTCTTACTAAGTGCTACCGTACGTCCACTTGGATGGTGGGGCTTGAACCTGGACTCTTCGGAGGCTTTCGGCGTCTCCTTGTCCTCTGTTCTGTGCAAGCGCTGCGCCTGCGCAGTACGGGGCGGACACTATCCGATGGGGGGGCAGTTTTTGGCACAACACCGGGCAAAATTTTTAAGATAACTTTTATGACTTTTTATGACTTTTAAGATAAAAATACCCCAAGAATACTCATGTCACATGCAATGTAACAAAGGTATGCTATAAACTATGCCCAGTTTTCTATTTGTGCAGCAGAGTTTTCTTACTTTTGCCGCGTACACACGATCGGAATTTTGGTCGGAAAAAGCTCTGATGGTTTTCCCGACGGAATTGCAATGGGATTTCGCTCAAGCTGTCTTGCAAACACACAGTCACACCACATTCCGACCGCCAAGAACGCGGTGATGTACAACGCGTACGACGGGACTAGAAAAAGGAAGTTCAATAGCCAGTAGCCAATGGCTACTAGGCATCTCCTAGTTGACAAGATAATTAGGCTCATGTAGGCTGGCATGTGATTGTCATCATCTCTTAGTATACAAAACATTGAGACCTCAAAAAAACTGGGATTTTAAAGGCAATATCAACAAAAAAAACATTATTTTTTCAAGAAAAAAGAATTTATCTAAAAAAAAATATTAATTTATTGAAGGACAAATAGACAAAGCAGCAATCCTATGGATGAAAACCACAGTTATGGAACATTGAATACATAGATACACATCAACATAGCAACAGAAGTAGCAAAATATCAACTACAGATACACCAAAGAGAACTTGCGAAAACATCACTCAATGTAGTAGGTAGTTTGAAAATACTGACGCGTTTCGAAAAAAGTGCATATAAATTCTTCATCAGGGACAGAAAGCCGCTATCTGAAAATACAGAGTATGATAACAGTACATGAAATGCAAACATTCTCCAAACATTATATAACATAAACATACTGCTTGTAAAGAAAACACTTACATATCAAAATATTGATCCGAGAAAGGAACACTCCTCCATCTTGGACACCATGCAGAGAAAACGGTATAAAGCATTAAGGGGCCCAAGAGTGGAACACTCAACAAGGAAGTCAAATCCAAAAAGACTCCATCAAAACACATCCCAATGATGGGACAATCAGGGGGAATGTGATAGGGGCCTATAACAAAAAATATATAATATACAGTATATAAAAACAGTAAAAATAAATAAAATATTAAATACCTTAAAAAATAATAAATGATAAATAAAAATAATAGTAAATCAAAAAAAAAAATCAAAAAAAAAAAATCAAAAATATATATATACAGGCATACCCCACTTTTAAGTACACAATGGGGTTTATTTACTAAAGCTGGAAAGTGCAAAATCAGGCTTCCTTCTGCATAGAAACCAATGGCTACTGGCCCGTTTATAGTCCCGACGTACGTGTTCTACGTCACCTCGTTCCGAACGATCAAATTTTCCGACAACTTTGTGCGACCGTGTGTATGCAAGGCAAGTTTTGGCCAAAATCTGTAGAAAATAATCCGTCAGATTTTGTGGTCGGAATGTCCGACCGTGTGAACAGGGCATTAGAGTGGAATTCGGCTTTAGGATAAAACCTTCGGTTTTAAAATCTAGACAATGCTTCTAAGTGAGAGACCATTGGGAGTTTTAGCTTCGGCATACACCATGCGCAGAGAACATTTCAAGGGCGCTGGCCCTTTAAGCCCGGCACCGCAGTCATTTATCTGTGTAATGTATGAACAGACGCCTTCATCATGGAGTTTTACAAGATGTGATCTCTCTCCTTCTCTGCAAGGTTGCTTCGCTTTAATTGCTGCTATGTAGCACTCTGTGATAACACCGTAAAGTGAATGTATCGATCGCCTGGATTTCTCGGACATGGTAGACTGGCTCTCTGCACGCTCCCGAACACTCACACACATACCTGACACTGTATTAAGAATAGGAGGAATGTTCCACATGGTACATTCAATTTGCAAAGCTAACACACTGGGATAAATATCCGTATAAAAAAAAAAAAAAAAAGTGACAGTTATTTTCAGCTGAGTCTGATGGCATTTGAAAATTATAGTCACTTGATGAATATAGAGCGCCTTTGGCTGGTGGCAAAGCCTAATTATGGTAAGTAGACAAAGTCTACCTTGGCAGTGGGTGGCCTCGTGTATTGCAGGGGTTAATTTGGTCTAGGGGTGCGTGGATAGGATGGATTACTTATCCAATCCTTCCATCCAATTCTATTCTTCTCTTTTCCCTGACGCTCTGGATGGGTCCTCAGAGTCATCACATACAGCACATGGATGCAGGTATAATTCCAATCACTGGGTATCGAGATAGTCCTCTTAACCACCACAGGTGTCACATGGCATTTTATATGGAGTAGTCCATGTTAAGGCACCCTTTTCCGTTTCTGCAGGAATAAGGTGTAATACCTACCTTGTTCCTAGTTCCAGCAGGGTCCCTCCATCTGTGCAACTGGTCCCATGAAGCCTCCTAAGAAAGGTGCTCCTGGCTATAGTCCAGGGGGGACCCAGAGGACACCAGAGAGAGGGTTGAGAGGACCCAAAGGACACCAGAGAGGGGGTTGAGAGGACCCAAAGGACACCAGAGAGGGGGTTGTAAGGTAAGTAACGCAGCCTCTGCAGCTCCCCCGAGGCCTAACAAGCATTTAACCCTTGTAGTGTGGGTGGGGCCCCGACTACAGAGTATCATGGTATTAGACAGTGGTCACCAAACTGCAGCCCGTTGGCCGGATGCAGCCCTTTGCTTGCTTTTACCCGACCATTGGGGAATTATTCCCCCCGCTGTCAACAACAGTTGGGCATAGTTCTTGTCATTGACACTGACAATGAGGTACCAGTCCTACGATTCTCCCACTGATACCAATGATGGGGCACCATTCCTCCCACTGATACCAGTGATGGGGCACTATTCCCCCCACAGATATCAATGGTGGGGCATTATTCCTCCCTTTGATACCAATGATGAGACACAATTCCTCCCACTGATGCCAATGGTGGGGCACTATTCCTCCCACCGATATCAATGGTGGGGCACTATTCCTCCCACTGATACCAATGATGGGGCACTATTCCTCCCACCGATACCAATGGTGGGGCACTATTCCTCCCACTGATACCAATGATGGGGCACTATTCCTCCCACTGATACCAATGGTGGGGCACAATTCCTCCCACTGATACCAATGATGGGGCACTATTCCTCCCACTGATACCAACGGTGGGGCACTATTCCTCCCACTGATACCAATGATGGGGCATCATTATTGCCACTGAAACCAATGATGGGGCATCATTCTTGCCACTGAAACCAATGATGGGGCACCATTCCTCCCACTGATACCAGTGATGGGTCACTATTCCTCCCTTTGATACCAGTGATGGGGCACTATTCCTCCCTTTGATACAAATGATGGGGCACTATTCCACCCAACGATACCTATGATGGGGCATTATTCCTCCCTTTGATACCAATGATGAGACACAATTCCTCCCACTGATACCAATGGTGGGGCACTATTCCTCCCACTGATACCAATGGTGGGGCACTATTCCTCCCACTGATACCAATGATGGGGCACTATTCCTTCCACTGACACCAATAATGGGGCATTATTCCTCCCTTTGATACCAATGATGAGGCACTATTCCTCCCACTGATACCAATTATGGGGCACTATTCCTCCCTTTGACACCAATGATGGGGCACCATTCCACCCACTGATACCGATGATGGAGCATTATTCCTCCCTTTGATACCAATGATGAGGTACAATTCCTCCCACCAATACCATTATTCTTGCCACTGAAACCAATGATGGGACACTATTCCGCCCACTGATACCAATGATGGGGCACTATTCCTCCCACTGATACCAATGATGGGGCATTATTCTTGCCACTGATACCAATGATGGGGCATTATTCTTGCCACTGATACCAATGATGGGACACTATTCCGCCCACTGATACCAATGATGGGGCACTATTCCTCCCACTGACACCAATGATGGGGCATTATTCTTGCCACTGATAACAATGATGGGACACTGTTATTTCCAGTGACACCAATCATGGGGCACTATTCCTCCCACTGATACCAATGTCAGGGCATTGTTTACTCCCACTGATGTCAGAACATTTTCTTTTCCCACTGATAACAACAATGGAGCACTATTCCTCCCACTAATACCAACGAGGGGGCATTATTCTTGCCACTTATACCAATGATAGGGCACGTTTATCTCCAATGACACCAATGATGGGGCACCAATACTCCCCCTAATACCACTGACTGGGCATTTGATGCCAGGACTTTATCTTCCCTTACTGGCCACAATCCAGCCCCCCAGAAAACTGTCCTTTTGGTTCGAAAGTTTGAAGACTCCTGGTCTAAGGTTCTGATGTCATCCCAATGCAGGGTCCACAGACCTACCTGGAGTGTGATGACACAGAGGGGCAGTTCACTGCCAAGGAATGGGGGAGCACCATCTGCCAGTGGAGAGAGGTGAGTATGCTGCATAGAATGACCCTTGCTCTTCATAGGGAAGCAGTGATCTCTTTAGAGGTCCAGTACACCCCCTGCTACATGGTGGTTACCATCATTGACTTTCACAAGGTTTGATCATGTGGGGAGGGTTTCTCAAGGCAATTTATTTATTTTTATTTTTTATTTTTTATTTTTTTTAACATTGCCTCTATATATACATATGATCAAGCTTTGCTTATTTAGTTATGACTAAGCACCACTATAGGGTGTAAAACGCGTCAGCTGCTTCTCCCTGTTTCTTTCCTACATGAGGTGATTTCCATTTTTCAATAAAGATGCCTTCAGCGATGTGCGGTCGTCACAGATTTTTTTTACACCCCCCCGCCAAGCCAGAGTTTTCAAATCAGCAAAGCTCACACTCCTTCCTATCTTGTGGCTGAAATCTGCTTTTTTTTTCATTTCTTTTTGAAGTAAGACCCCAGATAATAAAAATACACCAACTTTTGCAATCACTGTATTTTTAAACGCAGCTATAAGTACCTGTACGAGTTTGCTAGTAAAAGTCTGTTTGCACAACAGCAGTGTTACTACAGCAGGCCACAGCTTCTGAAGAGGTCTGTAATGTAGCTGAGGTGCGAGCCGCAGGGTACCTCATGCTGTATGTCAGTGTAAGTAAAAGTGTTGATGTTTTTTTTTATTTCTGTACGTTTGGGTCCAAACGAGCCAGCAGCAGAAAAGCACCGGCCTTCCGTGTCCTCTTTTTTTACTCGCTGTCAGAGAAAACCCATTCATTAATTCCATAATGACTTTTTTTTTCTCTTTAAATAAGCTCATCTCTCTCATCTCTTATGTATGCCTTATTATATATCATGGATCATCCCGGAATGTTCAATCATCAGAAAAAAAAATAAAAAAAATAATAATAATAATTGCCCAAGTATTGGGATTCCCTTCCACTGCTAATGTATAATAATTATTATTATCCGAATGTTCAATCATCAGAAAAAAATAAAAATAATAATAATAATTGCCCAAGTGTTGGGATTCCCTTCCGCTGCTAATGTATAATAATAATGTATATTATTATTATTATTATTATTCAGGATTTATATAGCGCCAACAGTTTGCACAGCTCTTTACAATATGAAGGCAGACAGTACATTACAAAACAATACAGGAGGAATCAGATAATATTAATAGCAGTAAATTCATATTAATATTATTATTTTATTTATTTTATTATGTATTACATTTAAAATATACAGTATTATAATACTAACCGCTTGCCGACCAGCGCACAGCAATATACGTCGGTACAATGTCACGGCTGCGCAAATGGGCGTACCTGTACGTCCCTTTTAAGACGCGGCATTGTGGGCACCCATGCGCCCGCCGCGTACTCCGTCACCGCGCCCACGGGTCTCGCGGACTCTATGTCCACTGGTGTCCCGCGATCGTGTCACGGAGCTGAAGAACGGGGAGATGACTTTGTAAACAAGGCATTTCCCCGTTCTGCCTTGTGACATGACAGAGATCACTACTCACTGTCATCGGAAGCAGTGATCGCTGTCATGTGAGTAGTAGCCCACCCCCTCCCCACAGTTAGAATCACTCCCTAGGCCGCACTTAACCCCTTCATTGCCCGCTTATATATATATATATATATATATATATATATATATATATATATATATTTTTTTTTTTATTATTATTATTTCCATCAGTAGCATAATTTTATGTGGCAGCTTCCTCTGAATTTTTGTTCGTAATTATAAATTGTTTATTATTAACCTGTTTCAAAAAGCTGTACATATATACAGTAGGTGGCGGCAGGATGGGGGGAGGGGGGCCTCAACACCGAGCCGCCACTCATCATATGCATCCAAGGGGGACTGGCTTTCTGTGCTGGGAATGCGCTCAGTCCACACTCCCTGCGCAGTGGCCACGCTCTCTTAATGAGCTCCCTGTCATTGTCTGTGATTGGGAGCTCCCGATCTCCTGATAATGAGACATCCAATCACAACGGTCGCCTGGGATGCCCAGCCTATGCTTGCCAGTGTCAAGACCCTCTTAAAGGGCTGCAAGGAGTTAATGCCCAGAGCTTGCTGAGAGTGGAGAGTGGCGCCCCCATCAGTGTGCTCGTGCTCAACCAGCGGGATGGGGGGGTTGTCCTTGACCAAGCTGTTCTGATGGACTTCAGTAGAGGTCTAGGACCAGTCTGGATCTCAGAACTAACTTTAAAGAATTTGAAATCTTTTGGTGGGTGTGACTGTTGACTTTGAGGTATCTTAACCATAGGTCTTAGCAGCTTTGGAATTCAGCTTCGATGCTAGCTAATACAATTAGTAAGATTGAAATCAATTATCCCATGAACGGGAGAGAATTACAGGACGAGCTTGGATGGCTCTTCATTACCTGTCAAGCATAGCTTAGACGGGCCCCCATAAATAATGTATACATGTCACATTGGCAGTCGAGTTTCTCCACTCTTTGAGGCTGAGAAGCGGCAGTGGAGAAGGTCTTTCATTGCGAGTAGTTCACAGACCTACCACTGTTCCTTTCTGTGCTACAATTGAGTCTTCTTTCAATCGCTTAGGTGAATTAGGGTTGTCGTATCCTTGCCCTCTCCGTGTCTTGATCTCCTCGAGGCTTCTCCCGTTTCATCCCGGTTCCTCGCCGAGTTCAGGCTCTATTATTTTTTTTTATTTAATTTTTTCAAACTCCACCAAGGTCTAGGATGTGCAAACTCTATTAAATTGTGCTTTCTGCAGAAGTTTTCTGGCATGGCCTTGTTTCCTGCAGGTCTTTTAAAGCTGAGAGCTGTCAGTAACTTTACAAGTCTATATGAATTAATTTCTAACATGCCGCAATATACAACAATAGAATCAGTTTTCAGAAAAAGCACCATCTTTTATCATTAAACGGCTGTCCTTTCTCCAGTGCATTGACGTGGCCTCAGCTAAAAGATGATGCCATTTATCTGCTGCAAGCAGCAGGAAGAGTTTCCTCAGTCTCCATCCCCCTAGTGATCAGACTGCAACATTGTAATTTTGTTGGAATTTAGACATTTGTGCATGCAACCAGGAACTGCACATGCACCAGGGTTTACTAGATTGTGTCCTATCTGAGCTGGTCCAGGAAGTAGGTGGTGACCCAAATTGATGCCTGAACAAAGGTGGCATTGCCCCTTTTGAGATAAAAGCAGAAATCAGCATTGAGTAGTGTGATTTTTATAAAGAGGTAATAAATATCTGATAGTGTTACAATTAACCAATACTAGGATGCATGAGAGGGTGGTCAGTGGTGGATGATGATGGTGGGTAGATGATGAACAAGACAGAGGGTGGTCAGTGGTGGATGATGATGGTGGGTAGATGATGAACAAGACAGGGGGTGGTCAGTGGTGGATGATGATGGCGGGTAGATGATGAACAAGACAGGGGGTGGTCAGTGGTGGATGATGATGGCGGGTGGATGATGAACAAGACAGAGGGTGGTCAGTGGTGGATTATGATGGTGGGTAGATGATGAACAAGACAGAGGCTGCTCAGTGGTGGATGATGATGGGTAGATGATGAACAAGACAGAGGGTGGTCAGTGGTGGATAATGATGGGTAGATGATGAACAAGACAGAGGGTGGTCAGTGGTGGATGATGATGATGGGTAGATGATGAACAAGACAGAGGGTGGTAAGTGGTGGATGATGATGGTGGGTAGATGATGAACAAGACAGAGGGTGCTCAGTGGTGGATGATGATGATGGGTAGATGATGAACAACACAGAGGGTGGTCAGTGGTGGATGATGATGATGGGTAGATGATGAACAAGACAGAGGGTGGTCAGTGTTGGATGATGGTGGTGGGTAGATGATGAACAAGACAGAGGGTGGTCAGTGGGGAATGATGATGATGGGTAGATGATGAACAAGACAGAGGGTGGTAAGTGGTGGATGATGATGGTGGGTAGATGATGAACAAGACAGAGGGTGGTCAGTGGGGAATGATGATGATGGGTAGATGATGAACAAGACAGAGCGTGGTCAGTGGTGGATGATGATGATGGGTAGATGATGAACAAGACAGAGGGTGGTCAGTGGTGACTGATGATGGTGGGTAGATGACGAACAAGACAGAGGGTGGTCAGTGTTGGATGATGGTGGTGGGTAGATGATGAACAAGACAGAGCGTGGTCAGTGGTGGATGATGATGATGGGTAGATGATGAACAAGACAGAGGGTGGTCAGTGGTGGATGATGATGGTGGATAGATGATGAACAAGACAGAGGGTGGTCAGTGTTGGATGATGATGGTGGGTAGATGACGAACAAGACAGAGGGTGGTCAGTGGTGGATGATGATGGTGGGTAGATGATGAACAAGACAGAGCGTGGTCAGTGGTGGATGATGATGGTGGATAGATGATGAACAAGACAGAGGGTGGTCAGTGGTGGATGATGATGGTGGGTAGATAATGAACAAGACAGGGGGTGGTCAGTGGTGGATGATGATGGTGGATAGATGATGAACAAGACAGAGGGTGGTCAGTGTTGGATGATGATGGTGGGTAGATAATGAACAAGACAGGGGGTGGTCAGTGGTGGCAGATGAAGGTGGGCAGATGATAAAAAAGAGGAGGTGGTTGGTGGTGGTCAATGAAGGTGGGTAGGTACAAAATACATCAATGTGATGCCATTAGACCAGAAAAGATCCAAAGATACATCAAAAAGTAGAATTCTGCAGGTATCAGACAGGTGCGAATGGCCATGGCCCGTTCACCCTGTCTGATGCCTGCATAAATCTACTTTATGGTTGGAAGGGTTATTCCCGTGGGAAAGATTATTTAATCGGATCTTCCCTGGTCTAATGGTATCACAATGATGTAGAAGAAAGAAGTCTGGTTATCTTTGATGAAGGAATTATCTAGATGGCCCATCCTTCTCAATTTAAATACCAGTACTTGAAGTATAATTTTTAAGAGTGGTATGATTATCAGTCTTTGGATTCCATGACCTCTTATCAAAACAGGGTATTATAGGGCTTTTTTTCCCCTCTATGGCACACTGATACTCTGCCGGACAATCTAGGAGGCCTCTAGGCTCCTCTGGAGTCATATTCATGTTTGGGTGACATTGTATATAAGGTCTTTACAAAAGCTCCAGAAGAAGCCATGATTATGGCGAAACATGTAGAAGCAACAAACTAGTGTATTGCGACCGCATGATTTTCATGTGTTGGTTTTAAATTCTACCCATTTTAAAATTGTTTAATAAAATTATGAAATTGGTATTATCAATTTGATTGATTTTTTTTTGCACCTTAAAACTCCCATCCTTGCTCTTTTCTAATTTGTAATATATTACGGGGAGGTGGTGCTTGTAGTTAGACCACCTGTCTCTGGTATCAAACTCATCTACTTCGAAGGCGGGTTGATGATAAATAAGGGAGGGGGTGGTTGATGGTGGCAGTGGCGGGACAAGGTCATCCAGCTCCCAGGGCAAAGATGCCAAACTGCGCCCCCCTTTCCCTAAGGGTTAGGGTCAGGGTGCCCCCTACCCCTGCAATAAACCATTGCGCCAGGGGCAGCCACCCCTCCTGCCCACCCCTTGGATGGTGGCCAGTGAAAGTGAGTAGAAGATAAAAAGTGAGGTGTTCCCAAGTATGCTATAAGGATCACCCACCACTGAATAAGGTAAACTCATCATGTAACCATCCCGAAGATCTCTAAAACAAAAAAAAAGGAAGTATAGAGGGTGAAGGCGGTGGAGCTGGAGGCCTAGAGGAGGGATCCCAGAACTAAGCTTCAACGCGAAAAAATATACCTTATAATAGGTCCACTTAAAGCTAGAAGCCAAGTCTGCATATGTAATGTATCATCAACATAGACCACCCCCCCTCCCCCCCCAGCCCAACTCCATATATAATAATAAGATACCCTTTTTTTGTTTTTTTATTTGTTATTAATGTTAATGCTCACTTTCACTATCTTTATTGACAGCTGATAAATTATACAATCAAAGCTGATCCTTTCCCTTTCAATATTAAATTGATCACAAAGGAGAAGTTGGGCATTAAACAATGAAAATACTTTATTGAAGGTATACTTTAATACATAAATGATAAGGAGATTATCGTTCCAGCATTGCACGAAGTAAATATCTCATCTTCGGTCGACACACATATTGACGCCGGTTTCTGCTTCCCGCGCTCCTGCAGCTCCTTTGCTGCTATCCCGTATTGATTTACCTATATAGAGTATTTTATAGTTCAGTCCGGAGGTTGAATACCATCGGAAGGCTGTCTGACCGTCCATCTCCCAGACAAACTGTATTTGATTACTGCCAGCACAAGAAAAACTCACCCTCCTGGCAGACCTACGCTCCCTCTCTATTTATGGGCTCCCTGGGTCCGATCGATGGTGGTTATTTTTGGAGATTCGGTTGGCTTTGGTTGAGGGTTCAGTGGCGGGTTTCTGAGACTGCTGACCCATCTTTTTTCCTGACTGACGTAGCTTGTTTGGAAGAGAACAGCATTAAGGTCGATTTATCATCATAGTGACCAATCAGAAGTTATCTTCTGTCTTTTAATTGAGATATATACATATATATATATATATATATATATATATATATATATATATATATATATATATATATATATATATACACATATACATATATATATATATATATATATATATATATATATATATATACATATATATATATATATATATATATATATATATATATATATATATATATATATATACATACATATATATATATATATATATATATATATATATATATATATATATATATATATATATATATATATATATATATACATATATATATATATATATATATATATATACATATATATATATATATATATATATATATATATATATATATATACATATATATATACATATATATATATATATATATACATATATATATATATATATATATATATATATATATATATATATATATATATATATATTGTATTTCTTTTATATCTTGTAAAGAAAAACTTAATACAAAAAACTGAAATAATATTGAATAATAATAATAATAATAATATATTAATAAATAAATATAAATTTATATATATCTATCTATATATAAAAATCTCTAAAGTCCATATATATATATATATATATAGAGCTTTTTATATATAGATAGATATATATACATTTATATTTATTTATTAATATATTATTAGTATTATTCAATATTATTTCAGTTGTATTTATTAAGTTTTTCTTTACAAGATATAAAAGAAATACAAAATATATAAAGCATCTACAGTAGTTTGCTAATATAACCTACACAGCAGCATTGGTACACATAATGCCACGTACACACAACCAGACTTTTTCGTCGGACTACTTTGCATATTATTTTATATATACTGGGAAATATGCTGCAGAAATCTCCCTCCACTGAGTCTGGCTGCAGCCATTTTAACTGTGGGCAGCTGAGGCTGCTGCCTGTTTACTTCCTGGATTTAAACAGACACACAGTCACGCCTCCAGCTCTGCAGCTCTCATTGGCCCTCTTATGACTCATCCCCCCTCCCTTCCTGGCAGACTCTCACAAGAGAGAGAGAGAGAGAGAGCTGTTCATGATGTCATAAGCCTAGGCTTTTGTACCAGAAAAGAAACAGGAAGTGGGCTGTATAAGGGATCTACTGGCAGAAAAAAAAATGTTTTACTATCCATAGTTAAAACAACAACAAGGGCAGAAGATTTAATAGATGGAAAAATGAGAAATAAAATAAACGCCTCATGCATGTGTCCTGCTTCTTAATATAGGGAGTCAACAATGCCAAGAGTTGGTGAAAGCAGGGGTCCGTCATCCGGAGGTAATTACGAAAAAACATCTGCATTATTCTCCTGGGGCTCCCACAGCAAAGGCATATGACATAATTGGTCACGATTAATAAAGCAACCAATTTTTGGCCCAAGAACTCTTCCTCCTCCTGTTCCTTAACTGGACTTGGGTCAAAGCAATAACTCCAAGGCCAATAATAAATAACATGGTATCTGCTCCGATTTGGCAACATGGCTGGTTGACAAACGGCTGTTCAGAAACAAATTGAAAGGCGCAAAATGAACGACCACAACATACAGGGATATACAACGTAATACTGACATATAATCACACACATAGGTTGGACTTGATGGACTTGTGTCTTTTTTCAACCTCACCTACTATGTAACTATATGCAAAATGAAAAGCGCAAATAAACACTCACCAAACTTCTACTAACACAAAATTAGCAGAAGGAGCCCAAAGGGTGGCGCTAAAGAGCTGAAAAACAACGTAGTACGTCGCTACGTTCGCGTTTGTTGGCCGACAATTCTTTGACGTCTGTATGAAAGACAAGTTTGGGCCTTCGGACAAAAGTTCACGGGTTTGTTGGCCAACAATCCAATCAAGTGTACGAGTCTTTAGTGCTTTAGATATATATTTTTTTTTTCTCTTATTTTTTTCTTCTAATTATTATTTATTTACATTTATTTATTTTTTTACTTTTTTGGGGCAGTTTTCTGCACATGGGGAACACTCAAATACTCACCTATATTGATTTAATTTCTTGCTTGTATGAATTGTTCTATAGGGCTGATATAAGCCCTGTTCTAATAATAATATAAGGATATATGGGACTATGTTGTCCCTGGCTATGTGCGTTGAGTGGAACTTTTGCAAAATATTTAATAAAATCCAATTATTTAAATGATGCTGGACATCCTCCAGCCAGGAAATGAGTTGGGCCTCTATCTGACTTGCTGCAGCCTCTAATGCACATGGTGAGAAGCTCACAGTGTGCGGTGAAATCAGAAGAAGTCATTTTAGTCCAGGAGAGGAGCCGCTACAACTGTGCAAGACTAAAGGGAAGACCATGGCTCATATTTACATTTCTGCCTATGTTGTATGTCTGTGACCCCTTTGGAAAATCTCCCTTGCTTCCTGTGGCTGTGACACCGATCAAAAAAAATAAAAAATGGGGGTATAGGGAGGGGGGGGGGGGGTTCTGTTTCCAGGACAAGAAGGCACAGACAATATTCACTTATCTCGGTGTTCAGTGGATTTTTCCAGCGCAGTTGCAGTGCATGCCGGGTAGAATTAGCACTTGTAGTCAGTTTATTCCTCTACAACATTTTCTCATTACAGAATGGAAGTCTTTTAATTATCTTAAACCCGCCATAATTCCGCATTCCTCGCATCTCGCCTGAAATAAAGTCCGTATTACCTTTTCTCGGGAAGAAGTGCGATAAAAACTGTTTGTCAGGCTCACAGCCCGTTATTTTGCTACACAAGTAATAAATTAAAAGGGCGAAAAAAATAAAATAAAAAATAAAAAGCTTTTTTGAGGTGCGGCTCAGCCGTGCGTCTGTATTTAAAGCGTCTCTTCTGTAGAAGCTCCTTCCTGGTGCGCACTGCGGGGGATACGGAGCTGATTATTTATTTTTTCAACTTTTTTTTTTTCTTTTTTGTGATCCCCTAATGAACGCTGTACATGAAAATGCAAAAGTATTATTATTATTTTTTTTTTCCTATTATTATTTCTGTAAGTCGCTAATTATCTCTGAGAGTGGATTGTAGGCGAGGAACTTTGTGTTTTCTAGAACAAACTTTCAAAAAAACAATCTAATCAGATGAATTAATTGATTATATATATATATATATATATATATATATATATACATACACACACACACACACACATATATATATATATATATATATATATATATATATATATATATATATATATATATATATATATATATATATTTCTTGATCATACATCACGGGACACAGGAGCTTCATTACATAGTGGGTTATATAGGCACCTCTGGTGATTGGACACTGGTTGACCCTAATTAAGGAGAATTCCTCCCCTATATAACCCCTCCCATCCGGGAGGCACCTCAGTTTTTTCGCCAGTGTCTGGTCGATGGTCACGTAAAACTTAGCTCTATGCGGGTCCCGGCGAGGGCCGAAGGGCTACAACAAACCGGATCCATACCTCGGGCCGATATTTGACTCCCAAGATGGTATGGTACCCAGGCCTCGTTTGCCGAAGACACGAGGTTTTGCCTGTAAGTCCTCTCCATTGGAAGACTGGACTCTGGGACAACCAGACTTGGGGTACTGTTGACTCAGGGCGCCCGTAAGTTTCTGGCAGAGTTTTTTACAAGGCCCAGGTAGGAGGATCTTTTCGTAAGAACCCCAGATACGCCTGAAGGTTGGCTAACAATACCCGCCGTGATGGGTGAAGGCTGGAATTGGTCTGAACACAGCAATTCCTGCGGCGGGGAACAGGTAGGGGAAGTCATCCTATATATTTAATATATGAATGGATTTCTTCACTGTGAGTAGTTGTATGTCTTACCTGGTTTCCACCACTAGATGGAGTAAGAGCAGCCTGATGCATACTTACATGCCTTTCAATACTAACACGCTCAGTGAAGTGCCTGGTTCTCCAGCTCTCACGTCTCCTTGCAGTCCCTGCCACAATAAAGGTAAAAAAGGGGTCCCACGCAGATCAGGGGGTCCCAGGTCACTCCTTTTGGGTTCTCCTCCTCCCCCCCGGATCCCGCGGTCCTCGTGCACGCGCGCGGGCGCGTGCACGCGCGCCGGGCGCGCTCCCGGCCTATTGGGGAAAGGGGGGGGGGGTGTGGTTGCCAGCTGTGCACAATCAGGTGCTCTATGCTGTAATGCAGGCGCCAAAACGGCCGTTTTAAAAGCCCAGAGCGTCAGGGGACTGTAAGGTGAGGCACAGGAGCTGTGGGCTGTAAGCATCCGTGGGATTGGATCCAGGCAAACCCTAAGACACCTACTCGGCATCATATTGTGCAGTTAAGCTAATATTGATTTATTGTGAGACTTTAAGCACAAATAAGTGATTGCATTTTACATTAGTAACTCTGCTTTGTAGCTCAGTACTATGTCTCCTCGTAAGAGGGTTTCAGGGGCAGGTAACAAAAGCACTGGCAAATCACCGCCTAGGTCCAGGGGTTCCAAGGGTGCATGCAGGTTACCATCCCCCTCTGCAAGAGTGGAGCCTGCATCTCAAGACGAGTCAGTGCCCCTTTCAGGCTTTGCAGCCTCTCCTAATGTCGCAGCCCCGGTCTATGTCACTGAGGACTCCCTTAGGGCTTCATTGGAGAGTTTTGAAGGGAGGATAATGAATTTTATTTCTGCTTCCCTAAAAGATAGCAGAAAAAGGGGTAGATCCCCTCCCTCTGCTGAAATCCCTCTCTCAGACAGTTGCTCTGAAAATGAGGAGAGATCCCTATCTTTAGAAAGGGATCATGAGCAGTCGGATCAGTCAGAGGATGAGGAGCTAGTCCCCTCCTCCCAGGCACTCAGAAAGCAGGTGCAGTATTACACTGAATTGGTGCGTACCACGTTCAGAATGCCGCCTGCTGAAGTCGCTACATCCTCTGTCTCTTCCCTGGGAGTCAGGAAAGCCCCACAGACTGCCTGTTCCTTCCCAATTCATCCTTTAATGGCTGACTTGATGTATGAGGACTGGGGACATCCCGATAAACTGTTTACTCCTCCCAAGAGGTTTTCTATGAATTATCCCGTGGAGGAAAGTTTCACCAAGAAATGGGGGGTCCCATCTGTTGATGCGGCTATCTCTTGTGTGAATAAAAACCTAACTTGTCCTTTGGATAATGCGCAGGTATTTAAGGATCCAGCTGACAAAAGGCTGGAAACCTTGTTAAAAGCCTCCTTTTCCATGGCCGGCGCTGTGGTGCAACCTACAGTTGCAGCCGTGGGGTTGTGTCAGTTCCTTAAGGAACAGGTCAAACAAATGTTTGAACTCCTCCCCAGCGAGGAAGTAGTGAAATATGCAGAGATGCCTCACATCTTATGTTTCATAATTGATGCAATTTTGGATTCTGTCCAACAAGCATCCCGTTTGTCCCTTATGTTGGTACACATGCGTAGGGCTCTATGGCTAAAAAATTGGGCCGCTGAGATGTCATGCAAAAAGCATTTGGCTGGGTTCCCATTTAAAGGGGAACGTTTGTTTGGAGAGGAACTAGATAAATTCATCCAAAATATCTCAGGAGGTAAATCTACACTCCTTCCAGTCAAGAAGAGTAAGCGTCCCTCATTCAGGCGTACTCTTTCTCCCGAAGCGTCAAGCTCTAAACAGTGGCGACGGCCTTCCCAGCCCTCCGCTGCTAGAAAGCCTCAGGGCCGAGCCCAGGGACAGAAAAAGACTTGGGGGCGGAAGCCTGCCAAGCAAACCTCCAAGACCTCCTTGTGAAGGGGCGCCCCCGCTCGGCCGAGTGGGGGGAAGGCTCCTGCAGTTTGCAGGCGCCTGGCGGGAGGAGATTCAGGACAAATGGGTGATCTCTTCGGTATCTCTGGGCTACAGGCTAGAATTTCAGAAGATTCCACCCTTTCGTTTTCTAAGGTCAAGGATCCCCAAGGATCCAATAGAGCGGAAATCGCTACTCCTGGCCTTAGATCAGTTACTATCCCAAGGTGTGATAGTAGAGGTGAGCCCGAAAGATCAGGGTTCAGGTTTTTATTCGAATCTCTTCACCGTCCCAAAACCAAACGGAAGTGTCAGACCTATCTTGGATCTGAGAGACTTGAACCGGTTTCTACACATCCAGACCTTCCGGATGCAGTCTATACGCACTGTGGTTTCCTCCCTGCAGGGAGGAGAATTCATGGCATCAATAGATATCAGAGATGCATATCTCCACGTGCCAATATTTCCCGCGCACCAGAAGTTCCTAAGGTTCGCGGTAGAGCAACGCCACTTTCAATTTGTGGCCCTGCCATTCGGCCTAGCCACGGCCCCCCGAGTCTTCACGAAGATTCTAGACCCTCTCTTAGCAACTTTAAGAGTTCAGGGCATAGCCGTCATGGCTTACCTAGACGACTTGCTTCTCGTAGAGAGAACTATAACGAGCCTAAGTCGCAGCGTCACCAGTACGCTAGAACATCTGGGCCGCCTAGGTTGGATTATAAACCTAGAAAAGTCGTCTCTGCAACCGACCACCAGGTTGGATTACCTGGGTCTCATTATCGACACCGCTCAGGGCAGGGTGTTCCTTCCAGGGCCAAAGGCCTTGGCCATTGGAGATCTGGTGCGCCTAGTTCTGGGCAGAAGATCTCCCTCTATTCGTCTATGTATGAGACTATTGGGAAAGATGGTCGCCTCATTCGAGGCCGTCCCATTTGCCCAGTTCCACTCAAGGCCCCTGCAAAGATGCATCCTTGCGATTTGGAACAGGAAGCCCCAATCCCTGGATCTTCCTATGCGTTTATCCCCCCGGGCACGCAAGAGTCTGGTTTGGTGGTTACAAACCAGAAATTTGCTAAAAGGCAAAACATTTCTTCCCCTCTCATGGAAGATTGTCACAACGGATGCCAGCCTGACAGGCTGGGGAGCCGTATTAGAGGGAACATGCTCGCAGGGAAAATGGTCTGCGACCGAAAGTCTGTTGCCCATAAATATCCTAGAGATTCGGGCAGTTTACATGGCACTCAGAGAGTGGTCTCACAGACTGCGAGGCTTCCCGGTTCGGATTCAGTCCGACAATGCCACCGCGGTGGCTTATATCAATCACCAGGGCGGTACCAGAAGTCTGGTGGCCCAAAACGAGGTGAATCGCATACTTGTCTGGGCAGAAGAGCATGTTCCGTGCCTCTCTGCAGTCTTCATCCCAGGAGTGGAGAATTGGCAGGCGGATTATCTCAGCCGCCAGCAGTTGTGCCCAGGAGAATGGGCTCTGCACCCCGATGTGTTTCGAGACATATGTTACAAATGGGGCACTCCAGACGTGGATCTTTTTGCGTCCAGATTCAACAGGAAACTGGACAACTTTGTGTCAAGGACAAGAGATGCACTTGCTCAGGGGTCAGATGCTCTGACGGTTCCCTGGAATCAGTACAATCTGATCTATGCCTTCCCCCCGAACCCGCTACTGTCACGGTTCCTGGAAAGGGTCAAGAGGGAGGCGAAGTCGGTCCTTCTAGTGGCCCCGGCTTGGCCCAGGCAACCATGGTTCGCAGAAATCATGAAGCTAGCAGTGGGCAGGCCATGGACCCTCCCCCTCCGGCCAGATCTGCTCTCGCAGGGCCCAATTTACCATCCTGCTTTACGCAGTCTGAATTTGACGGTCTGGCTGCTGAGACCCACATTTTAAAAGACCGTGGTCTTTCGGGGCCAGTCCTTTCCACTCTGGTCAATGCCAGAAAGCCGGCCTCCAGGCGTATCTATTACAAGATCTGGAGGGCATATGTTTCCTGGTGTGAACCCAGGAGATGGCATCCCAGAAGGTATGTCATTAGCAGAATCTTGGCCTTTCTCCAATCAGGCCTTGAATTGAATTTGGCCATAAGCACCATCAAGGTGCAGATTTCGGCCCTGTCAGTCTTTTTTCAAAGACCGCTTGCATCACATTCCCTGATACGGGCCTTTATCCAGGGGGCTATGCGGATGAGACCGCCAGTCAGACCTCCGGTATGCCCATGGGATCTGAATTTGGTTCTCTCGGCCTTAGTAGCCCAACCATTTGAACCTTTGCATCTTGCTTCGTTAGTCCTCTTGACAAAGAAGCTAGTCTTCCTAGTAGCCATATCCACGGCTAGAAGGGTATCAGAATTGGCAGCTCTTTCTTGTAAAGAGCCCTATCTAATTATCCATAAGGACCGGGTGGTTATGCGTCCCAACAGGTCCTTTCTACCTAAGGTGGTTTCAGGTTTTCATCTGAATCAAGATATAATCCTACCATCCTTTTTTCCAAATCCTCAGTCCATAGAGGAAGAATCCTTACACACTTTAGATGTGGTTAGAGCAATCAGTCTTTATCTTCAAGCAACTGCTCAGATAAGAAAAACTGACTGCTTATTTATTCTGCCAGAAGGCCCTAGAAGGGGTCAGGCAGCGTCAAAGTCCACTCTCTCGAGATGGATCAGACAGGTTATTTCTCAGGCCTATAGCTTAAAGGGGAAGATTCCTCCTTTTCAGGTGAAAGCGCACTCTACTAGGGCTGTCAGTGCTTCTTGGGCAGTGCATCACCAGGCCTCCCTGGCTCAGATCTGTAAGGCTGCGACTTGGTCATCAATCCACACATTCACCAGATTCTATCAGGTGGATGTCAGAGGGCAAGAGGATATCGCCTTCGGGCGCAGTGTACTGCAGGCTGCAGTTTAGGTCCTCAGGTCCCTGGCGGTCTATGCTTATGATCTGTGTCTCCCTCCCCTCAACCTGAGCATTGCTTTGGGACATCCCACTATGTAATGAAGCTCCTGTGTCCCGTGATGTATGATCAAGAAAATGGGATTTTTATATACAGCTTACCTGTAAAATCCTTTTCTTGAGAGTACATCACGGGACACAGGGCTCCCGCCCCTCTTGGGTTTTACGTGGTTCTTATTGCTTTGCTACAAAACTGAGGTGCCTCCCGGATGGGAGGGGTTATATAGGGGAGGAATTCTCCTTAATTAGGGTCAACCAGTGTCCAATCACCAGAGGTGCCTATATAACCCACTATGTAATGAAGCTCCTGTGTCCCGTGATGTACTCTCAAGAAAAGGATTTTACAGGTAAGCTGTATATAAAAATCCCATTATATATATATATATATATATACACATATATTTATATATATATATGTATATATATATATATATATCAGCAGTCCCAGCCATTTATGTATTTCAATGTATATCATAAAGGATGATGGCACCTCATCACATCAGAACATAATTCAGAATAAAAAAAAAAAAATTTCACTCACTTTGGAGAGATTTCTTAAATTTTCTGTCTATAGGACAGGATGTTAAGCAGTAGAAAAAAAAAGGCTTTAAACATCCCCTACTCTATTTCACTTTCTATTTTTGTTTTACTATTATTGAATTATTATTTTAAAGTAGTCATTGTATCGAAAACTCAAAGATCTGCTGTTCTAAAGTTTTTTTGTTTTTTTTATTGTTTTTTTTTATTTTTATTTTTGTGTGTGTTTTTCACTTATTCATTTTTGAATATATTGCGCCCCCAGAAAAGAGGGTCCTTTATTTTTGATGCACTAGATTGAATATGGTATTTTTTCTCTGCCTACTTCTCAATCCTTTTTTGTCTCCAGGACAGAAAGTAATGGGAATTCTTCCCAAGAGGACATAGGCAGCAAAAAAAAAAAAAAAAAAAACAAAGAACAAAAAAAAAAAAAAATTGCATGGGTTTTAACACTTATCCAGTCTATCCAAAACTAGCAAAGGAAAAAAAAAAATCTTGACTTTAGCTATACCTTATGTTTTTTCGTTGTTGACTTCCTTTTGACAGTGTAAGTTGGCTTGCTGTCTCTGGTTTCAACACGTTGAGTCACTGACCCGAAACGGGCCTTCACTTAACAAAGTCAGAGGGGATTCCAAACACCTGATCTGTGCGTATACGTTCTGGGTCGATGATTCTGAAACTTTCAAAGCCTTTAGATCAAAATGCTTTAAAGCCTTTAGATTAATATCTTGAGAAAAGTTGAAGAACATTTGAAAAGGAAAGCTCATTAATGGTAGCCTATATATTTTCTCAACAAGTTTCATTTATAGTACACGTAAAGCCAATTTTTTTTTTTTTTTTTGGATAGTGTATAGAGGTTAAAAAACTGTATTTTTTGGGTAGAGTTACCTTCACTTTCTTTCCTATAGACACAGAAAGCAAGAGGAAATCTCTCTTAGTCATCTCCGAAACTTGATTTCCTCTCTCTTCCTCTTTTGGGACAGCTGTAACATTTTGGATTTCCCAACACTTTCTATTATTGTTTGAAGGTCATTTAAAGTCCTGGTCCATGGCCCATGGTCTCACCCCTGTTGCTATCATGAAAGTGTTTTTTGTCATTGTGCAGACTAATTGACATGATATTGCCCCAATATTGTCCCGTGGCTATATGAGGTCAATAATGTCATGAACATCCTTGCTCTTTTGTGAACATGTAGAAAAAATTGTCCGCACTCCGCTTGTTGCTCTTACAATTTCTTCATTTTATTGACTAGCCACAGTGAACACACGCAAATTAGGTCAGTTGACGCGTTTCAGCTTATAAGGCCTTAATCATAAATATGCGTTATGCATAGGGCCGTATAGGCTGAAACGCGTCAACTGACTTAAAGCGGGAGTCCACCGGGGCTCCGCGTTTTTTTTTTTTTTTTAAAGCCAGCAGCTACAAATACTGCAGCTGCTGACTTTTAAAATAGTGACACTTACCTGTCCAGCGAGCCCGCGATGTCGGCACCCGATGCCGATCTCTAGGTCGTCTGTCGGGTCCTGCCACCGCCATCTTGGGTATGGGAATCAGGAAATGGAGCCTTTCGGCTTCATTTCCCGGTTCCCTACTGCGCATGCGCGAATCGCGCTGCGCAATAAGGACGCTCCCCGCTGCCTCTGGGATCTGTGTGTTTCCCAGCAGGCAGCGGGGCACTTGCAGGAAGGGGCGGGCACTTGCGGAAAGGGGCGTAAGTTACGCCCCTTTCCGCAGAGAGCTATCCCGGAAGTGGGTGCAGTTACCTGGATTATCCAGGTAACTGCACCCCCCTCCCCCCTGAAAGGTGCCGATTGTGGCACCGGAGGGGGGGAGGGTTCCGATGAGCGGAAGGTCCACTTTAGGGTGGACCTCCGCTTTAATCTGCATTTTTCACTGTGGCTATTCAATAAAATGAAGAAATTTTAAGAGCAACAACTGGAGTGCGGATCATTTTTTTCTACATTACTCTACTCAGCCAGCTACTGTGGATCGAGCACCTGGGAGCTCTGCTATCTATGTGGTGTATGGGTAGTAGCACTGACTTTTCTGTTTTATCTTTTATGAACATGCAGTTGCCATGCAGAGAATCCTCAGAACATTCTGTTGTCATTCGAAAGATTTTGTTTGCTTTTGACATTTGATTTTGGAAAGAATGGACTTTACCAAATGAAAACCACATAAATTCCCTTGTTCAATAAAAATTTTTGTCCATCCTCTTCCTTCAAATTTTCCCATTACAGTCGAAAATGAATGTTGATTAGACCCATTAATGATTATGGCTCACTAATGATAATGACCCACTGAAGATGAACAAGCCTTCTTTTCCTAAGGATTTTCATTTTAAATTATACCCTTCTATGGCCAGCTTTAGCCTGGAATGATGAACACAACTGGCTTGATGAAATTGCATTCACTTTAGAAGCCCTCCTTCACATCAGAGGTTCCTCCCTTCTCATCAGAGCCCTCCATTCACATCACGGGACCTTTTATAACATCAGAGCCCTCCCTTCCCATCAGAGGTTCCTTATTACATCAGAATCCCACCATCACATTAAAGACCCCCAATACACGAGAGCCCCTGTCACAACCAAATTCCCCAATCTCAGAGTCCTTCTTCTCACATCAGGGTCCCCTCAAAACAGAGCCACTCCAATCATAAAGTCCCCTGCTCACATTAGCTCCAGCAAGGCGACAGAGGGTGGGATATGGAGCAAATCTGGAGGAAGTGGGCTTTCACCCTCTCCTGAATGTTGGGAATGACCCTGCATACCGCCTACAGTAGATCCCGTGTAATGCATTGCCATGGGGTAGGCAGGCAGGCAACTAACCCCTTAGTAGCAACAAATTACCCTATGTGGCTGGGCCCTAGAGCATTATTGGTGCTGGCGGGCATTCCTCCCACACCATGGTAACTCGTGGCACTGATCCAAGGCAAACTGGGTCCTCTGCTTGCGGAACTCCAGGGAAATCCAAACTGCAAGCCAGTTGAGAAACACTGGATGTACATCAGCCATCTTGATTGAACTAGCTTCCTTTCACCAATCTGTGAAAGACCCTGAGCATGAAGGCCGAAATAGACCAAGGCTAAAAAAATAATAAAAAAAAAGGTAGAGAGAAAATGTTGGAGATCTGGGCTAATGCTGCAAAAGTCATAGTATTTTTAGTATTCAGGTGTCATATTGAGTTTCCTCTAATATAGGGAGGAATACGTTTTGACATTGCCGTCTCCCTACTGATTAGCACTCTTAGACTGAACCTTTCACCATGTGCAGACGTCTTGTAATGTGGTCTGAGCCGGGCTGTCACCAGGGCGATTCGCCTGCAAAGAAATCTTGTCTTTTAACAAAGTAACATTGAGTGCCGTTGTGTTTTTTTTTTTTTAGCAAATTATGTCTGGAAAAATCCTCTGATATCCGACACAATGTACTCTAGATCGTTTGAATACAGGGAATAAAAGGGAAAACTGAATGCGTGCAGGTTACTCAACTCTCCGAGATGATGTGCATCTATATTTATTCACGTTCATGCCATCTGTAGAAACTCGATGTGGGAGAAAACTGGAGGAAAAAAAGTTTTGTTTAACTGAAAACTCCACTTCTAAATTATAGATATGATATTTCATCCCTCTCAGAACAAAATTTGGTGAACTGAAAAGACTGGGGCCTATGAGGACTTTACCGCAATGAATGCAAAAGTGGGCTTTTTTATTACCTGTAACCTTACATAGGTCATTCAAATTTCACATGTTGGGATTGGAACTTTCTCTATAATAACTCCTCTTCTTCCTTTTGGTTGCAGGTAAATAATGAATTCCAAACAGAAGCAACTTTGAGTTCTTGACGAAGGAAGGGTGCAGGCTGTCCGACATACACAAAAGGCTGAAGAATGTTTACCGAGATGATACCCTTGATATGAGCAATGTCTTGTCATCGGTGACTCTAGTCATTGGTGTCATCTTGGTAAACATTCTTTAGCCTTCAGTGTACATATGACAGCCTGCATCACTCCTTCATTAAGAACCTAATGATGGCCTGGAAGCCATTATTTACTTGCAATGAAAAAGAAAGGTTTCCATAGAGGAAGCATTACTCTTCCAACATGTGAAATTTGAACAATCTAGATGCATCTAAAGCCAAAATGTTTTTTTGTTCCGTTTTCGAATAGAATAAAATAGGAGGGTTAGAAACTCTGTTAAGTTTTTATTGCTCCGTGCTGGGAAGATTCATTCTTCCAGGACTTTGCTATTTTCATGCAATGAAATATGAGCGCCACTCAGTCCCGGAGTTCTGGAGTTTGACATGCCGTGAATCTGCTTAGCCACAGCAATAATAGCTGACACATTCCAACTCTTTCCATCAGACCTGATAGGTTCCATCTCTTTCACAAGGCCTAATAGGTTTCAACTCTTCCACAAGACCTGGGAGGTTCCACCTCTTCCCCAAGGCCTGATTGGTTCGCCCTCTTTTCCAAGGCCTGATAGGTTCCCCCTCTTCCTTAAGGCCTGATAGGTTCCCCCTCTTCCTTAAGGCCTGATAGGTTCCCCCTCCTCCCCAAGGCCTGATAGGTTCCCCCTCTTCCACAAGTAATCATGTCTTCATATTAGTTCCCTAATAACATCTCATACTCCCGTCCCCACACTGCCACAATTTATCACAGGAGTTACAGTGAAAAACCTAGTGTGACCCACACAAGGCATGCTTACCATGTTCACAATTCAACATCTGAACAACCAGTCAGGACACTTAGCCTTATGCAAATGTTGACTTTCAGAAAGTCAGAGTCAAAGTGCACAGGATTTTCAAAGGGGATCCAAAATCTTCACACTGAAGTAAGAACAAGCAACATATGGTGCCAGGCATCTACATGGACAGAGTATGGGAATAAGGATGAAGTCAGCTTATGGGCCACTCACAGATGAAATATCAATTTTTGGCTTTCTTGTACAGCTTAGGGCCAATGGAAATTGTAATACTCATCTCTTTCATCCGCTTCAAATTCTCCATACAAGCCTGCTTCCCGACCCATGATTGTTGCAGCGTACACAATAAGATAACAAGGTTATCTAAGCACGTCGTTTTATTCATTCCGCATATCTCGTTATTACGCCTTCCCCATACCTCCTCCATATATATTAGTCATTAATATTCTCATAATATGGATTTTGTATCTGGAAAACACACAGCAGCAATATTGCTCTGACACGTTGCTCAAATCATACATATGTTACATATGTTATGTGCATAATATGTATTTTTTTTTTTTTTGCTCCTCTCCGCAATTGAGCACCTTCTTGCCATTCCCCAGGGTACGCTGTCACTTCTCCGTAAAGGAGTACTTAATATGAAGCCAGCTGTGCTTTGTACGGTTTTGTCTTTGAGTGTTACATAAAGTAGAAACATAGATAAGAGTTTAGCTATTAATGCAATCTATTACTCATTAACACGTTAAAGCTGTCAACATCTCTTTTCCCAGAAGACCTATTGTGCAATTTAAAGCGAAGCTGAAGTTTTGTACGAGGCGGCTGACGATTTATCCCCATAGTACAAAAATGTATTTAAAATAATCCAAACACTATTAGGTGGGGAAAATGTGGCGGCAATTAAGCAACGGTTAGAGGGATGATAGATATTTGTTGGCATTAGGTAGAATGAGGTGGCAAGGGGGCATCTTATGATATGGCAATCAAGGATTTGAAGGGAGTACGGAGCACCAAGTTGTTGATGTAAAACACCAAATTTTAAAATCTAAACCCTTCATTTAAGGCAAGCAAAAATGCTTCCTTAAATGTTTATGTATGTCTAGGGCACCTTTTTTCAGTCATGAAAACCTTTAAAAACTTGCAAAATCTCCAGGATCCCCAGCCCAAAATGTAAATAGTACTTATCAAATGAAACCTGAATCTGGGACAACGGACACAACCACCTAGATGAAAGGAACTTCACTGCAGACGTCCCCTTCAGATCAGAGGTTCTCCTGTCACATCCGAGATCCCCCCTCCTTACATCAGAGCTCACCTTCACATCAGAGGCCCTCGTTGATAGTAGAGTCCCCCCTTCACAAAGCCCCCCAATCGCACAGTCCCTCCATCATAGAGCCCCCAATCACACAGCTCCCAAATCACACAGGCCCCTAGTCATACAGGCCTCTCCATAATAAAGCCACCCAGTCACACAGTCCGCCTATCACAGAGCCCCCCAGTCACTCAGGTTCCCCATTACAGATCCCCTGGTCACATTGTCCCTGCATCACAGAGCTCCCCAATTACAGAGTTCCCCATCACAGAATTCCCCAACCACACAGTCCCCCATCCCAGAGCCCCCCCCCCCCCCTCATCACATTGTCCCTCCACCACAGAGTCTGATCACACAGTTCCCCCATTACTGAGGACCTCAATCACACAATCCCCCCATCACAGAGCCCCCAGTTACACCGTCCCCCATCCCAGAGCCCCCCCACCACATCACATTGTCCCTCCACCACAGAGTGCCCGATCACACAGTTCCCCCATTACAGAGGACCTCAATCACAAACACAACACCCCCATCACAGAGCCCCCAGTTACACCGTCCCTCATCACAGAGCCCTTCGGTCACACAGGCCGCCTATAAACGAGCCCACCAATCACACTGTCCCTCCATCACAAAGCCCCCCAATCACGCAGTCCCCCATCAAAGAGCTCCTCAATCACACAGTTCCTCATCACAGAGCTCGCCAACCACACAGTCCCCCAGCAATCACACTGTCCTTCCACCACAAAGCCCCCCGATCACACAGTCTCTCCATAATAGTGCCCCCAATCACACAGATCCCCAATCATACAGGGCTCTTCATAATAAAGCCTCCCAGTCACACAGTCCCCCATCACAGAGCCCCCCAGTCACACAGGTTCCCCATCAAAGAGTCCCTAGTCCCATTATCCCTCCATCACAGAGCCCCTAATCACACAGCTCCCCATCACAGAGCTCCCCAATCACACAGTCCCCCATCACAGAGCTCCCCAATCACACAGTCCCCCATCACAGTGATCTCCAATCACACAGTCCCCCATCACAGTGCTCCCCAATCACACAGCTCCCCATCACAGAGCTCCCCATTCACACAACCCCTATCACAGAGCTCCCCAATCACACAGCCACCATCACAGAACTCCCCAATCACACAGTTCCCCATCACAGTGTTCCCCAATCACACAGCCGCCATCACAGAACTCCCCAATCACACAGTTCCCCATCACAGTGTTCCCCAATCACACAGCCCCCATCACAGAGCTTCCAATCCCACAGCCCCCTCCCCCATCACAGAGCTCCCCAATCACACATTGCCCCGTCACAATGCTCCCCAATCACACACCCCCCATCACAGAGCTCCCCAATCACACATTCCCCCATCACAGTGCTCCCCAACCACACAGCCCCCATCACAGAGCTCCCCAACCACACAGCCCCCATCACAGTGCTCCGCAACCACACAGCCCCCATCACAGAGCTTCCCAATCACACATTCCCCCATCACAGTGCTCCCCAATCCTACAGCCCCCATCACAGAGCTCCCCAATAACACAGTCCCCCATCACAGTGCTCCCCAATCACACAGTTCCCCATCACAGTGCTCCCCAATCACACAGTTCCCCATCAAAAAGCTCCCCAATCACACAATTCCTCATCCCAGAGCACGCCATCCACACAGTCCCCATCACAGACTCCCCCCATCACATTGTCCCTCCACCACAGAGTCCACCGATCACACAATCCCCCCATCACAGAGCCCCCCGGTCACACAGGCCATCCAGTACAGAGCCAACCAACCACAGTTCCTTCTTCAAATCAGAGCCATAATTTTTGGCTCCAGCGGCACAGTAGAGCTGCCAGAGGTCTGGAGAAGATGGACTTCTCTTGAATGCTGGGGGAGGCCCTGCATGTCACCTGCTCTAGTTCAGTGTCATATTTTGCCATGGTATGGCAAGCCAGCCACCATCATCAATAAATGGCACCATGTATCCTGGCCCTAGAGTATCATTGGTTCTTATGGTGCTGGCAAGTGCCCTGCCCAAACTATAGCACCTCATGATGCTGATCTAGGGCAAACTGGGTCCTGTGCTTGCAGAACCCAACTTAAGAAACACCAGTCAAGGGAGTCACAAAAAAGCAGTTATACTTACCCATTCCTCCATTCCCCCAGCAGCCAGTGCTCTCCTTTTCTCCCCTACACTTTGGTAGTAGACTGTTCCTCTGCATCCCCTTGTGCAGTGAAGGGATATGGACTCTGCATTAGACTTGATGATATTGAAGGACCAAAGCATAGGGGGTAAGAGGCTGTGGGGGACCAGTCGTAAAGCCTTGAGGGAGCCTGCAGGTGCAGATAATAAGTAAAACTGTTTTTAGCACCCCCCCCCCCCAGACCCAAATGAGCATTTGCCCCCTCACTAAGGAGAGGCTTCCCCTTATCCCCTATGTCATTAGTCCTTGGTTGGCCTGAAACATTGCCGTATGTCACTTACTAGAAAGTAGTGGGAAGTAAAAGACAGCTTTCTGGTCTGGTTAGCAAACGAGTGGCTCCCTAGAAAAATGTGGTCTATTAGAGCTTGTTCTGATGTGTAGCAGGCCGCATTTTAGAAGGTGTTTGACGGGCACTGAGGACGATATGTTGTCTCCTCACCTCCTGTTTTAACCCTAAAAAGGCTGATCCATAGTGCTACAACCACATACATTGCAGCGTTGCAACCTTATACACTTAATTGGGTCAGATTTGGTGACAATTCTGTCTATCAAATGCAACATGCTGTTTAATTTATAAGAATGCCATGTGTACAGCCCGGAGAGGCTGCATGCCCTTATTTAGCTGTTTGAGTAGTGGTCAATTGCCTACTTTTATTGCCCTCTGTCTACCCATGTGAATGAGCCCTAGCAATCCTGATGCTGACTAGTTGTTGCCAGCGCCAGGTTCTCTTGTTTCACATGGGCCACACTCTTTGCCATAATCCCCTGTTTCTTGGAAAATGAAGCTACGTAGTTACATACATAGCTTCATAGCTGATGTTGCTCAACTGCAGTCACCTTCTGGGCCACAGAAGGCCCTCATCTGAAGCCCGGCTTCAGGACCTTCCTTAGGTGGGTGGTTAGGGAGTGTTAGAACTGTAGCTCAATGGCCTGCTTATACCATCCTTGGCAGCCTGTGTGAAAGAGCCCTTAGCGATCCTGACGCTGGCTAATTATTTCCAGGGCCAGGATTCCTTGTGTAACATGGGCCATACTTATTCCCATAATCCTCTGTTTCTTGGAAAATAAGGCTAATGTAGTCACTCAAACATGGTCACCTTCTGGGTCACGATTGGCCCTCACCTGAAGCTTTGCTCCATACCGTTCTTTAGGTGGGTGGTGTGACAGACCCAACCAGGACAGGGGCCTTTGAAGGGGACTGCAGGGGTAGCCTCTTGTCTACTGACTAATGGGCCCTGGCATCTGAGGGAGCTACAAGCATTCAGGAAGATGTTCTGTTATATAATGCAAGCTGACATTACCACATTTAAAGAGGAGTTCCAGCCCCATAAATAGTACTGTAGCTTCTGACTTTTAATATAAGGACACTTACCTGTCCAGGGTTCCCACGATGCCGGCACTCCAGCCAATTTTCAGATTGGCTCTTGGGTGCTACCACTGCAATTTATATTAAGGGAACCCAGCAGTGAAGCCTTTCTGCTTCATAGCCGACTCCCTACTGTGCATGCACGAAGTGTGCTGCACTTTCTTACTGGCCCAGCAACAGAGGAAGGAGGAGGGGGGTGAATTTTCAAGGGACGGTGTCATGGAACAATCTCCCGGAAGTGGTGAAGGGTATCTGTCAAACACAGGTACCCCTTCCCACCCCCCCTGAAAGGTGCCAAATATTGCACCGGGGGGGGGGGGGGGGGGGAGCAGACAAGTGGAGGTTTCACTTTTGGGTCAAGGAAGACATGATGGTCTCTGTCAGCTTGATACTCAGTGAGAAGATGTACCGTATGCGAAAAGGAAGCTGGTTAATGAGATTTAGACAGCCCTGGGTCTTCTTGAAATACTGGTGCTGAACTGTCTTGGTCGGCGCTGACCTGAGTCACCTAGGCTTATCTAGTCATCTAGGTTAATTAGCTTACTGTTTAATTACAGTGGTGTGAAAAAGTGTTTGCCCCCTTCCTCATTTCCTATTCCTTTGCATGTTTGTCACACTTAAGTGTTTCGGAACATCAAACCAATTTAAACAATAGTCAAGGACAACACAAGTAAACACAAAATGCAATTTGTAAATGAAGGTGTTTATTATTAAAGGTGAAAAAAAATCCAAACCATCATGGCCCTGTGTGAAAAAGTGATTGCCCCCCTTGTTAAAACATACTATAACTGTGGTTGTCCACACCTGAGTTCAATTTCTCTAGCCACACCCAGGCCTGATTATTGCCACACCTGTTCACAATCAAGGCATCACTTAAATAGGAGCTGCTTGACACAGTAAGGTCCACCAGAAGATCCTTAAAAGCTACACATCATGCCGAGACCCAAAGAAATTCAGGAACAATTGAGAAAGAAAGTAATTGAGATCTATCAGTCTGGAAAGGGTTATAAAGCCATTTCCAAAGCTTTGGGAATCCAGCGAACCACAGTGAGAGCCATTATCCACAAATGGCGAAGACATGGAACAGTGGTGAACCTTCCCAGGAGTGGCCGGCCGCCCAAAATTACCCCAAGAGCGCAGCGACGACTCATCCAAGAGGTCACAAAAGACCCCACAACAACGTCCAAGGAACTGCAGGCCTCACTTGCCTCAGTTAAGGTCAGCGTTCATGCCTCCACCATCAGGAAAAGACTGGTCAAAAATGGCCTGCATGGCAGAGTTCCAAGGAGAAAACCACTGCTGAGCAAAAAGAACATCAAAGCTCGTCTCAATTTCTCCACAACACATCTTGATGATCCCCAAGACTTTTGGGACAACATTCTGTGGACCGATGAGACAAAAGTGGAACTCTTTGGAAGGTGTGTGTCCAAGTATATCTGGCGTAGAAGGAACACTGCATTTCATAAAAAGAACATTATACCAACCGTAAAATATGGTGGTGGTAGTGTGATGGTCTGGGGCTGTTTTGCTGCTTCAGGACCTGGAAGACTTGCCGTGATAAAAGGAACTATGAATTCTGCTGTCTACCAAGAGATCCTGAAGGAGAATGTCCAACCATCTGTTCGTGTACTCAAGCTGAAACGAACTTGGGTTCTGCAGCAGGACAATGATCCTAAACACACCAGCAAGTCCACCACCGAATGGCTGAAGAAAAACAAAATGAAGACTTTGGAGTGGCCTAGCCAAAGTCCTGACCTGAATCCTATTGAGATGTTGTGGTATGACCTTAAAAAAGCCGTTCATGCTCGAAAACCCTCTAATGTTACTGAATTAGGACAATTCTGCAAAGATGAGTGGGCCAAAATTCCTCCAGGACGCTGTAAAAGCCTCATTGCACGTTATCGCAAACGCTTGGTTGCAGTTGTTGCTGCTAAGGGTGGCCCAACCAGTTATTAGGTTTAGGGGGCAATCACTTTTTCACACAGGGCCATGATGGTTTGGATTTTTTTTCACCTTTAATAATAAACACCTTCATTTACAAATTGCATTTTGTGTTTACTTGTGTTGTCCTTGACTATTGTTTAAATTGGTTTGATGTTCCGAAACACTTAAGTGTGACAAACATGCAAAGGAACAGGAAATGAGGAAGGGGGCAAACACTTTTTCACACCACTGTAGATTACTGTTTTTGTTTGTTGCCTGTTCCTTAGATGTGCTAATGATATTCCTGTTTATAGTTTGCATTGTTTAGGATAATGGTCTCAAGCTCTTTCCTGATCTTGTGTGGTATATATTCTGTGTGAATTTACAATAAAGTCAGTTCCAGTTTGCACCTAAGCTAGTGTCGTCTAGTTCTTGGGTGCAATGTTCAGCTATAATACCTGGATCCTGGTTCCAGAGCAGAGAAAGCTGTACCTTGGCAGAAGCACCAGGCGGGTGACAAGCGGTCCATCACAGGTGGTTAGGGAGTGTTAGGATTTGCCTCAACAGCCTGCATTTACTACCCTTGGCTGACCATGCCAATGAGCCTTTAGTGATGCTGACGCTATTTGTTGCAAGCTCCAGGATCCCTTGTGTGACATGGGCCATGCTTATTCTCATAACCCCCTGTATTTGGAAAATAGAGCTGACGTTGTCACTCAAACATGGTCACCTTCTGGCCCTCACCTGAAGCCCGGCTCCATGCCCATTTTTAGGTGGCTTTGGCAGCACATTTGAATGAGCCCTTAGTGACCGTGACGCTAGTTGTTAAGAGTGCCAGGATCCCTTGCGTGACATGGGCCATGCTTATATTTCTTGGAAAATAGAGCTGACGTTGTCACTCAACCATGAGCACCTTCTGGGCCACCAATGGTCCTCACCTGAAGCCCAGCAGACACACTTAACCAAGCTCTGTAGATTGAAAAAAGGTAGAATTTCTCAGCCGATGATATATTGTCTAACGTCTGTGTGAATACTTATTTACCAGCGACACGTGAACTGCAGTACACTTTATTTCTCTGTCCCCTTTTTGTTTTGCTTCTAAACCTCTTGGAAGGATGGATCGGGTTTATTGTTTCATTACAAGCTGACTGGAATACCAGATAAGCCCGGGCACAATAGCGAGACATCCAGGGCTCCATTCAATTTGCTTTAGCTTGTAGTAATGCTTTGCACTGCTCATTAGCTGTTTTAACAATCTGGAAATGAGATTGATTGAGTGTCTTGCTATCCATAACGTTAATAACATGTTCATTACAAGCAGATGTTTATTTGCTAGTTAAATGTAAGGAAGGCTTTTTTTTTTATTATACTTCTTTCATCTGTGTGCTAGATTGCTTTGCATTAGCCATGCAACCTAGCCTGTGCTTTGTCGCAGGCACAAGAAAAAAAAAGAAAAGAAAAAGCCATTCTTTCTAAATGCGGGC
Source organism: Lithobates pipiens (assembly GCF_037356315.1). Lineage (NCBI taxonomy): Eukaryota > Metazoa > Chordata > Amphibia > Anura > Ranidae > Lithobates > Lithobates pipiens. The sequence goes on from NW_027507685.1 coordinate 246,815,923, forward strand.
TTTAAACAAGCCAGGCTGAAAGAATGAGACAAAGAAAATTGTCTTCGGTATATTTTGAATGCCATGCATGCCGACCCGACCTTGTTTGCGGAAAACATGTCCATTAGTAAGCATACAGAACGACGATGGAGAAGGACGCTAATCTGTTAGCAGCCAATATGAATCCATCTGTTATTATTCTGGCCAAGGGACTTAGGCTTGAGTCACAAAAACATTGGGAGTTGATCTTTTAAAGCTGAACTCCAGGTATTAAATAAACTATACCCTTGCAGTTGACCCCCCCCCCATGCACTTTAAGGGTTAAAGTGGTTGTAAAAGCTGAAGGTTTTTTACTTTCATGCATTTCCCCCCCATATCCCCCCCCCCAATACTTGTGTATTACTAGTGTACCTTTAATATCACTTTAAATGTTCATTTAGTCTAGGGGTGCAGGGGTGAGGTGTATTGCTTACCCTAGCCTGATGTCTAGCTTGCAGGTGGGCCCTCAGCATCATCTTGTACAGCACAGGGCTATTGATCCTGCATTGTTCATGAGGAGGAGAGCATGCAACCATGGCCTGAGGCACCTTAGAGAAGTAGTAGTGCTGGCCTGGTCACATGGATTGAGGTAGCCTGTTGGTGCCAGGAATAAGTTGTTACACCTTAACCCTGCATCCCTAGACCCAGGGCCATCTTTAACAGAGAGCAAAAGGGGCACCTACCCCGGGCCCAAAGCCTGCACTACCCACAAACAGTTGTTAAGTGGATTCGGGAAGGCCCAAGAAAATGTTTGCCCAGGGCCCAATAAATTTTAAAGATGGCCCTGCCTAGACCGAACCATTGGAGTACAGGGGGTCCCACTGCAAGAGTAGAGTTTGTCTTGGTTCAGCTTTAAAGAGAACCTGCCAAAATGGCTGTTATCTGTTAAAGGCCTCGTCCACCTTTTGGAAAATGTTAATAATGCACCAACAATAACAAAATGGCTATTATTTGTTAAAGGCCTAGTCCACCTTTTGGAAAATGTTAATAATGCACCAACAATAACAAAATGGCTGTTATTTGTTAAAGGCCTAGTCCAGCTTTTGGAAAATGTTAATAATGCACCAACAATAACAAAATGACTGTTATTTGTTAAAAGCCTAGTCCACCTTTTGGAAAATGTTAATAATGCACCAACAATAACAAAATGAGAAAATAATTGCATTAAATTGTTGCATTATAGGCCTGTAGACCATTGCAACCACATCTCCTGGGCAATGCACAGGCTCTTGATTAAGGCTACACGCTGAAACGCGTAAGTCCTATATTATTTTGTACTACACCTGGATTAATAAATTCATTAATTGTTGAAAATTGAGCTGCCGGCTTTCTTTTACCAATATCTTGCATTGCTTAGCCCTAGCTCCAGGTCCACATAAAGGTAAGGGCAATAATTTATACTTTAAACCTGGTTGTAATGTGTCGTCTTGGGTTATGCTGTCCTTTTACAGGCTGAGTGCAAAAAAAGGTTCTAATGGCAAAGCTGAAGTTTGGAGAAATGGTAAACATACCCTGCGTTGGAAGGGATAAATGCAAGTTTGTGTCTAGGGTACAAGTAAAAAGCCTTTAACTTACTGTATCCCTCGCTCCTTATTTTAGGGAACTCCTTCAGTCCCCCTGTTGCCTCTTTTTCTCGGCCTTCCACTTGGTGGGTGTGCAGGACCAGCAATCCTGCATTGTAAGTGAGGATGCTGAGGGAGGTTTCCAGACAAGAATACCGGCTGCAGGTGGAGAGAGGGATATGGTAGAGAAAAATGTTCTTTTCTGGAACCCCCCTCCCCCCAAAAAAAACATGATTTACTCTTGCAGTGTATGGGGACCCCACTGCAAGAGTAGTTTTTGTCATATTCCCAGAGTTCCCGTTTACGACTTCCATTATACATTTATTGTATTCATTTACGTATAGGATGTGGTAGTGTTATGTCTTGTACACACGGTTGGAAATTCAGACGGAAAAGATCCGATCGGATTATATTGTCGGAAAATCCGATCTTGTGTGGGCTCTATCTGACTTTTTCAGTCGTAAATTCCGCCGGAAAAAATTCGAGCAGGATCTCAAATTTTACGACAAAACGTTGTTTCTAGAGAATTCCGATCGGACAAAGTGCCACGCATGAGCAGATCAAATTACGAGACCAAAGCTATTGGCTAATAGCCTCAACGTAGTCCCCTCGTAGCGATGAACGTCATCACGTTCTGAACGATCGCATTTTCCGACAGCTTTGTCCGACCGTGTGTATGCAACACCAGTTTAGGACAAAATCTGTTGGAAAAAAAACTGACGGATTTTGTTGTCAGAATGTCCGACCGTGTGTACAGGGGCATTAGAGTGTTTAGAAAAGAAATTGCTTATTAGCGAAATAAGGGTTCTGTTCTTGGCTTGCCACTTCAATAAAGTTCTACGTATTCCTATATAATTTATAGTGAGTGCCTCCTCGCTGCGGCATCCAGTCTTCACCAAATAACTCTTCAGCCAAACTGCAAAAATTAGAGAGAGAGAGCGAGAAAGAGGACGGCGGACAAAATATATGAATGCTTTATTAGGCCTCAGATTAGCTCACCATTCAATTATCCTATTACTCAGTCTTAATAGATCCCATTAAAAACGAATTCATAATTCAATATTTCGCTAATATCTGATACTTGGGGACGAGCGAGAGAAAATACATTACAAGTCATTACCAGTCACCCTCATGGGAGAAACCTTTTTTTTTTTTCAGCAGAAAATAAGTTTGTTGGAAAGGTGTGACCACCTTCTTTAAAAGGTTGTCCAAGTGTCTGTGTGGTTGTCTATTCTTTGAGGGTATGTAACCCCCAACATTGAACTCTTTTTGCTCTCTGTGGTCTGCTAACTATACCACTGAAAGTATTTTGGTATATCTGTTAGATAAGTGCAAAAAATAGCAGATTTTTTTCAGATTTTGTGTGAACTGACAAATTCTTGTTCTCGCTATGCTTATTTTTTTGAAAAGCCAGTGGCGTGTGAAACACACCTAAAAACTCCACCCCGTGCCAAAAAACAAACATAAGGAATGAAACAAAACGTGCAATGTGTGTTACACGATACTCCCTAGGAAGGACCTTACCCTGATCCCCCGGGGGTTAGGCTCCAGAAGGGGACTGAGGTACTCGCTACGCCCGTCTGGCTGGAACCAGACGGACCCCTTTCTCTTGAGGAACGGCCGATACAGACCCACCTAAGTACTCGGTGAGGCTCCCCCGAAGGGAGACCCCACGCGACAGGGCGAACTAAGCCAGAAGGCCATGTCCACCCCCTCCCAAGACTTTCAGGGTAGGCCCGAGGACCCACACCCTACTAATCAGTGTCAGTGACAAACAGTGCAACGTCAAACAAAAAAATACAAAAAAGTGAGGAGGTAATTGCAAGAGGTAATAGAGATAAGAATGGGGTAGGTGAGGAGGAGGAGGGGCAGGGCTCCTCCTCCTGGTTTATTGTAAGAATGGGGGTACCTTCATTCTGTTACAAGGTTTGGCAGTTTGGCATTTTTGCCCTGGGTGCTGGATAACCTTGTCCCAGCAATAAGGAGGGGTTATAGTGATGAAGGTCTATGGAGATGAGAAGGAGGAGATAAAAAGGAGGGTAATGGAGATGAACTAGGGAGAAGTAGATGAGGGTTATGGAGATGTAGAGGAGGAAGCTGAGGAAGTGGAGTTGTGGAGTTAAGGGGGATGAGGAGATTGATTATTGATATAATGAAACAAGAGGAGATGATGAGGAGGGGTTATGGAGATAAACTAGGAGGAAAGAGATGAGAGGGAGTTATGGAGATGTGGAGGGGGGGGGGGGGTGAGGAAGAGGGGTTATGGCGGTAAGTAGGGGTGGTGGGATGAGGAGAGGTTATATTATGGTGAAGAGGTATTATGGGGATGAGGAGAAGAGAGAGGATGAAGAGGAGGGGTTAGGGAGACTAGGAGAATGAAAGAGATGAGGAGAAATGAGAGGATGAGATCTTAAAAGATCTTAGATGTATCTGGGGTTCCTCTGTCTATCAGCATCTATTTAGAAGTCTATTTTATAGGACCTACTGCTGAATTGGTATTTCTGTCCTCTAGGGATGAGCTTGGTGTTCGACTCGAACATCGGCCGTTCGGCTGTTCAGCGAATTCAGAACTTTGTGGACCAATCGCACCAAATTCGCGTGGCACGAACGGCCCACAATGCACTACGCCATCGCAGTGCATTGCTGGCTCATGATTGGCCAAGCATGCACTGTGACCCCGCATGCTTGGCCAATCACAGCAGCGAGGAGAGCCATAATTATAGCTCAGGGGGTTTAGTACGCGCCCCACACTATAAAAGGCCGCAAGCGTGGCGGCCTTGTGTAGTGTGTTCCGGCGTGCAGGGAAAGAGCTAGATAGGCAGGGACAGTGTGTTCTTTTCTCAGGCATCTGCAGGAGTTAGTGGGTGTTGTGTGCCTCCAGCACAGCACAGTATACACCTGTATCTACCCTTTATCGCTGGTGTTCTCTAATACAGGCATCTGCAGGAGTTAAAGTGGGTGTTGTGTGCCTCCAGCACAGTATACACCTGAAGATACCCCTTATTGCTGGTGTTGTCTGTTGCATATCTTGCATATTAGCCTTTAAACTTAGCCCTGATTTTGAATGTTCGAGTCCCATAAACTTTAATAGGGTTCTAAAGTTCGTACGAATTTTCGGTCCGTTCGAAGGTTCTGGTGCAAACCGAACTGGGGGGTGTTCGGCTCATCCCGACTGTCCTCCCATTTTGTGCCTTTCGGGTATCCTGCACCCCATAAACCCTCTCTTTAGGATACCTTTGGGGTATCCTAAACCCCTAAACCCTCAAGGTTTGTTGGTGAGCTGTTAGATCCACATCTAGAGCAAGTAGACAAGGGACAGGTAGAAGAACCAACCTGTTTCCATTTGCCCCCTAGGGAGTCATCTTTTGGATTTAGTGACACTTTAACTCCTCATCTATCAAACAAATGAAATATCAGCTTTTCATTGACCGACTCTTTAATAATTTTCCTATTTGACAGGTGGCCAGTCCAGAAAAGATACTAAGATACTGACCCACCCCCCATCATCTTAGATCCTGGCCCACCCACAATCATCTTAGACCCTGGCCCACCCGCAATCATCTTAGATTCTGGCCTAGCCGGTTATTTGGTGATTTTTGACTCCTCTATCTCTCAATAATTTCTTAACAAAGCAGTAAATAAGCCACGCAGACCTTTAAGTGCGATCAGTGACTTGTTTCATTGTCTCGGTGAAAGATGCATTTGCAGACAGCGCTGAGAGCAACACAGCTCGGAATCCATCTCGCAAGGTTCATTCTGCGGCTCAGCCCGACAGCGCTCTCCTCTTCTTCTTCCTCCCAAAGTGGCCACTTATGAGCGGAGCTGCTGCACTGTCACCAGTAATGATCATAAGTGTGAAGATTTTAGCAGCCAAGCACCCACCAGGGTCCTCCCCATGCTGCCCGCTGCCACAAATGAGATTTCAGGAGTAGACAGATGGAAACATTCCATTGGCTGTCTAATGCCTCATCGTAAACTAGCGATTTGAGCCAGGGTCAAAACGAGGAGCAGCGCGCCTCATTAACCCCTCATGTGCTATAGCTCGGGGCCTCATACTCTCTAGGCAGCGTACAGTAGCAATTCTGTCATTTTCTATTCTGTCAGAACATAACGTGAAGCCTCTGGATTAAAATGATCGTGAGCACACCAACGCCATCTTTTCTTTTTTTTTTTTGTAGATTTAAACCCCAACTGGATGACATTTAGTTTTGCTAAAGCTCTCTGAATCATAAACATTTATTATTTATATATATATATATATATATATATATATATATATATTTTTTTTTTTTTTTAAGACATATAGAGCTTTCTTTTAGTGGTATTTAATCACCACTGGGGTTTTAGTTTTTGCAAATAAAAAAAGAAAAAAATACAGAAAACTTTGAGAAATAAACGTTTCTGTCAGAAAATTTAAATAGGAAATTTTTCTACTTCACTTATGTGCACTGATGAGGCTGCACTGGCGGGCACTGATAGGCTGCACTGATAGGCTTCACTGGTGGGCACTGATGAGGTGGCACTGATGGACACGGATGGGATGGCACTGAAGGGCACTAATATGCAGCACCGATGGGCGCTGATAGGTGACAGTGATAGGCGGCGCTTATGGGCACTGACGGGTACTGTTTGACAGCACTGACAGGCATTGATTGGCGGCACTGATGGACACTGATTGGTGGGACTGATGGGCACTGATGGGCGGTACTGTTGGTTAGGAACTGAAAGACAGCACTAATTGGCATCACTGATGAGCACTGATTGCCATCACTGATGGGCATTGATAGGTGGCGCTGATGGGCACTAACTGCATCACTGCTGGGCACTGACTGGTATAACTGCTGAGCACTGTTGGAGCTGCACTGATGATCAGGGCCCTAATTATCTGTGCAGATCTCTCCTGTGAGGAAATGCTGCCACTCAGCTCTCCTCTTTTTACACACTGTCAGTGTGAGGAGAGGAAATCTGATAACCACCATTTCCTTGTTTACATTTGATCAGCTGTGATTGGACACAGCTGATCACATGGGTAAAGAGCCATGTCATTGGCTCTTTACTGAGATCGATGCGCCATGTCCTAGGGAAATAGAGCGCCACCAATTGCCATTCTGTGCACCCCCGTGGGCGTGAAAGTGGGACGACGTCATATAACGTCACCCCAGAACAAGAGAGCCACCCCATCCCGTCATTTGTCTATACGGTGGGGGGGAGGTGGTTAAAAAGGCCACATGTTTTTTAAAATAATAAAAAAGAACAGGGCCCTCATAATAGAAGGCTTTAGGGTAAGACTCAAAAGGCTTTGGTCTTGTGTTGGTGATATCATTTTTGACACTTTCAGAATTCAGTGAGTGTATTTGACCTGCAGTTGACCGACCGCCTTTTGTTTTTTCGTCCCTATACACTTGTATGGCGAATCCAATTTTAAAGCGAGTAAAAGCCAATCGGCACAGGCCCTTATAGTTCCATATACACCCCTTATTCAGATCTTCTAGAGCCACAGCTGTCTGAAGACTCTTCACATTCTACACTTTCAAGAGTGTTGGATGCTTGCATCTCCTGCTGTGGACATGTGTTCCTTCTATTGATACCTTGTAATTATTTTGTCCTGGGGGTGGCAGGAGAAATCACAACACGCAGCAGCGGTGCAGGCATTTGGCACACCTGTAAGTATGGTGGATGAGAAGAAGATGTTGCTCTGCAAGAGAATGAAGATTGGAGGAACAGTGGAGGGAAGAATGAGTATAAAGCAGTGATGTTCAATCATCTTGATATGGGGGACTTCCGTTTGATCCCCCTGATATCACCCATGGGGTGCTCATAAAATTCAGTGGATATTCAGTTTCAGAGACAGCAGACACCCAACAGGATATGGTCAAAGACTATGGGCATGGTACAAGGAATGAATGGTCAGAGCCTGCGAACATGCTACAAAGGTAATGACTAAGCACTAACATTTGCGCGAAACGCGTCTACCTCTTTGTCCCCTGCTCCATCTGTCTACCACTTGTTATATGAAGCTTCAATAAAAGGTCTTTTGGAAGTGCAACCGTCTGGAATAATTTCCTTATGTTACACAGCATGTGAGCTGGGCTAGCACCTGACTAGTGTGTGTCTGGGTATTAACCAGAGACTCACTCATGAGACTCAACATGTTACAGGACATGGTCAAAGACAATGGGCTTGCTACCACAGATGGTCAGTCAGTGCAGACATGCTGCAGAGGATGGTCAGAGACTGCAAACATGCTAAAGGGATATTATTCTCCTGATGAAGCCGTAAAGTTCCACGAAACATGTTGAGGAATACATGGCTTGTGAGGACCCACTATACCTCTGTTTTCCTGCTTGGAGTGTATCAAGTAATAGTGACACACGTGTATTGTTAGGTTGTATCTCCATATTCTGGCATGTAATTGTCTAGTACATTGTGATACATTGGGATACCCAAAGAGTTTATATTTTAAATTTTGTAAAAACAAAAATGTTATTTTTTTATAATCACTTTGTGTATTTTGTCCAAACTGGTATCTAGATAGTCCATCCCTTCCTGTGTATAGGTGACCTGTTGGACTGGTCTCCTTTTCTCTAATTTTTTAAAATTCCTGGATGATGGTACCTTCTAATACAGCCTTTCTCAACCTTTTTAAAACTTTCCGGTCTCTGGGAACCCCTGCTAAAAATGACTATATCTACAACTCGTGATACATTAGTGTGGCGGTCAATGGGAAGAATGCTCCTTACGCTTGTGGTCATTGGGAAATATAACCCCTTTACAGATAGCTAAAAAGATAAATGGTGACAGTGGGAACTTATCTGAGAGGCAGAAATTGCTCAAGGAACCCCTAGCAACCTCTGGAGGAACCCCATGGAACCCTGGTTGAGAAACCCTGTTCTAATATATCGCCTACCTGTATATAGTTTATTCGTTGTTCATTTTGAGATGCTATAGGAGTTGTTGGAAACAGGGGCCATGGTTCAGGAGACATCCTTAAAGTACAGAATGTCTCCTGAACCTTGTCCTCTGTTTCCAACAACTCCTATAGCATGTTTGCAGCCCCTCACCATTGTATTTGAGACCGATAGAGATAATTGCTATAACAGGACAACAGATAAACACATATTAAGTGTCATCAGGGACACTGATGGATTGAGAAGAGCCAAAGGGCTGAAGGTTGGTCACCAGGGGTAAGTTCCAAAGTTCTCTTTTGCTGGTCCTGTATATTCATGCAAAATAAATGCTTAAGCGGTTGGATTTAGATCTCATTTCAAACCTCGTGGTATCACTTGTCTCCCTTCTAATATTCCAATTTTCCTTCTTACATACAGGCCATAAATCTTATCACACCCAACTCTGGTTAATATATAAACTCCAAAATGATCGCTTCCTCCCCGCTTAAAGGTCGCGTGTAGCACTTGTCACCACGTACAACACCAACTGTATATCCTCCTATCGCAAAGGACATTTGACTCCAACCGTCGTTGGATTTACAACGGCACGGTCTTTAGAGAGCCTTCCGCCAGTTTCCTCGGTGTTGAAATGTAATTAGCATTTCTCAAATGCAGATCAGGCCGGAGATTGAAAAATACATTATCACATCTTGAGAGTGTAAATAACATTTCAGAAAATAGTTACAGTTTTGCATTCCCAAAGGCTCTCTTTGATGAAATGGGTATTAACCGTAAAGAGTGTATAGCCTTTTGATTGGTTATAAAGAATTTTCCCATTATAGATATAATGTTCAACCCAAAGGCAAAACATCATAAACAAACTTGGGGGAAGGAAGTTGTAAATAGTGTTTTAGTTGTACAGATATAAATATAACGCTGTATCTCTAAGTAACATTCTCATTAAAGTACGTTTTAATGGCACAGTTCCATCTTCTAGATGTGGCCCAGATAGATCTAATTTTTGATGGTAATTTAAACATGATGTTATTTTGAACAGATATTTAATAATTTAGCTTTTATGTTGTTTTTAGAATTTTGAAATGCTTTTTTTTTTTTTTTTCAATCAAAATTTGGAAATAATGTCGTTCTTTTAAAGCCTCCCACTAGGCAAAACACATTTTGTTGACCACCAGTGTAAGGAGAATTTTTCCCACTGACCACCAGTGAAAGATTCTCCCCATTGAACGCCAGTGTAAGGAGCAATTCTACCTCTTGGCCACCAATGTAAGGAACGTTCTTCTCACAGACAATCAATATAAGGAGCATTCTTCCCATTGACTACCAATGTAAGGAGCAATTCTACCTCTTGGCCACCAATGTAAGGAACGTTCTTCTCACAGACAATCAATATAAGGAGCATTCTTCCCATTGACTACCAATGTAAGGAGCATTCTACCTCTTCACCACCAATGTAAGGAACGTTCTTCTCACAGACAATCAATGTAAGGAGCATTCTACCTCTTCACCACCAATGTAAGGAACATTCTTCTCACAGACAATCAATGTAAGGAGCATTGCTTCCATTGACTACCAACGTAAGGAGCATTTTTCCCATTGACCAAACAATTTAAAGGGCATCCTTTCTACTGACCACCATTGTAAAGATCATTCTTCCCATTGACCACCAAAGTAAGATGCATTTTGCCTAATGACCAGCAATGCAAGGGGCATTCTTCCCACTGAACACTCAAAGTCCAGAGTCCTCTGTATTGTAAATACAAAGAAACTCAGAAAGGCTTGGCCTTATGGACTCTACATGGTCTGTAGAGTCCATAAAGCTTGGTTATTCTAATTTATTTGGTTTTGGTTAACACCGGGGAGGGTTATAACCTCTTTTTTTTTTTTTTTTCTGGTTCCCCATTGTGGAAATGTCATCTAATTTCCTGCCTTGTTGGCCAAACAGGGAGTGAGGAGATCTTTAATTGTTGTCTTTGAGATTTCAAGCTCTCACGTTCTTTGAGACCACAAAAGAAGCTGGAGAAGATCGCCCCAATGGCTACGGAAATGGCAATAAAGCTGATAGAAGCTCTTACCCATCTCTGTCCAAAACATATTTTAAAAAAAGGTATGCTTAAATCCAAGAGGGACTTTGTTCCAAATGAGGGACGGTCCCACCAAATCATGGATAGTTGGGAGCTATGTTGATGGTGCTCTTAATCCTGTAGCATAGACAGATATTGTAGAGGGTTAGTTTCACCAAAGAAATGTAGCAGAATACATTCTGGCCTAAATTCATGAAGAACAATTATTTATTTGCAAAATGTTATAACTGAAACAAAGAAAACCTTTTTTTTTCTTCACATTTTATGTTTTTTTTTAATTTAGTTTTTTGCCACCCCCAATTGCGCAGTCATACAACACTGTACCCAAACTACAGTGTTATCATTGTCTTCCCACAAATAGAGCTTTCATTTGGTTGTATTTGATCACCACTGCCCTTTTTATTTTTTGCTAAACAAACTAAAAAAGACCAACATTTTTGAAAAATAAATGTTTTCCTTGTTTCTGTTAAAGAAATTTTGTTTTCTCCTTCACTGACGGCACTGATGAGGCTGCACTAATGGGCACTGATGAGGTGGCACTAATATTTAGAATTGATGGGCACTGATTGGTGGCACTGATATGCAGCACTGATGGGCACTGATAAATGCTACTAATGGGCACTGATAGGTGGCACTGATAGGCAGTACTGATGGGCGTTAATAGGTGGCACTGATAGATGGCGCTGATAGGCAATACTGATGGGCATTAATAGGTTGCAGTGATAGGCAGCACTAATTGGCACTGATAGGCAGCACTGGTGGGCATTGATGGGCGGCTCTGATAGGTGGCACTGATGGGCACTAATAGGTGGCACTGATGGACACAGATAGATGGCACTGATAGCCAGCACTTATGAGGAGGTACTGACGGGCATTACAGATAGGCATCTGAAGGGCACTGACAGGCGTTACTGATGGGACATTGATTGGTACTTTGATGTGCATCGATTGGCATTATTATGGGAACTGATTGGCGATTTGGGTGGGCACTGACTGGCAGCCGATGAGCACGGATTTGCAGCTGTGGTGGGCACCTCTGATGGGGGCTGCACTGATAATGTGCTGATTATCAGCGCACACCCCACCCCCCCGACAGGAGAGCCGCCAATCAGCTCTCCCTGTCAGCGTGAACAGAGGAAAAGCTGACTACCGGCACTTTCTGGTTCACATTGTGATCAACTGTGATTGGTCACAGCTGATCATGTGGTAAAGAGCCTCCTTCAGAAGTTCCTTACCACGATCAGAGATGTGGTGTGTCAAAGTGACCCACCACACCACTGATCGCCGCGCTGCGTGCTGGCTTGTTATCCTAAAAGACGTCATGGATAACGGAAACCACCGGCCATCATTCTGCTATAGGCTGGGTGTGAAGTGCTTAAAAACCACCAAAATAAAGCTCTATTTGTGTGAAAAAAAACGATAAAAATGTCATATGAGTACAGTGTAGCATAACCGTGCAATTGTCATTCAAGGCGCGACAGCGCTAAAAGCTGAAAATTTGGCTTGGGCAGGAAGGGGGGTAAAAGCGCCTGGTACTGAAGCGGTTAAATGATGATGTATAGAGTACAAACGCATTCAGCGCTGTGCTGAAAAATAATTCCGAGTATTAGTAACAGCTAGTAATGATTTTCAACTGTAGAACTAAACGTTTACCATTATTTTTTAATGTAGCGCTATTGTAAATTTCATAACTGTGCAATCCAAGGCTCCCCCCCCCCCCCCAATTTGCATCATTGGATGCCCCCCTGCAGCTCC